>NC_092418.1:104564007-104908071 GCF_040894005.1 Engystomops pustulosus | reverse complement strand
TGCCCTCTGTGTATACACAGCTTCACAGAAGAGGGAGAGAGCAGGATGAGCCATAATCTTCTTCTGCAGCTCCTCCTACTCATCAGAGATCACACGTGTGAACAAAGATCATTGGTGAGTCTGCACACAGCACTAATGTAAAGAGCAGGACTGCTGAATCACTTGATGAACATACAGGGATTATTAGTAAGGCAGAAAAGGCATATGAGCAATTCACGTAAAAGAGTAGACAACCCCTTTAACCCTCTAGTCACCAGTTCCATGGAGTCGCTTCATTTTTTCCCCTTACGTTTTGTCACTCTTTCTTTAGACACCAAGAAGAGAAGATCCGCTCCGTAGTCCTGGAAAGTCGTCAGTACCAGTAATAACAGGAGGTACGTGACCCAAACCCAACATATCATCCACCAGCCCATCCCCCACTATATGGGCATCCTGCGCTCCCATCACTTGTCTCCACTCATAGGGGGATATTTATCAGGGCTTCTGCACCACCTCAGTATGATAAATAACCCCCATAGATTGTAAGCTCTTGTGACCATTGTACGAGCACTGTCACCTCCTGTGTCCTCCTCCCCTGCTGCATGTGTCGCTTCCCCGCTCAGGTCCCCGGAGTTCACCTTTCTCTTCCTGGTGCATGTAATTGCATCATTGTCTTGTGAAATAATTTGAAAGTTAAATCCGGCGCTCAGTCTGAATCAGTTGGATCATTGGCCTGCCCCTCTATTTGTATTGCATGGAAGCAGCGCGGCTGCACCAAAAAACGATCCGTGCCACACAATCCCAGCGCAAATCCCAGTTAAATACCTGTTCAAGCTGCGCAATCCCAGAAAAAGCACACAGTCTGACAAAAGTGAGCAGCGCAACCCTTAGTAAATGAGCCCCTATGTGTTTTCCAGCAGGTGCTAAGGTCTCAAAATATGAACCTGGTGGTCAGGTCGAGCAGCTCCGCTCCAATATGGTTCTGATAAAAAATGTGCAGGACGCCCACAAATTGGACATGATGACCCTCCTCATAGAGAATGTCAGCAACAGAAATGGGGAGACGGACTTCTACTTGGAGAGAATTCCTGAGATCCAGGCGGCCGTCGTCACCTTCACCTGTGACATCGGTAAGATTCATCCCCTGTACATGTAGATACACATAGAGGGTCTCTGAGCCTTCCTCCAGCCTGGGCCCTATATACATAGGGTCATCCTTCATATCATATACAATCATATTCTTCTAGAGGAGTGATCATAAAAAAACCTGCTCTGCATGAGAAGAGGTGGTTGTATATACAGACCAATGGAGATGAGTACAGGACCTCCAGGTCAGGATGGATGGGATACGGCCCTGGCTTTTCAGAATGGATGGGATTCTGAAAACAGAATGGGACAGAGATGAGTAAGGAGTGACCGCATTGTGTAGACCATTCCCAGACTCCATTAAAGTTATCTAAACTTTCACACAATATGAAGGTATTCAGAGACTTGAGGCCTTGGAGTTTTGGAAGGAACTTGTGTGGACCTCCTGTTGCTCCCTTATGCAGATGGCGGACCCTGTAAACCATGTCAGCTCATAGGAGGCTCAGCAGGTCTACATCTCACCAGCTTTTTTCTAATATAATTTGTTCTTCTTGTTTCAGATATCTTTGGTTTTTGTGAAAAATTCAGCAAAAATCGCAGAGCGATTGAGTGGAAACAGACAGCAAATCCTCTAGAGGAGACGAGAAGCCTTAGAGCTGAAGAACTACCCCCAAAAACAGGAGAGGACTATATCACCCTCTATTTTGAGAGCTCAAAGCTCGGGGGTTATAAAGTAGAAGATGCAGTCATGATTCCTGAGGAGGAGGCGGCGGTGATCACCTTTAGTGATCCACAAAGTAAGTGACGTATCCAAGAGATCAATAAAGAGTCCAGGGTCAGATCTAATCTTCTTTTTTGGAGTGGAATAAAGATCCTCTGTTCCAGATGAGATATTTGGGGGAGCCATTCTGTGCCATGCCTGAGTAAAGAACTCTCCAGCTTAAGGCTCCTTGCACATGGTTGTCCAGGAGACATATATCCAGCTGCACAATTTGTGGCCAGATACACGGGGCCACAGTACGGTGAATAAACACACGTGGGATAGAGCATGCTCTATGGTTTTCCGTTAGTGAAGCCGGGCCCCAGGCGTCCCTATGGAGAGGGGAGGGGCGGGCAGCGCTCATCCCTCCACCTCTCCTGCTGAATATCGGCTATGTATCGGGTCCTGGCCAGGGTGTAAAAGCCTTACAGTAAGACTTACACGTCCCTCCACTTCTAGAGATGACACATAGACTATGCAATGGCTCCACAGATCACTGAGCTGTTCATTGTTTCTATTACATTTCACATACCACATGTTGTCCTTGCATCAGGTTCATGGTTATCATTTCGTATCATTGTAGATGAAACGTCTACGGACCCCACAGTCCCAAGTCACACGTCTAATAAAAATATCACATCTCTTTTATAGTTGTCAAGGTCTTACTGCAAAAAGAACACATCATTGAAAAGAAGGCGATCTCTGTGTATCCATACTACCCCACCTTAGATATAGTCCTATATGGGAAGAAAAGACCTTGTGTGGAAAGACCACAGCCAATCCAGAAGCCCATCAGTCCCTACATATTGCACTTTATATGGAAAGATGCCAGATTGAGAGAAAGCATTGAGAAGAGCATGTCCGATAAGAAGTGTGAGATCATATGGCCAGATCTGAGCTGCTCCAACCCCATCATCACACTGAAGTTCCCTGACTGTCTATCAGCACAACACAGGACTATGGCAATGGTTGCCCGCACCTGGACAGACACAGTCTCTACTGAATTCTCCCTTATTATCTCACGGTATAAAGTCATAGACTGTAAAATGAATCCTTCCGCATGGGAGGACATCAAGGCACAGACCTCCACTGATGCCTACCATGGAGTACTGGTCAGCCCCAACACTGATAGTGACAAGGTCTTCCTGGCAGGTGCAATAAAGGATGTCAATAAGATTGAGCAGAACTTCAGAAAAATGGTGGAGGAAGTCACCCAAAAAGCAGAGAGGAAAAGTCAAGTGACAACCATGAAAGTGCCAATGTCTGCAGCTCTCTATCATATCTTATGTAACAGTGGTCTGAAGAAACAGATCCTGGCAGAAGTCCCAGAGCTAAAGATGGAGTATGACACTTCCACACACAATGTCACACTAACTGGACTCCAAAATGAAGCTCTCTTAGCGAAGTGTGAAATACTTAATGTCCAGCAGAAGCTGAAATCCAAGTTTGTCCAGTCGAGCCCACACGTCCTTCAGTTCCTGATGTCCTCTGATAATGATGAGGTCTCTTGTCTTCTCCTTGTACGTCACAATATCAATGCTCTAATCGAGGTGGAGGAAAACGCAATCAAACTAACTGGTTACACAAAAAAAGACCTGGTGGATGCAGAAGAGCAAATTAGAAAAGAAGTAATCAGTAAGCAGATTCCAGTTGACGACAAGAATATTCTACGAGGTCCAGAGTGGAAAAGCCTACAATCCCATCTTCTGGAATCCCTCAACTCTGAGACAAGCACAGTCATCATCGAGGAGGCCGAGAACCATGTGGTGGTCACAGGATTGGCTGCCAGTGTCCACAAGAGCTTTAAAGAAATCCATGAGTTTGTGGAAAAAAACACTCCAATGCAGAAGAACATCCAGGTGAGGTCCATGGCTGTCATGCAGTTCATCCAGGAGAAGAACAGTCTGGATGAACTGAAGCAGATTAATGTTAGAGTTGCATTAAGAAGCAGAAATATTCACTTGTCGGGAACGAAGACTTATGTAGAGGAAGCCACTTCTCATGTACAGAAGGTCCTGTCCTCTATCTTCTGGGACACCTTGCTCATTGATAAACCAGGAGCCAAGAAACATTATTTGGCCAATGAAAAGATGTACATAACATGTGCCAAGAATAATTACAACTGTGTGATACATTTACAGAAAGAGGAGGACGATGAGGATTTACCCAAGGATGACGCAGATCCAGGGGAGTCTCTATATCAAGTTTCTCTCCCCCAGGGGGTGACTATCTCAGTATATAGAGGAAACCTGTGCAGACACAATGCTGATGCCATTGTTAATGCAGCCAATAAAGATCTGAAACACATTGGGGGTCTGGCACAAGCATTACTACTCGCTGCAGGGCCTAAACTTCAGGACGACTGTGAACAACTTGTCAGACGGCAGGGTAGCCTATATCCTGGGGAATCAGTGATCACCGATGCTGGAAACTTGCCATGTAAGCAGGTCATACATACTGTGGGGCCAAAGTGGAATAGCAATTCAGCACCAAGATGTAAGGATCTTCTACAGAAAGCAATTATCAGTAGCTTAGCCTTGGCTGCCGAGCACGGGCACAGGTGCATAGCCATTCCAGCCATCAGCTCGGGCATCTTCGGTTTTCCTATACAAACATGCGCACAGACTATTATAGAGGCCATCAAAGAGTTTGTGGAAGGTAAAGGCAGATCCAGCTCTGTCACCAGGATTGATCTGGTCGACAATAAAGATGAAACCATCACCGCCTTCACCAAGTCTCTCAAGGAGCAGTTCGGAGATCAGACCTTGGCGAAATACACAGTGAAGAGAGCCAACGAGATAACACCTGAAAGGAGAGGAAAAGGTGAGATGCCTCCAACCAGTAGACAAGGGGAGATGCCTCCAACCAGTAGACAAGGGGAGATGCCTCCAACCAGTAGACAAGGAGAGATGCCTCCACCGAGACTGCAAGGAGCCGCTACAGGTCAAACCATAGTCACTCAAAACATTGTCATCGGGGTTAAAGAAGGACTTCTTCAAGACACAACAGTAAGTTCTCTTCATCATCTCATCTATGTCCCCATCCATAAGAACTGAAACCATTATGAGTAGGATACGAGTACAGATATAGCTCCACACATACTGGGATTTATCAACCTTTATTCCAGAATCCTGCCTTCAAAAAGTAGCAAAATTGTGCATTTGCATAATTTTGAGCTCATTTGCACAGACATTTTTATGACAGTCCACATCTCAAATCAAAGTAGACTTAATGTAAACTGACTTTATGAAGTCCCATATCAGTCGGCCTCCCTTGCAGAGCATTGATGGTGGATCCCTTGTATTAATACTTTATCAAGCAGGAGAACCCTTATTAGGACCATTTACTGTGTGCCTTGTGGTGGGAAACTCTATAACCTGCTGATGTTGTCTCTGTGTCATCAGACAGATGTGATTGTGAACAGCGTGGGGAAAGATCTGGACCTGAGCAGTGGTGGAGCCTCCAGAGCGTTACATGAGAAAGCAGGACCCCAGCTACAAGGACTACTCGCCAAAGAAGCAACTGGAGCATCAGTGGCTGATGGCTCCATGTTTGTAACTGCGGGTGGAAATCTGTCCTGTAATATTGTCATTCATGTCATTGTTCCATCATGGGATAGAGGAAAAGGATCATCAGAGAAGGTATCGGCTACTATAATGACATCTATCGACATCTCAGTCATGAAGACCACAGTCCTTAGGTTCATTAGGCTTATCTTCCAATGTGTCCCCACAGAACCTTCCCTCTCCTCACAGAACCTTCCCTCTCCTCGCAGAACCTTCCCTCTCCTCGCAGAACCTTCCCTCTCCTCGCAGAACCTTCCCTCTCCTCGCAGAACCTTCCCTCTCCTCGCAGAACCTTCCCTCTCCTCGCAGAACCTTCCCTCTCCTCGCAGAACCTTCCCTTTCTCCTTTCTCCAAAAAGAACCTTAGTAGTCAGCTCTAGAGGGGAGGGGGATCCCAAGCACCTCTTAAAGGGACCATAATATAATTATTTTGACTGCTTTAACCCTTTGAACAGTCGTTAGCCCCATGGCTATATGTCTGAGCGCTATCAAGTCTTCTGGTAGGTCTGGATTAAGAGATCAGACTTCGCTTAGTAGGTCTGTACATACAAGTATGACATGTTATGGTAGATGTGTATATAGGAGCCAGACATCTTGTGGTAATGTATATAGAGGTCAGGCATCTTGTGGTCGATCTGTATATAATTGTCACACATCTTGTGGTCAAACTATATATAAAGGTCAGACATCTTGTGGTCGATCTGTATATAGAGGTCAGACATCTTGTGGTCGATCTGTATATAGAGTTCAGACATCTTGTGGTCGAGCTGTATATAGAGGTCAGACATCTTGTGGTAGTTCTGTATATAGAGGTCAGATATCTTGTGGTCGATCTGTATCTAGAGGTCAGGCATCTTGTGCATCTTGTGAGGCCATTACAAACTTGATTATACACTTTCTTTCGTCTCCCGTTTTAGATTTTGAGGAAGATCATCCAGAGCTGCATGGATAAAGCAGAGAAGAGACAGCTGACGTCCATCACATTTCCAGCCATCGGGACTGGACTTCTCGGGTTTCCAAAAAGCTTTGTGGCCTCTGTGATGTTTGATGAAGTTCTCAGATTCAGCTCCTCCTCAGGGAATCAGTTCCTTCAGCAGGTCACCTTCATGCTGCACCCCAACGACAGGGAGACAATCCAGGTATCCAAGTGTGATGGAGAGATCTGGGACCACACGTGGTCACGGTGTCCTATAAAGCGAGAAGTCTCCTTGAGCAGATGGGAATGAGTGGCTGATGACATGAAGCCTACACGCTCTACTTATGGGGATAACCTCACGTGTGGGCCATGTAGTGGATTGTGGGTTACCCTACCAGGTAACACAAGGACTCAACATTATTTTCATATTATATTTAGGAATTTTCCAAAGAACTGAATGAAAGAAAGCGCAGACACCCTGCAGCGGGCGATCAAACGATCAAACCGGTCCCAAAAGCCAAACCCAAAGCCCTGGCAAGCTCAGGTAAGAGACGGAGGTGAAAGAGGGCCAGATGATGATAGAACCAGGGGGCACCAAGGCCTCATGCCTATTACTGGCTGGTCCCATCTCCAGATTAAGGGTGGGTGACAAATGCCCCTAATGATGAGGCTTTACCTGGCCAGTGTCAGATAAATGCCTCGTGTTATGGGGCTCGGTGAAGCTACAGTCATACATATTCTATAGTGTCACATTGTGATGGGCAGACCAGGTGCTGAAGGTTTTAGGTGACCTCAGGGTCCGGTGAAGCTACAGTCATACATATTCTATAGTGTCACATTGTGATGGGCAGACCAGGTGCTGAAGGTTTTAGGTGACCTCAGGGTCCGGTGAAGCTACAGTCATACATATTCTATAGTGTCACATTGTGATGGGCAGACCAGGTGCTGGAGGCTTTAGGTGACCTCAGGGTCCGGATTTTGGATATCTGTGTGGCACAGCTCAACATTAGGAGTATGGTGGGGCAGTCCACAAGTCTCCTGCACATTCTAGATGTCTCTGGGTGGAGTGCGATTTCCTTGCATGACTGACTTCTTCTATCTTACTGTTCCTCGCGTCCTACTCCCTATTCCTTGCAGCTTTCTTTGGGGCAGTGAAAAACCTAAATCTAGGAATTCATGAAATGAGGGTCGGATCCATGACTTATCAAGTGAAGACGGGAGACATAACCAAAGAGGACACTGACATCATTGTCAACTCTACCGATCAGAACTTCAACCTCAGATCAGGTAAGTCCTCAACAGGTGCAGGGTTGAGAAGGGGTTACAGGCATACTACCCACAATGCATCAGAATAATAGCGGCATGCTATCAGAGAATTCAGATACGGCCACATGATGGGGATGGAGGTTACATGACAGGGAAGGGGCGATGGTCATATCACATGACAGGGAGGGGTAAGGGATGGAGGTCACATGACAGGAAGGGGGAAGGTCTCTGCAGCAGGTGGTGACTTTTATATATTTCCAGGGGTCTCGAAGGCCATCCTGGAGGCGGCGGGGCCGGCTGTACAGGACGAATGCACTAAACTCGGTAAGATGTCAATTCTGGCTCCAGGTGTTCTGCTGGGACAGTGGCTTGTAGTTCGTTCTGGTCCACACAGCACAGGTTCAGATTATACAAAAAATACAAAAGCTAAAAATATAAAAGCTTCAGCACAGTGCAGGAGGAGCAGCGCAGGGGACCCATGACCCTCCAGGTAATGTCCTGACCTCTGTCCACAGCCTCACAAAACAAGAAGAGCAGTCACATCGTCACTCAGAGCGGGAACCTCCTTTGCAAGCAAATCCTTCATGTGCACGGCAAGAACTCAGAGGACGGAGTCCGGGACTTCATAGTGGGGTCTCTCCAGGAGTGCGCGCGGCTCCAGGCATCATCAGTGGCGTTCCCAGCCATAGGCACAGGTCTGATCTACCTTATAGTGTACAGGATCTCTGGTGGTGTGACCACATCCTTCATGTTTGGTGTAATCCTACACGCCCGATGACTGTGGTCTTGTTCTCCTTGTGACTCAGGTCTGGGCAGCCTGGCCTCCGCTCTGGTGGCTGATATCATACTAGACGCCGTCACAGAATTTGCCAGATCCCAATCGTCCTCGGGTCTCCAGACGGTGAAGGTGGTCATCTTCCAGCAGCAGATGCTCCAGGACTTCTACGCCAGCATGAAGAAGAAGGAGGGGACAGACCTGCCCAAGCAAACCTCACTGCTATCCAAGATAAACTGTGAGTCTCATAACAAGAGGTTCTGCTTGCTGTCACTGAATAGTGACAGCAAGTGTCACTGTGTAGATCCCCTTTAAGGGAAACTGCCAGCAGCTGAGATTATGCAGACTGCAGCCAGTCCTAGGTAAGTGTCCTCACACTGCTGTGCTCTGTATTCTCTGCAGCCTGTGTTATGTCGCAGCCCTGATAACTTGTTTTTCAGCATTTTAACATCTTCACACATCTGTGATCTTTGCATTTAACTAATCCACAGCCTCTTCCTTCTGCTCTAAGTGACTGCTGTACTATTTAAAGGGAACCGGTCACCAGCTTTTACCCCCCTAAACTAGTGGTCTGATGTGAAAGACGAGATCCTTATCATTAACTTCATGCCAAAATCCTGGCTCTAGTGGCTGCAGAGCTAATGATATGGAGGCTGAAGTGATGCTCCCCTACAGATTCTAAAACTGCAAAAAGTGACTACACTAAAAAAAAAAAAAAGTGTCAAAAAGTGACAAACTACAATCCTGGATTATAAACCCATCACAGTCCTGCTGCTACTAACAACATACACTAAGGTCTAATTACACAGGGATAACACATTAAAACACTGGCTGCTGAGAGCACAGCAGTGTGAGGTCTGTTTATGCATCTATCCAGGGACAATACATAACAGTGGCTACAGAGAGCACAGAGCACAGCATAAGAGGTCCGATTACACATCTCTCCAGGGACAATACATAACACTGGCTGCAGAGAGCACAGCGCACAGCAGTGTGAGGTCTGTTTACGCATCTATCCAGGGACAATACATAACACAGGCTGCTGAGAACACAGAGCACAGCATAAGAGGTCCGATTACACATCTCTCCAGGGACAATACATAACACTGGCTGCAGAGAGCACAGCGCACAGCAGTGTGAGGTCTGTTTACGCATCTATCCAGGGACAATACATAACACAGGCTGCTGAGAACACAGAGCACAGCATAAGAGGTCCGATTACACATCTCTCCAGGTAAAATACATAACACTGGCTGCAGAGAGCACAGCGCACAGCAGTGTGAGGTCTGTTTACGCATCTATCCAGGGACAATACATAACACTGGCTGCAGTCTCTAGGATTACACCTACAGATTGCTTTAAGGCAGGACAAGCTCTTTTATAAATGCTGGGTCTATAATAAGGTGATGTTATCTTTACTGTGCAGCATTTTTTAGTTACTTCACATCAAAACCCAATGAGGAAACAGAACCCAAAGTGTTTGAGTTACGAGAGAACATTGAGCCGGCCGTGTTCCATCTGTGTGCGGGCACCAGGAATGACGTGAGAGACGCGTCATCCTGGCTCCAGGACCTGATACTGAGGGAGCAGCACCAGAACCTCATCACTGATGACTGGATCCTGGAGTTTGATGAAAAGGACCATCACATCTTGTCCCAGGACCAGAGGAAGCTGGGGGTGTCTGTCTCTTTCCAGGCTCCTGGATCCACTGTTAAAATCAGCGGTCTCACCCGAGACGTTCTAGAGATGACCAACATAATCCAAGACATGATCAAGAAGGTGCGAGAGAAGAAGACCAGAGAGCGGGAAGCCGAGCTCTGCAGCAACCTGGTGGAGTGGAGATACCACGACGGCACCAGGACCGTCGCCTTCGATCGAATGATAAACTTGGATCTGGAAAAAGCCAAAGATAAAACTATCCCAACCCTCGATATTGAGGTACAGGGAGTCACCTACACGGTGGTGTTGGAGCTGAAGAGCATGCGGGATCCCAAAGGGAATGAAATGAAGATAGAACGAGTGTCTAAACATGGTAATTATTGCCGGCTGTCTCCTATGAGACCTCATACACACAGCTGTAATACATTACACAGGATGTAATGGGCTCCCACCTATAGGTGCTGTCTCCTGTGAGACCTCATACACAGCTGTAATACACTGCACAGGATGTAATGAGCTCCATCTATAGGTGCTGTCTCCTGTGAGACCTCATACACACAGCTGTAATACATTACACAGGATGTAATGGGCTCCCACCTATAGGTGCTGTCTCCTGTGAGACCTCATACACAGCTGTAATACACTGCACAGGATGTAATGAGCTCCAACTATAGGTGCTGTCTCCTGTGAGACCTCATACAAACAGCTGTAATACACTACACAGGATGTACAGGGCTCCATCTATAGGTGCTGTCTCTTGTGAGACCTCATACACACAGCTGTAATACACTGCACGGGATGTAATGGGCTCCATCTATAGGTGCTGTCTCCTGTGAGACCTCATACACACAGCTGTAATACATTACACAGGATGTAATGGGCTCCCACCTATAGGTGCTGTCTCCTGTGAGACCTCATACACACAGCTGTAATACACTACACAGGATGTAATGGGCTCCATCTATAGGTGCTGTCTCCTGTGAGACCTCATACACACAGTTGTATTACATTGCACAGGATGTAATGGGCTCCATCTAAAGGTGCTGTCTCCTGTGAGACCTCATACACACAGCTGTATTACACTGCACGAGATGTAATGAGCTCCATTTATAGGTGCTGTCTCCTGTGAGACCTCATACACACAGCTGTAATACACTACACAGGATGTAATGGGCTCCATCTATAGGTGCTGTCTCCTGTGAAACCTCATACACATGGCTGTAATACACTGCACGTGATGTAATGGGCTCCATCTATAGGTGCTGTCTGCTGTGAGACCTCATACACGCAACTGTAATACCTTACACAGGATGTAATGGGCTCCCACCTATAGGTGCTGTCTCCTGTGAGACCTCATACACACAGCTGTATTACACTGCACGAGATGTAATGAGCTCCATCTATAGGTGCTGTCTCCTGTGAGACCTCATACACACAGCTGTAATACACTACACAGGATGTACAGGGCTCCATCGTTAGGTGCTGTCTCTTGTGAGACCTCATACACACAGCTGTAATACACTACACAGGATGTAATGGGCTCCATCTATAGGTGCTGTCGCCTGTGAGACCTCATACACACAGCTGTAATACACTACACAGGATGTAATGGGCTCCATCTATAGGTGCTGTCGCCTGCGAGTCCTCATACACACAGCTGTAATACACTACACAGGATGTAATGGGCTCCATCTATAGGTGCTGTCTCCTGTGAGACCTCATACACACAGCTGTAATACACTACACAGGATATAATGGGCTCCATCTATAGGTGCTGTCTCCTGTGAGACCTCATACACACATCTGTATTACATTGCACGGGATGTAATGGGCTCCACCTATAGGTGCTGTCTCCTGTGAGACCTCATACACACAGCTGTATTACCCTGCACTAGATGTAATGGGCTCCATCTATAGGTGCAGTCTCCTGTGAGACCTCATACACACGGCTGTATTACACTGCACGGGATGTAATGGGCTCCATCTATAGGTGCTGTCTCCTGTGAGACCTCATACACACAGCTGTAATACACTACACAGGATGTAATGGGCTCCATCTATAGGTGCTGTCTCCTGTGAGACCACATACACACAGCTGTAATACACTACACAGGATGTAATGGGCTCCATCTATAGGTGCTGTCTCCTGTGAGACCTCATACACACAGCTGTAATACACTACACAGGATGTAATGGGCTCCATCTATAGGTGCTGTCTCCTGTGAGACCTCATACACACAGCTGTATTACATTGCACAGGATGTAATGGGCTCCATCTAAAGGTGCAGTCTCCTGTGAGACCTCATACACACAGCTGTATTACACAGCATGGGATGTAATGGGCTCCACCTATAGGTGCTGTCTCCTGTGAGACCTCATACACACGGCTGTATTACACTGCACGGGATGTAATAGGCTCCCACCTATACTGTGAGACCTCATACACACATCTGTAATACACTACACAGGATGTAATGGGCTCCATCTATAGGTGCTGTCTGCTGTGAGACCTCATACACACAGCTGTATTACACTGCACGGGATTTAATGGGCTCCCACCTATAGGTGCTGTCTGCTGTGAGACCTCATACACACAGCTGTAACACACTGCACGGGATGTAATGGGCTCCATCTATAGGTGCTGTCTGCTGTGAGACCTCATACACACAGCTGTATTACACTGCATGGGATGTAAGGGGCTCCCACCTATAGGTGCTGTCTGCTGTGAGACCTCATACACACAGCTGTAATACATTGCACAGGATGTAATGGGCTCCCACCTATAGGTGCTGTCTGCTGTGAGACCTCATACACACAGCTGTAATACACTAAACAGGATGTAATGGGCTCCATCTATAGGTGCTGTCTCTTGTGAGACCTCATACACACAGCTGTAATACACTACACAGGATGTACAGGGCTCCATATATAGGTGCTGTCTCTTGTGAGACCTCATACACACAGCTGTAATACACTACACAGGATGTAATGGGCTCCATCTATAGGTGCTGTCTCCTGTGAGACCTCATACACTACACTGCACAGGATGTAATGGGCTCCATCTATAGGTGCTGTCTCCTGTGAGACCTCATACACACAGCTGTATTACATTGCACAGGATGTAATGGGCTCCATCTAAAGGTGCTGTCTCCTGTGAGACCTCATACACACAGCTGTTTTACATTGCACAGGATGTAATGGGCTCCATCTAAAGGTGCAGTCTCCTGTGAGACCTCATACACACAGCTGTATTACACAGCACGGGATGTAATGGGCTCCACCTATAGGTGCTGTCTCCTGTAAGACCTCATACACACAGCTGTAATACACTACACAGGATGTAATGGGCTCCATGTATAGGTGCTGTCTCCTGTGAGACCTCATACACACAGCTGTAATACATTGCACACAATGTAATGGGCTCCATCTATAGGTGCTGTCTGCTGTGAGACCTCATACACACAGCTGTATTACACTGCACGGGATTTAATGGGCTCCATCTACAGGTGCTGTCTGCTGTGAGACCTCATACACACAGCTGTATTACACTGCACGGGATGTAATGGGCTCCCACCTATAGGTGCTGTCTGCTGTGAGACCTCATACACACAGCTGTAATACACTGCACGGGATGTAACAAGCTCCATCTATAGGTGCTGTCTGCTGTGAGACCTCATACACACAGCTGTAATACATTGCACAGGATGTAATGGGCTCCCACCTATAGGTGCTGTCTGCTGTGAGACCTCATACACACAGCTGTAATACACTAAACAGGATGTAATGGGCTCCATCTATAGGTGCTGTCTCCTGTGAGACCTCATACACACAGCTGTAATATACTACACAGGATGTACAGGGCTCCATCTATAGGTGCTGTCTCTTGTGAGACCTCATACACACAGCTGTAATACACTACACAGGATGTAATGGGCTCCATCTATAGGTGCCGTCTCCTGTGAGACCTCATACACACAGCTGTAATACACTACACAGGATGTAATGGGCTCCATCTATAGGTGCTGTCTCCTGTGAGACCTCATACACACAGCTGTATTACATTGCACAGGATGTAATGGGCTCCATCTAAAGGTGCAGTCTCCTGTGAGACCTCATGCACACAGCTGTTTTACATTGCACAGGATGTAATGGGCTCCATCTAAAGGTGCAGTCTCCTGTGAGACCTCATACACACAGCTGTATTACACAGCACGGGATGTAATGGGCTCCACCTATAGGTGCTGTCTCCTGTGAGACCACATACACACAGCTGTAATACACTACACAGGATGTAATGGGCTCCATCTATAGGTGCTGTCTCCTGTGAGACCTCATACACACAGCTGTATTACCCTGCACTAGATGTAATGGGCTCCATCTATAGGTGCTGTCTCCTGTGAGACCTCATACATACAGCTGTAATACATTGCACACAATGTAATGGGCTCCCACCTATAGGTGCCGTCTGCTGTGAGACCTCATACACACAGCTGTATTACACTGCACGGGATATAGTGGGCTCCACCTATAGGTGCAGTCTCCTGTGAGACCTCATACACACAGCTGTATTACACTGCACAGGATGTAATGGGCTCCACCTATAGGTGCTGTCTCCTGTGAGACTTCATTCACACAGTTGTATTACACTAGACGGGATGTAGTGGGCTCCTGTCTATAGGTGCCGTCTCCTGTGAGACCTCATTCACACAGCTGTAATACACTACACAGGATGTAATGGGCTCCATCTATAGGTGCCGTCTCCTGTGAGACCTTATACACACAGCTGTAATACATTGCACGGGATGTAATGGGCTCCATCTATAGGTGCTGTCTCCTGTGAGACCTCATACACACGGCTGTAGTACACTGCACAGGATGTAATGGGCTCCATCTATAGGTGCTGTCTCCTGTGAGACCTCATACACACAGCTGTAATACATTGCACAGGATGTAATGGGCTCCCACCTATAGGTGCTGTCTCCTGTGAGACCTCATACACACAGCTGTATTACACTGCACGGGATGTAATGGGCTTCCACCTATAGGTGCCGTCTCCTGTGAGACCTCATACACACAGCTGTAATACACTACACAGGATGTAATAAGCTCCATCTATAGGTGCTGTCTCCTGTGAGACCTCATACACACAGCTGTAATACACTACACAGGATGTAATGGGCTCCATCTATAGGTGCCGTCTCCTGTGAGACCTCATACACACAGCTGTATTACACTGCACGGGATATAATGGGCTCCACCTATAGGTGCAGTCTCCTGTGAGACCTCATACACACAGCTGTATTACACTGCACAGGATGTAATGGGCTCCACCTATAGGTGCTGTCTCCTGTGAGACTTCATTCACACAGTTGTATTACATTAGACGGGATGTAGTGGGCTCCTGTCTATAGGTGCCGTCTCCTGTGAGACCTCATTCACACAGCTGTAATACACTACACAGGATGTAATGGGCTCCATCTATAGGTGCCGTCTCCTGTGAGACCTTATACACACAGCTGTAATACATTGCACGGGATGTAATGGGCTCCATCTATAGGTGCTGTCTCCTGTGAGACCTCATACACACGGCTGTAGTACACTGCACAGGATGTAATGGGCTCCATCTATAGGTGCTGTCTCCTGTGAGACCTCATACACACAGCTGTAATACATTGCACAGGATGTAATGGGCTCCAACCTATAGGTGCTGTCTCCTGTGAGACCTCATACACACAGCTGTATTACACTGCACGGGATGTAATGGGCTTCCACCTATAGGTGCCGTCTCCTGTGAGACCTCATACACACAGCTGTAATACACTACACAGGATGTAATAAGCTCCATCTATAGGTGCTGTCTCCTGTGAGACCTCATACACACGGCTGTAGTACACTGCACGGGATGTAATGGGCTCCCACCTATAGGTGCCGTCTCCTGTGAGACCTCATACACACAGCTGTAGTACACTGCACGGGATGTAATGGGCTCCATCTATAGGTGTGAGACCTCATAGATAACATAAGGATCATCCAGATCACATGTGATACAGTCCAGACCAATGGAATGTGATGATTATTCTCTTCCAGGACAATCGGAGCTGCCGAGCAGATGGACACCAATGAGCGGCAGCCAAGTGATGGCCGTCCCGGTATCTCCTGGGGGTCAGGAATACCAGGAGGTGGAGGCCGAATTCAGGAAGTCGTGTCAGATGAAAATAGTCAAAGTAAGTGACTGCTTTCACCTACACCGGGGGCAGTTTTCAGTTTGGGTTTAGTACATGGCGCTGGTACTTACCTGGTCCTGATTAACGCCCCATTACTGTCCTTCCTTTCCTGCAGATAGAGAGAATTCAGAACAAGGATTTGTGGCTGAACTACCAGATAAAGAAGCAGGCGACCGACACTAAGAACAGGACCACAAACAACGAGAGGCGGCTCTTCCACGGGACGGACTCCAGTACAATCAAAACTGTGAACAACAATGGATTCAACCGGAGTTATGCTGGAAAGAACGGTGAGATACTGGGATGTATGATACATGGGATATATGACTGTCAGGGGGTGGGGGATACATGGGATATATGACTGTAAGGGTGGGGGATACATGGTATATATGACTGTCAGGGGGTGGGGGATACATGGGATTTATAACTGTCAGGGGGTGGGGGATACATGGGATATATGACTGTAAGGGTGGGGGATACATGGGATATATGACTGTCAGGGGGTGGGGGATACATGGGATATATAACTGTCAGGGGGTGGGGGATACATGGTATATATGACTGTCAGGGGGTGGGGAATACATGGGATATATGACTGTCAGGGGGTGGGGGATACATGGGATATATGACTGTCAGGGGGTGGGGGATACATGGGATATATGACTGTCAGGGGGTGGGGGATACATGGGATATACGACTGTCAGGGGGTGGGGGATACATGGGATATACGACTGTCAGGGGGTGGGGGATACATGGGATATATAACTGTCAGGGGGTGGGGGATACATGGGATATACGACTGTCAGGGGGTGGGGGATACATGGGATATACGACTGTCAGGGGGGAGGATACATGGGATATATGACGGTAAGGGTGGGGGATACATGGGATATATGACTGTCAGGGGGTGGGGGATACATGGGATATGATTGTCAGGGGGTGGGGGATACATGGGATATATGACTGTCAGGGGGTGGGGGATACATGGGATATATAACTGTCAGGGGGTGGGGGATACATGGGATATACGACTGTCAGGGGGTGGGGGATACATGGGATATATGACTGTCAGGGGGGAGGATACATGGGATATATGACGGTAAGGGTGGGGGATACATGGGATATATGACTGTCAGGGGGTGGGGGATACATGGGATTTATAACTGTCAGGGGGTGGGGGATACATGGGATATATGACGGTAAGGGTGGGGGATACATGGGATATATGGCTGTCGGGGGGATACATGGGATATATAACTGTCAGGGGGTGGGGGATACATGGGATATATAACTGTCAGGGGGTGGGGGATACATGGTACATATGACTGTCAGGGGGTGGGGGATACATGGGATATGATTGTCAGGGGGTGGGGGATACATGGGATATATGACTGTCAGGGGGGGGGATACATGGGATATATAACTGTCAGGGGGTGGGGGATACATGGGATATATGACTGTCAGGGGGTGGGGGATACATGGGATATATGACTGTCAGGGGGTGGGGGATACATGGGATATGATTGTCAGGGGGTGGGGGATACATGGGATATATGACTGTCAGGGGGTGGGGGATACATGGGATATATGACTGTCAGGGGGTGGGGGATACATGGGATATATGACTGTCAGGGGGTGGGGGATACATGGGATATATGACTGTCAGGGGGTGGGGGATACATGGGATATATGACTGTCGGGGGGGGGATACATGGGATATATAACTGTCGGGGGGGGGGGGATACATGGGATATATAACTGTCGGGGGTGGGGGATACATGGGATATATGACTGTCAGGGGGTGGGGGATACATGGGATATATAACTGTCAGGGGGTGGGGGATACATGGGATATATGACTGTCAGGGGGTGGGGGATACATGGGATATATGACTGTCAGGGGGTGGGGGATACATGGGATATATGACTGTCAGGGGGTGGGGGATACATGGGATATATAACTGTCAGGGGGTGGGGGATACATGGGATATATGACTGTCGGGGGTGGGGGATACATGGGATATATGACTGTCAGGGGGGAGGATACATGGGATATATAACTGTCGGGGGTGGGGGATACATGGGATATATGGCTGCCTTGGTATAGGGTCAGATGTGTGACATCATAAGTTGTGTTCTCTTCTCACATTCCTCACACAGCGGCCTGCTATGGGAATGGGACGTATTTTGCGGTGAATTCCAATTATTCGGCACATGACCAATACTCCAAACCAGATGCAAATGGCCTGAAATACATGTACCTGGCCCGGGTCCTGACTGGCGTGTTCTGTAAGGGTCAGCAGGGGATGGTGGCTCCTCCAGCCAAGAACGCGGCCAACATCACAGACCTGTACGACAGCGTCACCGACAACCCGGCCAATCCCTCCATGTTTGTGATATTCCATGATATCCAGGCGTATCCCGAGTATCTCATCACCTTCAGTAAATGATTGACCCCGGAGAGTGGCATTTCCTCTTCTATTTCCTTTTCGATGAAAGCACTACCAAGAAGTTGTATAGGCCGCGCCATGTGCCCATCGCTGCCGTTGCCTGGAGGTCGTTACCGGAGATGTTGCTCCTTATAAACATTATTCGGATCTGGTATCACGCAGGTATCCCTCCCGTACTACTGTCCACACATTTGGATGGACAAACCTTTCATCAGAAGTCATTTGGGGTTGTCCTCCACCTCCCCTCTGTTCTCTTTTACATCTATCAAGATATAGAGGGCCCCTCGCTGATGAGGACAACCCCCAGAGCCGATCCCTCTCTGACAATAGGTCCCTAAGACTTCAGTGTAGCAAACACCACATTTCTCACGGAGTCACGACCAAGGTCCAGGATTGCACCAGGTGTTCCCTGATATAACTCATCACGGCTGGATCCTCACCGCCACTTAGTGCCTCGTTACCCTCAGATCAGTATCTCCCATCAATGTATAAGACAAGCCTTAGCCAAGAGATCCCTGGGTGATATCTATATTGTCCCTCTGGATAAGGCCTCCCGCATGTAGAGGACGCGTGCCCTTGCTGCGTGGTGCGGTTGTACCATCGTCTGTCATTATCTCTGGGATATTCTAGGCCTCAATTCAACTTCTAATAAAGAATTTTTTAATACTGTGATTCATGGACATGGAGTTCTTTTATTAGATGTGATTGGTGGTTATAGAGGAGCAGATACAATATATGGAAGTCCGGATACTGGTGATACGGGTAGGAGAGGAAGATCAGTCAGGTGAGAGGCGGCATCTAAATATGGTTCACACCCAGATATCTACTAAATCCACTGGGGAGGTTGATGAGTGATGAGGCCTGGTCTCTGTTTCTATCAGTTAAGGACCCTGGGAGGTAGAGGAAGGTCCTCGGGGGAAATTATCAGGTAAGGTTGTCTGAGACTGAAAACGACAGAGTACAGGAGATTGTGCCCCAACATCAGTAGGAACTAGATGGAGAATCACAGAGAAAGGGGACAATGAAGTTACCTGCAGTATCATAGACTTCCTGAGGAGAGGTGTGGAGCTGTTTTTTGAAGGAAGGTCGCAATGTTTTTCTAATCCTGGACAATTCCTTTAAGGGTAGAATGGCAGAAGGGTCACATTACTCTGCTGACAGCTTAGCCTTCTGCCGCTGTTACTGGGATGAGGTTGTGGACCTTTTAATTAAAATTGGACAAACCCCCCACCCGCACCAAAACCTAACACCGTGTGGATGAGGTGTAATAACAGGGAGACAAGGCTGTCCACAATTGGAATCTGTTCCTCACTGGTTGCGGGTCTCTAGGCTTCTTATATGTCTTGCTCAATGTATAGGGAGCTGCCTCCAGGAAGATGCATTTGTATATTTCCTTCCCAGAATCCCCAGCGGAGTATGCATGGCCTTTAAGTCTCTGTAACCTGTAAAGGTGAAGTCTCCATAAGGAGTTAATTTTCTTCCCTTCCTGTTGTACGAAGGGCGATGTCTCTGCTGAAGATGCAAACATTCTCAGAATTTGGTTTCACTTTTAATTTTGGATTTTGCTGCTGCTGGGAAGTCATGTGACCGCTGAGTCCTCAGAGCCCCGGACCCATCCTCCATGTAACACGTGAAGGTCAGAGACATCACACAGTTCTATCTATCTTATCCTGCATCCGGTCTCTATCACTGGGTCTCGTGCTGGATACTTTTTGATACAACTTTGGTACAACAATATCTCCTGTCAGTGTGTAATGTGCACCCAGCTTTCCCAAGGTCCTGCATTTTATAATAGTTTTTTTCAGCAAAACCACTCAGCTCAGGGATTATACAGGATATGTTTCTGCATCAGTGCAGCTTCTGCAGAGACTCAGGGTACGTTTGCTTAATAATGCATCAAATGGTAGGTTTCCTTTACGCAGTATTAATGAATCTGTGGTTCCACAGGGAGCCTTCGTTACCATAATCAATATGATGCGGACTCTAGTGGTGATCAACAAGTCACCACGGAGCCTCATCCTACAGACACCATTAGGGAGGATAATTAGGGAGTGACCTACCTGCGCCTCAGTAACTTCACTAGAAAAACAGGATGGAACAAGCTGCTATACACTGTGCGGTGTGTTATGTGGCGGCTGCGCTGCTTCCATGCAAAACAAATTGGGGGCGGGCCTTGGACGATCCGACGGATTCGGGCTGAGCGCAGGATTTAACTTTCAAATTGTGTCGCAAGCCCAAGCACTTACATGCACCGGGAAGAAGAAGGTGAACTCTGTCGGACCTGAGCGGGGAAGCGACACATGCAGGATATCGGGCGCACGATCTTAGTGAATCGCGGTATGATCGCCGGACAATGCACTTTCTGTGAACTCTGGGGACCAGGTAAGTAAATGTGTCCCAGTGTGTGGTGTGTTATGTGGGGGATGTGCACAGTGTGTGGTGTGTTATGTGGGGGATGTGCACAGTGTGTGGTGTGTTATGTATTGGTGGCACAGTGTGTGGTGTTTTATGTGGGGGATGTGCACAGTGTGTGGTGTGTTATGTATTGGGGCACAGTGTGTGGTGTGTTATGTATTGGGGCACAGTGTGTGGTGTGTTATGTATTGGGGCACAGTGTGTGGTGTGTTATGTATTGGGGCACAGTGTGTGGTGTGTTATGTATTGGGGCACAGTGTGTGGTGTGTGATATATTGGATGTGCACAGTGTGTGGTGTGTTATGTATTGGGGCACAGTGTGTGGTGTTTTATGTGGGGGATGTGCACAGTGTGTGGTGTGTTATGTATTGGGGCACAGTGTGTGGTGTGTTATGTATTGGGGCACAGTGTGTGGTGTGTTATGTATTGGGGCACAGTGTGTGGTGTGTTATGTATTGGGGCACAGTGTGTGGTGTGTTATGTATTGGGGCACAGTGTGTGGTGTGTTATGTATTGGGGCACAGTGTGTGGTGTGTTATGTATTGGGGCACAGTGTGTGGTGTGTTATGTATTGGGGCACAGTGTGTGGTGTGTTATGTATTGGGGCACAGTGTGTGGTGTGTTATGTATTGGGGCACAGTGTGTGGTGTGTTATGTATTGGGGCACAGTGTGTGGTGTGTTATGTATTGGGGCACAGTGTGTGGTGTGTTATGTATTGGGGCACAGTGTGTGGTGTGTTATGTATTGGGGCACAGTGTGTGGTGTGTGATATATTGGATGTGCACAGTGTGTGGTGTGTTATGTATTGGGGCACAGTGTGTGGTGTTTTATGTGGGGGATGTGCACAGTGTGTGGTGTGTTATGTATTGGGGCACAGTGTGTGGTGTGTTATGTATTGGGGCACAGTGTGTGGTGTGTTATGTATTGGGGCACAGTGTGTGGTGTGTTATGTATTGGGGCACAGTGTGTGGTGTGTTATGTATTGGGGCACAGTGTGTGGTGTGTTATGTATTGGGGCACAGTGTGTGGTGTGTTATGTATTGGGGCACAGTGTGTGGTGTGTTATGTATTGGGGCACAGTGTGTGGTGTGTTATGTATTGGGGCACAGTGTGTGGTGTGTTATGTATTGGGGCACAGTGTGTGGTGTGTTATGTATTGGGGCACAGTGTGTGGTGTGTTATGTATTGGGCACAGTGTGTGGTGTGTTATGTATTGGGGCACAGTGTGTGGTGTGTTATGTATTGGGGCACAGTGTGTGGTGTGTTATGTATTGGGGCACAGTGTGTGGTGTGTTATGTATTGGGGCACAGTGTGTGGTGTGTTATGTATTGGGGCACAGTGTGTGGTGTGTTATGTATTGGGGCACAGTGTGTGGTGTGTTATGTATTGGGGCACAATGTGTGGTGGTATATTATACCTGCACACAATACACCGGACATGATGTGATCAGTTCGCCGGTCACAGCTTCACCTCAAAGATGTCTCACTGGTTTTCACTCCTCTGCTGTTTCCATGGAGACACATGGTCAGGTGATGCCGGAAGTGCCGGGTGACGTCACGTCCTAGTGACAGCGGCTGGATGGAGGAACATGGCGGCTGTGAGCGGAGGAGCCCGGGCCGCACTCATCACCCTGGCGGCTCTGCTCCTCATGTGCTGCCGCTCTCAGGCCTCCAGCACCTGCCGCCACAGAGCCCCGGGCCCCGAGGAGGTGAGACGCATCTGATTGGTCAGAAGTCTGTGTGTGACACCATCTGTAAGATGCATCTGATTGGTCAGAAGTCTGTGTGTGACATCATCTGTGAGATGCATCTGATTGGTCAGAGGTCTGTGTGTGACATCATCTGTAAGATGCATCTGATTGGTCAGAGGTCTGTGTGTGACATCATCTGTAAGATGCATCTGATTGGTCAGAGGTCTGTGTGTGACATCATCTGTAAGATGCATCTGATTGGTCAGAGGTCTGTGTGTGACATCATCTGTAAGATGCATCTGATTGGTCAGAGGTCTGTGTGTGACATCATCTGTAAGATGCATCTGATTGGTCAGAGGTCTGTGTGTGACATCATCTGTAAGATGCATCTGATTGGTCAGAGGTCTGTGTGTGACATCATCTGTAAGATGCATCTGATTGGTCAGAGGTCTGTGTGTGACATCATCTGTAAGATGCATCTGATTGGTCAGAGGTCTGTGTGTGACACCATCTGTAAGATGCATCTGATTGGTCAGAGGTCTGTGTGTGACACCATCTGTAAGATGCATCTGATTGGTCAGAGGTCTGTGTGTGACACCATCTGTAAGATGCATCTGATTGGTCAGAGGTCTGTGTGTGACACCATCTGTAAGATGCATCTGATTGGTCAGAGGTCTGTGTGTGACATCATCTGTAAGATGCATCTGATTGGTCAGAGGTCTGTGTGTGACACCATCTGTAAGATGCATCTGATTGGTCAGAGGTCTGTGTGTGACACCATCTGTAAGATGCATCTGATTGGTCAGAGGTCTGTGTGTGACACCATCTGTAAGATGCATCTGATTGGTCAGAGGTCTGTGTGTGACACCATCTGTAAGATGCATCTGATTGGTCAGAGGTCTGTGTGTGACACCATCTGTAAGATGCATCTGATTGGTCAGAGGTCTGTGTGTGACACCATCTGTAAGATGCATCTGATTGGTCAGAGGTCTGTGTGTGACACCATCTGTAAGATGCATCTGATTGGTCAGAGGTCTGTGTGTGACACCATCTGTAAGATGCATCTGATTGGTCAGAGGTCTGTGTGTGACACCATCTGTAAGATGCATCTGATTGGTCAGAGGTCTGTGTGTGACACCATCTGTAAGATGCATCTGATTGGTCAGAGGTCTGTGTGTGACACCATCTGTAAGATGCATCTGATTGGTCAGAGGTCTGTGTGTGACACCATCTGTAAGATGCATCTGATTGGTCAGAGGTCTGTGTGTGACACCATCTGTAAGATGCATCTGATTGGTCAGAGGTCTGTGTGTGACACCATCTGTAAGATGCATCTGATTGGTCAGAGGTCTGTGTGTGACACCATCTGTAAGATGCATCTGATTGGTCAGAGGTCTGTGAGTGACATCATCTGTAAGATCCGTTACAGAGTGGGAGGAGCCTGTAGCGCTGGTTGTGTTGGCTCCACCCCCTTGGTTACTTGGTCTTGATGGCTGTTCACACTTTACTTCCAGGTTGTCTACAAGGTTCATCAAAAGAGGAATCACATGTTCAAGAGACAAGTGGACGGGCAGCTGCGCATGAAGGTCGTGTATGACAGCAGCATCGATGGGTGAGAGCGGGGCGGGTGCTCAGGTATCTATGAGGAGGGTGCTGACCCCCACCCATATGGAACTCATCGCACCTTCTCTTTGTGTTTTCAGCCTGGACCCTGCGAGAAGGAGACTTGTCATCGTAAGTATCATGATCTGCACCCAGCGTTTGGGTTGGATGGACAGCACTTTTGGAGGTCCCAGGCTCCGCCTCTTGTGCACTTCTCTGCAGGGTCACGTCTCTGTCTTGCAGGACAAGCTCTTCCCACAAGCCATTTCCTATTTACAGAAGACATTTCAGGTGCGCAGGCCGAGCAGCTCCATATTACTGAGCAGGTAGGTGATCGTGCATCAGACAGGGACTTACCTCCAGCTTGTGCTGATATCTGTTCTGTGTATTCAGACAATGCGCTAAGAATCAGTACGTGCGGAGGAGGTCGGATACACAGAGATACTGCCATGAAGGCTGCGCTGAGATCACCCGCTGCGGACCAGTCATCGTTCCCGAGGAGCATCTGCAGGTAACGTCATATCCTACAGGGGTGGGGCAGGCAGCCTGGAGTCTGGTGTGGGGACGGGTGTCCAGCCTGAGCCCTGGAATCTGTTGGGGAGACGGGTGTCCGGCCTGAGCCCTGGAATCTGTTGGGGGGACGGGTGTCCGGCCTGAGCCCTGGAATCTGTTGGGGGGACGGGTGTCCGGCCTGAGCCCTGGAATCTGTTGGGGGGACGGGTGTCCGGCCTGAGCCCTGGAATCTGTTGGGGGGACGGGTGTCCGGCCTGAGCCCTGGTA
This sequence comes from Engystomops pustulosus, assembly GCF_040894005.1. Taxonomy (NCBI): domain Eukaryota; kingdom Metazoa; phylum Chordata; class Amphibia; order Anura; family Leptodactylidae; genus Engystomops; species Engystomops pustulosus. The sequence continues at coordinate 104,882,902 of NC_092418.1, read as the reverse complement.
TCTGGTGCGGGGACGGGTGTCCGGCCTGAGCCCTGGAATCTGGTGGGGGGACGGGTGTCCGGCCTGAGCCCTGGAATCTGGTGGGGGGACGGGTGTCCGGCCTGAGCCCTGGAATCTGGTGTGGGGACGGGTGTCCGGCCTGAGCCCTGGAATCTGGTGTGGGGACGGGTGTCCGGCCTGAGCCCTGGAATCTGGTGTGGGGACGGGTGTCCGGCCTGAGCCCTGGAATCTGGTGTGGGGACGGGTGTCCGGCCTGAGCCCTGGAATCTGGTGTGGGGACGGGTGTCCGGCCTGAGCCCTGGAATCTGGTGTGGGGACGGGTGTCCGGCCTGAGCTCTGTCTGTAAATCACAATCTCCGTATCCTTTTGCTCTAGCAATGCATACTATGCCGTAACAAGTACTGTGGACCCTCGGGGCCCCCAGACAGTGGAGGGGTGCAAGATGCGGACTTTATCCTCTATGTCAGCGCAATCACTACAGAGCGGTGCAGCCAGGAGAACATTGTGGCATATGCCGCCTATTGTCAGCTGGAAGCAGAGATAGACAGGTAATGAGGTCACCCTGTGTACCTGGAGGGATCCTATCAGGAGCTGAGGTGATTATTGGGATGACACAAGCTGCTGTCTTTATCCCTGTAGGCCCTTTGCTGGATACGCTAACCTGTGCCCCAGCATGATCTCCACACAGACCCAGGAGTTTGCCGGCATGTTATCCACCGTAAAGCACGAGATCCTCCACGCTCTGGTGAGTGTCCACCATCACTCACATCTCAGTACATCCTCCACTCTCTGGTGAGTGTCCACCATCACTCACGTCTCAGTACATCCTCCACTCTCTGGTGAGTGTCCACCATCACTCACATCTCAGTACATCCTCCACTCTCTGGTGAGTGTCCACCATCACTCACATCTCAGCAGATCCTCCACTCTGGTGAGTGTCCTCCCATCACTCACATCTCAGCAGATCCTCCACGCTCTGGTGAGTGTCCTCCCATCACTCACATCTCAGTACATCCTCCACTCTCTGGTGAGTGTCCACCATCACTCACATCTCAGCAGATTCTCCATGCTCTTGTGAGTGTTCTTCATCACTCACATCTCAGCAGATCCTCCACGCTCTGGTGAGTGTCCACCATCACTCACATCTCAGTACATCCTCCACTCTCTGGTGAGTGTCCACCATCACTCACATCTCAGCAGATCCTCCACTCTGGTGAGTGTCCTCCCATCACTCACATCTCAGTACATCCTCCACTCTGGTGAGTGTCCTCCCATCACTCACATCTCAGCAGATCCTCCACGCTCTGGTGAGTGTCAGCTGCTCCTCCAGAGGATTTGCTGTGGAGTTTGTGGCCCTTGGTATTTGCTCTGTAGCTTCTGGATCCAGTGGCCCCCACTACCTGTCCTCTCCCAAGTGTGATGTGTATGTACGTGGCATGGAGCCGTGTCCTGTCACCCGTGGTTTGACTCATGCAGTCATCTGTGTTTTTTCTAGGGGTTTTCAGCCGGTCTCTTTGCAATGTATTATGATGACAATGGGGAGCCCCTGACACCGAGGATCATGAATGGTCTCCCCGTCTTCAATGAGAGGTGAGAAACTGCTCTCTGCCTACTGGTACATCACAAGGGAGGGACAAGGGAGGGACAAACACCACAGGGGGCGGAGCAAACACCACGGGAGCACTGCACGTAACATGTGGGTGAATGAGGATGCACTAAAGTCATTGGTGTGGAGCTGGCGCTGCAGGTGGTGGGGCTGGCGTCACAATCTTTATTGTTTTGCAGCCTCGGTGTCTACCAGTGGAGTGAGAGGGTCGTCCGCACTGTGACCAGGAACTGGGATGTTAGAGGCTCCAGAACGGTTCAGCACATGGTCCACCTGCTGGTCACCCCGCGGGTCACAGTGAGTATTGGATTTGGCCAGTTTTACACAACAGAACATTGAATAGACTCTTAGTGGCCATTTTAATGGGATTAGGCAATCATAGGGCACCAGGGGATATCCTTAATCCATATGGAAAAGAAGGCGCTTGCCTCTAGAAGGGTAGCACAGGGCGACACTCCCACGGCCTGTGAGCAGCACATCCCCAGCTCCCTCACCATGCGATACAGATCTTGAATCTGGTTATCGGGTCGCTCTGCTGATTCTGACATAGTCTGTGAAGAGCACGTGACATATCGTGAAAACTAGCAAGTACAGGGGCTATGTTGCCTCTTGGGGAACCAAGATGGCGCCCGCTCCCCACCACGAGGCCACGTAAGCAGAGCAGCCACTGCGAACATAGAGGAGGAAGAGAGCGGGGCTGCGCTCAGAGGGAGTGTATTCACACTGAGCCCCTCACTGCCGTTCCTAGGGGCTCCTGAGGTACCAAACACTTACTCAACCCCCACCAGCAGTAAAGCCCCCCCCAACCCCTACGGCTACAAAATCTCGGCCTATCCCTGTGTCTGAGCAGACTATGTGTCAACATCAGCAGATCCTCCACTCTGGTGAGTGTCCTCCCATCACTCACATCTCAGCAGATCCTCCACTCTCTGGTGAGTGTCCTCCCATCACTCACATCTCAGCAGATCCTCCACTCTCTGGTGAGTGTCCTCCCATCACTCACATCTCAGCAGATCCTCCACTCTCTGGTGAGTGTCCTCCCATCACTCACATCTCAGCAGATCCTCCAGCCGGTCTCTTTGCATTGTATTATGATGACATAGGAAGCTTAAAGAAGAGTGGATCCAGAGGGGGACACACCAGCAGGTTGGAAAGCCCTCCTGGAAATCTTTATGCCCCTCTACCTCCATTAAACAACTACTAATGTTTTTTCAAAGCTACAGTTCTGTTAACATGACTTGTAAACAAACAAAAAAAACAATCTGTTTTGGCGACTTACCTTTCAGGTGTTATAGATACTTACATGAGGGCATCCTACCAGCATCTGTCTCCAAATTATGGCATCTAATGGAACTATTATAAACACTAAAGGGTTAAACAGGCCGTTTAAAACCTCTCCATTTTGGAGCGAAGCTTTAAAACTAAAAATTGATATAATTTGTGCTCATGAGACCCATCTAAACGCTCAAGATATTCAGATTTTAACATAAAAATTTCCCTCATATCTTTCTTGCTCCAGCAGGAAAATAAAAAGGGCCAAGCTATCGCTGTCAGAGATTTGGCGGCCTATGATTTGCTGATATCTGAGACTGACCCCCAGGGGTAATTAGCAAAATTGATAATAATTATTCACTATAGTTTCTATATATGCACCAAACACCTATCAATACAATTTTTTAAAGAACATAATAGAAAAATTAAACACAATGAAAATCCACCCAAATAGTATTAAGTTCTCTAATCTTTGACTATCTGAGGATCTTTATGATGTATTGGAGGGTCCTACACGCACCAGAAAAGGAATTTATCTTTTACTCCAATCCTCACAACTCATCCTCAAGAATAGATGTAATTCTGGTGGATACATGACTCCTCCCAAAAGTGATAACAACCCGAAATCGATCGGATCACATGGTCAGACCACGCACCTGTCACCGTGACAATCTCACAAAAATGAACAGAATATCTCAAAAAATAACGCAAAGTTAATTTATGGTGCGCTCATAAAAATGTTATTAAAACTTTCTAATTAATTGGCATCCAAGGAAAAAAAAGAAGAAAATGGCCCAAACTAAATCTCTCTTATACGCAATGAATTCACATGAAAAATAAAGCCAACCCCTCCGCATCAATAGCAAATCCAATGGAAGAAATGAGACACAAACTGTATCAGATAGATCAACAATCATGAATTCAATACTAGGAAGATCAGAGCCAAATACTATGGCTCCGGGAAACTCAGAGCAAATATAATGAAGATTCAACAAAAAATCCCTTATCTATAGATGAAAACAATAAGAGACCTTTGTGGATTATTAAAGGGCTCTATGTAACGGCTCTCGTGACTGATTCGGACAAACTGCGGGATTTAACTTAAAAATTTTGTCGCAAGCCCAAGCACTTGCATGCACCAGGAAGAAGAAGGTGAACTCCGGGGACCTGAGGGGGGAAGCGACACATGCAGGATATCGGGTGCACGATCTTAGTGAATCGCGACACAGCCCATTATACACGGACAATGCACTTTCGGGAAGTCCTCCGGACCAGGTAAGTGAATGTGCCCCATAGACTATCGCACCTCCACCAGGACTGTCCACATGAATGTCGGAGATGTCTGGAAAGTAAGGCGGATCTGCTAGACATCTGGTGGGACTCCAAGGTAATAAAAAGTTCTGGGAAGCCAAAGACGCTTTCATCTCCAAGATTTGTCATTTCCCAGTTACATTATCTGCATTAGTCTTGGATTAGTCATGGATTTAGATGACTTTACATATTCACATAAGGTGATTACACAGAATCATTGCTGCCAGAATTAAAATGGTCAAATCTTGATGAGCGGACTGGCGTGACGCCACCTACCACACAATTCTAGGTATCTCACAATTATCCATAACCTATCGGGGCAGCACGGTGGCTGAGTGCGTAGCACTACAGTCTTTTAGTGCTGGGGACCTGGGTTCAAGTCCAACCCAGGTCAACATCTGCAAAGAGTTTGTATGTTCTCTCTGTGTTTGTGTGGGTTTTCTCCGGTTTCCTCCCACACTCCAAAACATACTGGTAGGTTGAAAAGATTGTGAGCCCCATTGGGGACAGGAACCAATTTGGCAAGTTCTGTGCAGCGCTGTGTAATCTGTAGGCGCTATATAAATAAAGAATTATTATTATTCTCTACCATATACTGCTCTGGTTCCATCTACATTGTTTAGTCGCCCAGTTTTGTGTTTCTGGTTTTAATGTTTTTCCTATTTCCCTTCCTGAATATCCCTTTCTCCTCCTTATCTTTTCCTTATTGGTTCGTCATACAAACTGATAAGGACAATGTAATATACACAAGCATCTTATTATATTCAATAAAAGCCAATGGATTAAAAGAAAAAATGATAAATCCTGATGTAAAGATGTGATGTCATTGTGTCCTTAGGAGGAGGTGCGCAATCACTTTGACTGCCCGATCCTGGAGGGAATGGAGCTGGAGAACCAGGGTGGAATGGGAACAGAGCTGAATCACTGGGAGAAGCGGCTGCTGGAGGTGCACGTCTCTCTACGGCAATATCAGGGCATGTTGGGAGTTGTAGTTCTGGAGGTCACTAATGCTCAGTGTTTGTCTGCACAGAATGAAGCTATGACCGGCTCGCACACGCAGAACAGGGTCTTCTCCAGGATCACTCTGGCACTAATGGAGGACACGGGGTGAGCCCTAGATTGGAGCGGGCTTACACATATCCGTGTGTAAGGTGCACATACAGATTGTGCTGCTGTATGAAGCTATCAGGACAAGCAGACGAGTCCTTCCTCGTCTCGGATCCACTTCTGGCTGTGCAAAGTGTTTGATGTTCCCTGCAGAACCTGAGCCTGGGCTTATTACACAGACGTCTCGCCCGTCAGTGACCCCAATAACCCAATGGTTTCTTTTTAGGTGGTACAGGGCAAATTACAGCATGGCGCAGAGGCTGGACTGGGGCAGAGGGAAAGGATGCGATTTTGCAATGAAAAGCTGCAAATTCTGGATGGATCAGCAGAGTAGACGGTAAGACATGAATGTGGGGTCCGATATGTGCCACCCCCATATCTCCCTATAACATCTGTTTATTCTATGCAGGAAGGAAAATGTCAGCCCCTTCTGCAACACCCTCCGAGGAAACCCCCTGAGGCTGACCTGCCGCCAGGACCAGAGGGCAGTGGCCATATGTAACTTACACAAGTTTCCCAGGAGCCTCCCCCAAGAATATCAGGTACAGAGACTAGAGCGTTACATGCACTTCCTGATATACACATCTACAACCATGGAACGTCTCATGTATCATCCCCGAAAACTACAGAGGTTTCATGTTCTTTGGAGGGATTAAACTCTACAGTAGTATTTTACAAAAACAGAATTTTTGAATGTATATATATGATAAAATCTGCAGTCACTATTCTGCTGGAGGAGTCACTGTGTACATACATGATATTACTTATCCTGTAATGATCCTGAGTTACATCCTGTATTATACCCCAGAGTTGCACTCACTATTCTGCTGGTGCAATCACTGTGTACATACGTGTACATAAGGAAACCCTTTCCAGTATATTAGTCTCTATAGTTATATTCATTTCTTGCCTCCCAGTATTTTGACCATGTTCCTGGTGTCTCACATGAGGATCTTTCCTACTATGGAGGGGCTGTGGAGATTGCTGACTTCTGCCCGTTCACCCAGGAGTTCAGCTGGCATCTGAGTGGAGAATACCAGAGGAGCTCGGACTGCACCATGACCCAGAACCAGCCAGGTTGGTTAGAGATCCTATATATATCTCCTGGGAGTTAAGTGATGCAATATATATCTGCAGCCACTTATCGTCAGTCGTCCTTGTTGCCTGGTAACTCTTCTGTGACATCCCGATCCCTTAGCGGGTTACTTTCTGTGTGATGGAGACGTGTAGCAGTGGTGGTCCTGCAGGGTTGGGCTGCACTGATTCAGTTTCCCATCATTGTCTTAGCGAGTATCAGCTGCAGGAAGAATATATCCTGCAATACAGACCATAGGGAATATCCCTGTGCACCCAGGGATGGGGACGGATGATGGCCCATGACATTGCCTCAGGGACGCTGCTGCAGTATCTGTCATGGTGACATGTAATAATACCCCCTCCTGTACTCATCATGCTGCTGCAGTATCTGTCATGGTGACATGTAATACTATCCCGTCCTGTACTCGTCATGCTGCTGCAGTATCTGTCATGGTGACATGTAATAATATCCCGTCCTGTACTCGCCATGCTGCTGCAGTATCTGTCATGGTGACATGTAATAATATCCCCTCCTGTACTCGCCATGCTGCTGCAGTATCTGTCATGGTGACATGTAATAATATCCCCTCCTGTACTCGTCATGCTGCTGCAGTATCTGTCATGGTGACATGTAATAATATCCCGTCCTGTACTCGCCATGCTGCTGCAGTATCTGTCATGGTGACATGTAATAATAACCCGTCCTGTACTCGTCATGCTGCTGCAGTATCTGTCATGGTGACATGTAATAATATCCCGTCCTGTACTCGTCATGCTGCTGCAGGATCTGTCATGGTGACATATGATACTATCCCGTCCTGTACTCGCCATGCTGCTGCAGTATCTGTCATGGTGACATGTAATAATATCCCGTCCTTTACTCGTCATGCTGCTGCAGTATCTGTCATGGTGACATATGATACTATCCCGTCCTGTACTCGCCATGCTGCTGCAGTATCTGTCATGGTGACATATGATACTAGCAGCAATACCAATAGAGGCATCCAGGACAACAATCAATCCCAAACATGCAGTATCTGTCATGGTGACATGTAATAATATCCCGTCCTGTACTCGCCATGCTGCTGCAGTATCTGTCATGGTGACATGTAATAATAACCCGTCCTGTACTCGTCATGCTGCTGCAGTATCTGTCATGGTGACATGTAATAATATCCCGTCCTGGGCTCGCCATGCTGCTGCAGTATCTGTCATGGTGACATATAATACTATCTCGACCTGCAGTGGCTTCTGTCATACATGTGACGTGTAATAAGTTATATCCCGTCCTGTGTGCTGCTGCAGCGGCTTCTGTCATACATGGTACTTTTTCTGTGTGTGCAGCTGCATCAAGGAACTATGGAGCAGAGCGATACGGGCCGGAGTCTGTCTGTGTGGAGCAGAGATCGGCCTTCGTCATGGAGCAGTGCACAAAACGAATGACCTACCCGGACTGGGGCAGCGGCTGCTATCAGGTATTGTACTGCCCAGTGCAACCTATAGGCTTCTTTCGCATTTGTCGTTTTGAAACGCAATTTCAAGACTGTAGGGAAGATTGTGGCCCATTTGCCGTACATGAACACTGTGTTTACATTATGTTTACATAAATGCAATGTTAACTCCTTGTAAATTTCTATGATAATGCATTGAAATGAGGCCACACCGCTCCCTGCAGCCTTTGAATGGAGTTTCAAAATGCCTCATGTGAATTCAGCCATAGGGAACATCGTGAAGTTGTGTATATGAACACTTTCTGTGTTGTATTTTACCCTACAGATGAGCTGCACTACAGAGGGGCTGCAGATCTGGCTGGAGGACACCCCCTACCTGTGCACCCGGGCAGGTCACGTAGTCTTAGTCAGCACCCAGATTGGGGGGTGGTATTATGAGGGCACGCTCATCTGCCCATCCTGTTGGGACTTCTGTGAATTCTGCCCTCCAGAACGAGACCCCCCTCCAGACAACAGGACGAGAGCCGCCCCCCTAGGTATGTGATGTGTGCCCTATGGGTCAGCTGTGGGCTACGTGGAGAGGGCTTGTGGCCCTGCTGGCTGTGATTTGATATATACACAGGTGGGCACATGTCGGCACTAACCTCTAGGTTCTCTGTTTTCTTTCAGATCTCTGCTCTCACTCTTCAAACCTGGTGGTCACTCTGTGGCTTCTGATGCTGAATTTGCTCCCCCTGCTGGCAGGGTTCTTTCTCTGTGTGTACAAGTAACAGAAACTGCAGGTTACCTCTGGGTGTCCTGGTGACACCTACAGCACTTTATCTGGACGCACCATGTGCTGCCCTCCGGCATTCATTGTTCTTACATGGGTTCTGCTATGTTTACATGGGACCCCCGGGCTCCTGCAGGCAGGACCACCTGCTGTCGGGGTTAACGGAAGCTTTATTGCTCTTGATCACAGAGTGACTTTTGTAGAAAGCTCAGGACAAGCCGCAGCCTTCTGTGTATTAATAAGACTGCAAGAGACTGTTCCCTGTCCAGGTGGTTGGCCCCTTGTTACCCCTTTATTGTGACGTTCTACCTAGGATCTATAATGTACTGTACAAGCGCTGGAGGAGGATCTATAATGTACTGTACGAGGGCTGGAGGAGGAAGGAGAGGATCTATAATGTACTGTACGAGGGCTGGAGGAGGGGGAGGATCTATAATGTACTGTACGAGGGCTGGAGGAGAGGATCTATAATGTACTGTACAAGCGCTGGAGGAGGATCTATAATGTACTGTACGAGGGCTGGAGGAGGAAGGAGAGGATCTATAATGTACTGTACGAGGGCTGGAGGAGGGGGAGGATCTATAATGTACTGTACGAGGGCTGGAGGAGAGGATCTATAATGTACTGTACAAGCGCTGGAGGAGGATCTATAATGTACTGTACGAGGGCTGGAGGAGGAAGGAGAGGATCTATAATGTACTGTACGAGGGCTGGAGGAGGGGGAGGATCTATAATGTACTGTACGAGGGCTGGAGGAGAGGATCTATAATGTACTGTACAAGGGCTAGAGGGGGTGGTAGAGGATCTATAATGTACTGTACGAGGGCTGGAGGGGGTGGTAGAGGATCTATAATGTACTGTACGAGGGCTGGAGGGGGTGGTAGAGGATCTATAATGTACTGTACGAGGGCTGGAGGGGGTGGTAGAGGATCTATAATGTACTGGACGGGGTGGTAGAGGATCTATAATGTACTGGACGGGGTGGTAGAGGATCTATAATGTACTGTACGAGGGATGGAGGAGGAGGGAGAGGATCTATAATGTACTGTACGAGGGCTGGAAGGGGTGGTAGATGTTGTTCTCGGTTCCTGCTGCTGCTGTTCCTATGCAGGGGCCTTGTGATTAGTGCAATAGACGTCTGATACGATGTCTTTATAGTTGTCTGTATTTTAGATGTTGTAAATTATTTTTATTTATTTTATAATGTAAATTGATGGTTTGGTAGAATTTCTGCCTTAGCAATGGTCGTCTCTGGCTGTGACTATTAGACCGGGCTGGATGGCTGCTTGGTGTCATGGCCGCCCTGTAGAGGTACAGACTAGACCTGCTGCGTCATGGACCATGAAGCTGCACAGCCTTGTCCTACATATCGTGGTGACCACTACTGTGCGATGATCCCCCTTTCAGATTACAGGTCTCTATGTCTGAAAGCTGTTACCCACATAGACAAGACGCCGTCCCCTTAACCGGGTACGGAAAATTGAATTGGAAGTTTGGGTGTCCTATGATCGGAGACTGCCTGTCCTGTACATCATTGGCCTCGCTTGTGGTGATGATGTGTGATGCGCCTGTGTACATGTCTGCGCTTCCTATCTGCTCCCTTTAAGAACTGCTCTCATGCTCACAATAGAGGGATGGAGCGTGGCCTGGCACGTGGCATCCGCACTTTACAGGGGATCTGGAGGCCGGAGGAGGGGGCTGCCGTCTCGTATGAGGCTCTTTTCATAACTGTAATAAAAATCTAAACCTTTTGTGTAAATACTGCGTTTACTTTAGTTTTTTTTTTTTTGCAAAGAATGAGATCCTACAGACTCCATGCTGTGCCCCCGCACTGGGAAGGCTGCCGTACTCCGCGCCATGGAAGGGATGGTGCGAGGCGGGTGAGGACAGCCTATAAGTATCATACAGTACAGACCTAAAGTCTGCACACACCTTCTCATCACAAGGGTTTTCTGTATTTTCATGACTATAAAAATTGTAGATTCACAGTGAAGGCATCAAAACTATGAATTATCACATGTGGAATTATATACTTACCAAAAAAGTGTGAAACAACTGAACCTTATATTCTAGGTTCCTTTGGCTGTGATTACTGCTCTGCACACTCTTGGCTTCTCTTGATTTTTTTAAAAGTATTTATTTTTGCAGTTTTTGAATTTTTATACAAACATAATAAACAAAACCAGAAATCAAGATTGTCTGTCACATATTTCCTTCCCCCCAATACAGGATTATTATATAACAGCCATGGTAACAGTCAGGTTCTTACTGCGTTTCAAAACTACCTGAGGGATATTACACAATAGATAACAGCAGGATACTGCAGCCAGACATCTTGATACAACACAAATAACTATTGACACGTAGACAATCAGTCACACACACACACACACACACACACACACACACCAGCACGCTCAGTCTCCTTCATCATGGAGAGGAGTATATATCACATGTGATTATAAGGCTGTATGGGGAGTCGCGCACCATCCGGACCAGATGCGGTCAAACTTCTGGGGACACTTCCTGTTGGTATACAGGGACCGGTAGTGGGGAATGACACTATTAATGAGTAGTATCCATCTTTTTAATGGAGGGGGCTCCTGGTCCTTCCAGGTCATCACCACCACCTTTCGGGCGTAGTATAGGACAAACCTAAAGAAAATTTTTTCATAGTGGCCATTGACAACTTCATTTATGATGCCGAGGAGACACACAGAGGGAGATAGTAAGCGTGGGAAATCAAAGTGTAAATTAAGGAACTCCAGCACTTCGGACCAGAAGACATGGACCCTAGGGCAGGACCAGACACAATGCAGGAAGGATCCGACTTCAGCCTGACAGCGAAAGCAAAGATCATTAGGCATTGCTCCCATGCGGAATAGTCTAGCAGGGGTGAAGTATACTCGATGGAGGAATTTAGATTGGATCAGGAAGTCCCTCGCACTCACTACAGATGTGAAGTAGGACAGTTCGACCTCCCTCCAGTCATCATCTGACAGGTCAGGGATATCCTGTCTCCAGCGTTCACAGGCTCTATCAAACGGTCTGGACTTTTGCTCTTGTAGGAGAGCATAGCACTGAGTGAGCGGCTTAGGGAGGTCCGGGGTACTCATCAGAGTCTCTATTTTGGAGAATTTCACTGTCAGGCTGAAGGAGCCGAATTGGGCTTTGAATGCGTGTCGTAGTTGCGTGTAATGGAAGCTGGCCGTATTGGGTACAGTATGTCTCTCCCTTATCTCGTTAAAGCTGAGTAACTCTGCTTCCGGGGATAAGAGCTGGCCTACAAATTTCACCCCTGCTGCCCCCCACATTGTCCAGCCTGGGAGGGAGAGGAAGTGAGAGAGCCACGGATTGAGCCACAATGGAGTCCTAGGCGAGAGGGGGGGAGAGCTGCTCGGTTCTACCAGGGATTGTGCCCTACGCCAGCACACCGCTACCGTACGTAGGGGGAGTGGGGTATCAGATGGGGACTTGTATCTGTACAGCAAGTTTGTAAGGGCCTCGTAGGAACCTACCAGGGCACCAGCCAGTGCAGTAGCTGCATTACCCATGTCTATATCTATCCACCACTGGGCATATACTAGCTGGGAAGCCAGGTAATAAAGATACAGATCCGGGGCAGCCAGTCCACCCCTAGACTTGGGAGCCTGAAGCAGCGCTAAACTGAACCGCGGGGCACTACTCTGCCAGTAGAAGGACCTGAGAATGCCGTCCAAGCGTTTAAACAGACTCTTAGGAAGTAGTATAGGACAGGCATGGAAAAGGTATAGAAATTTTGGGAGAAAAATCATTTTAAATATATTAATACGCCCGTACAAAGACAAGGGGAGAGTGGACCAGGCTTTTAGGCGCGATTCCGTTGCAGCTATCAGGGGTGTAATGTTTAACTCCGTAAATGCCTGGACCTTGCGTGACACCTGGACTCCCAGATATTTAAAGGTGGACACCACCCGGACTGGGACGGGGAGGGAGTGTACCCCTACCTCAGATAAGGGAAATAGGGCCGATTTGTCCCAGTTAACCCGAAGGCCTGAGAACCCCCCATAACGTTCTATCAGGGCCAGAAGGGATTCCAGAGAGGGGCCCACATCCCCAAGGTATACAAGTGTATCATCGGCATAGAGAGATACCTTTTCAATAATAGTACCTCTAGTTATGCCCTTAATGCCCTCAGAGTGGCGGATCGCCACAGCAAGGGGCTCAATGGCGAGTGCGAAGAGGAGGGGAGATAGTGGGCAACCCTGTCTAGTGCCCCTGGCCATAGGGAGAGTAGGTGAGATGTTTTTTTAAAAGTATTTATTTTTGCAATTTTTGAAATTTTATACAATTACAATAAACAAAACCAGAAAACAAGATTGTCTGTCACATATTTCCTTCCCCCCATTACAGGATTATTATACAACAGCCATGGTAACAATCAGGTTCTTGCTGTGTTACAAAACTACCTGAGGGATATTACACAGTAGATAACAGCAGGATACTGCAGCCAGACATCTTGATACAACACAAATAACTATTGACACAAAGACAATCAGTCACACACACACACATACCAGCACGCTCAGTCTCCTTCATCATGGAGAGGAGTATATATCACATGTGATTATAAGGCTGTATTGGGAGTCGCGCACCATCTGGACCAGATGCGATCAAACTTCTGGAGACACTTCCTGTTGGCGTACAGGGACCGGTAGTGGGGAATGACACTGTTAATAAGTAGTATCCATCTTTTTAATGGAGGGGGCTCCTGGTCCTTCCAGGTCATCACCACCACTTTTCGGGCGTAGTATAAGACAAACCTAAAGAAAATTTTGTCATAGTGGCCATTGACAACTTCATTTATGATACCGAGGAGACACACAGAGGGAGACAGTAAGCGTGGGAAATCAAAGTATAAATTAAGGAACTCCAGCACTTCGGACCAGAAGACATGGACCCTAGGGCAGGACCAGACACAATGCAGGAAGGATCCGACTTCAGCCTGACAGCGAAAGCAAAGATCATTAGGCATTGCTCCCATGCGAAATAGTCTAGCAGGGGTGAAGTATACTCTATGGAGGAATTTAGATTGGATCAGGAAGTCCCTCGCACTCACTACAGATGTGAAGTAGGACAGTTCGACCTCCCTCCAGTCATCATCCGACAGGTCAGGGATATCCTGTCTCCAGCGTTCACGGGCTCTATCAAACGGTCTGGACTTTTGCTCTTGTAGGAGAGCATAGCACTGAGTGAGTGGCTTAGGGAGGTCCGGGGTACTCATCAGAGTCTCTAGTTTGGAGAATTTCACTGTCAGGCTGAAGGAGCCGAATTGGGCTTTGAATGCGTGTCGCAGTTGCGTGTAATGGAAGCTAGCCGTATTGGGTACATTATGTCTCTCCCTTATCTCGTTAAAGCTGAGTAATTCTGCTTCCGGGGATAAGAGCTGGCCTACAAATTTCACCCCCGCTGCCCCCCACATTGTCCAGCCTGGGAGGGAGAGGAAGTGAGAGAGCCACGGATTGAGCCACAATGGAGTCCTAGGCGAGAGAGGGGGAGAGCTGCTCGGTTCTACCAGGGATTGTGCCCTACGCCAGCACACCGCTACCGTACGTAGGGGAAGTGGGGTATCAGATGGGGACTTATACCTGTACAGCAAGTTTGTAAGGGCCTCGTAGGAACCTACCAGGGCACCAGCCAGTGCAGTAGCTGCATTACCCATGTCTATATCTATCCACCACTGGGCATATACTAGCTGGGAAGCCAGGTAATAAAGATACAGATCCGGGGCAGCCAGTCCACCCCTAGACTTGGGAGCCTGAAGCAGCGCTAGACTGAAGCGCGGGGCACTACTCTGCCAATAGAAGGACCTGAGAATGCCGTCTAAGCGTTTAAACAAACTCTTAGGAAGCAGTATAGGGCAGGCATGGAAGAGTAGGTGAGATGTTAAGGTTGGTCCGCACCCTAGCCTTGGGATCGTTATACAGTAGCTTAACCAATGCTGTAAATCGAGGGCCAAAACCCATTCTAGGCAAAAGGGTCCACAAATAGGGCCACTCCACAGAATCAAACGCCTTACAATTGTCTAAGGATAATATAAACCCAGGGTCTGGAGACCGCTCTGCCTCTGCAATGTTCAGGTGTAGTCTTTGTATATTTATGTCAGTTCCCCTCCCAGGCATAAAGCCTGTCTGGTCCGGGTGAACCAATGATAGTATTACTTTGTTAAGCCTTGTTGCCAGAATTTTTGCTAGTATTTTAACATCTGAATTTAGGAGGGAAATTGGGCGGTATGAGTCAGGAAGCAGGGGATCCTTGCCAGGCTTAGGAAGAACTACAATAAGGGCCTCTCGCATGGAGTCGGGGAGGGAACCACTATCAAGCGCATCGGAGTATAGGCTGAGGAGAAGGGGGACCAGAGTCTCACAGTTATCCCTATACCACTCACCTCCCAGCCCATCAAGTCCAGGTGTCTTACCGGGGGGCAACGATTGGATGGCCAGTTCCACCTCCTCTGCCGAGAGCGGAGCATCAAGCTCCGATGACTGTGCCTGTGTGAGCCTCCAAAGTGGAAGACTGTCAAGGAATCCGGAGATCTCGACGGAAGAGGCGGACAATCTGGAGCTGTAAAGAGAAGAATAGTATTCATGAAATACCATGTTAATGGCCCGGGGTTCTGTGATCAATGCTCCGTTACCATCAACAATAGAGGGAACGGAAGCACAGGGGCGTTCAGCCCGCGATAAATACGCGAGCAGCTTCCCGTTTTTATCTCCAAATTCAAAGATGGACGCTTCCCTGGCTAGCAGGCGTTTGCTGGTGCGCTCCTTCACTACAGCTAGATGGTTCCTCTGCGCCTGAGCCCAAGTCTTTTTATTCCCCGGAGTAGGTTTCTCTAGATAATCCTTTTCTGCAGTCACCAGTACAGCCGTCAGCCTTTCCTCCTGGGCATTTAAGGACTTCCTATGGCCAGCTACCCCCGACATGAATGCCCCCCGCACAGAGGACTTGTACGAGTCCCAGACTAGAAGGGGATCAGGATGGGTTGAGTGTACATCCCAGAACTCGCTGTGCGCTGCCCTAACAGTACTCTGGACCGCTGGGGACAGGAGCCAAGCCGGGTGCAGGCGCCATAAGCGGGAGTCGCTGGGGGGGCCTATAAGGAGACTAATGAACAAGGCGGAGTGGTCTGACGCACTGCGCGGGCAATAGGATATCTGGTCAACGTGCTGCATCATATCGGGGGAGACAAAGGCCAGATCAATCCGAGAGAAGCTCTTATGAACAGAGGAATAAAATGAATATTCTCTCTCTTGAGGGTGTTTACTACGCCAAACATCGGCGAGGTCTAGAGAGGTGAGCCACTCGTTCAGACGGACCGAGCCTGTGTCCAGACCACTTGTACGATCCAAGGAGGGATTAGGGACGGCATTGAAATCACCAATACAGAGTAACGGGCTTGGAGGCATAGCAGCCAGCTTACTGGATATTAGATGCAATACTGCTGGATCAAAGGGAGGTGGGACATAAATAGACGCAATAGTAAAGGTAAAACCCCACAAGGCACAATGTATGACTACATAACGGCCAAAGTGATCCGGTGCTACCTGTATGACCTCTATGGGAAGCGCTTTGGATATGAGTATGGATACTCCCCTGGCGTAAACAGAGTAGGAGGAATGGTAACCTCTAGCCACCCAGGCCCGCTTCAGGGAGAGGACCTTCTGACCCGTAAGGTGTGTCTCTTGGATACATACAATATGGGGGGCCTGACGCTTAATGACGTCTAACATCAGGGCCCTCTTGAATTTGGAGTTAAGTCCCCTCACATTCCAGCTCATTACCTTAAGTGAAGACATCTTAGCGGAAGGGAAAGGGGTGTGGGGAAGGAGACGTGAGCAACCAAGCATTCATCCTTTCATACCACAAAGACATAGACAGACAGACAACAGTGAGCATAACAAATATAACAAAACTAAACTAACAATCCCAAGAATACAAACCCCCTGTCTAACACCCTAACAGCAGTAGTGTAGACCTATACCCACTAACAGTCAAATAGTAGAACAGTGGTCCCTAACTCAAGACAAACCTACACCATTTGTCCCGGGACCTTCAACCCTTAATGAATAGATGATCAGGAGGTTATTAGGCAGCCATATTTAGAGAGAACCAAGAGGAAATAGGGGAGGGGGGGGGGGGAAGGAGGAAGACGCAAGGAGGTAATGGTAGGGGGAGGTAATGGTAGGGGGAGGTGGGAAGGGGGGGGGGGGGAGGGAGGGAGGGAGAGAATGGAGTGCCATAAATGGCGCACTGGTCAAGATGACCAAGAAGAATGCGCAAATCAATCACAGGGTACATTTGTGAGGCACGTAAAGTGTAAACAAATATTAGAATACTGTAACAGTGATTTGGGACCCCTGGATAACCACTCAGGACCAAGTCCAGCACAGTCACTGCACATCAGACAAAAGGATATGTGAGTCCAGTCACTCAGGAGGTGCGGGCCTTGCAGCTGGAGCCCGTGGAGCTGCATCAGCCCAGTGAAGTGCTTCGGTTGGGCAAGTGAAGAATCGAGTCTTCTGACCATCCACTATTCGGAGCTTGGCAGGGTACATCATGGAGTATTTATACCCCTTGTCACGGAGACGGGCACGGACCTCGGTGAATTGTGCTCGCTGTTTCCTGACGGATGCAGAGAAATCAGGGTAGAAGGACACTCTGCTGTTGGCATAGAGAATTTCTCCCTTGGTACGGACAGCCCTGAGGATAGAGTCCCTGTCCCTAAAGTGCAGCAGCCGGGCCAGGAAGGGTCTTGGATTGCCCCCTGGGGGGCCAGGGCGGAATGGCACACGATGGGCCCTTTCTACTGTGAAGAACGGGGAGAAGGTATCTGCAGGCAGCATATTTTTGAGCCAATTTTCAAAAAAGGATACCGGGTCAGACCCCTCCACTTTTTCGGGGAGGCCAACCACTCTGACGTTGTTCCGTCGCAGGCGGTTTTCGAAGTCATCAGCTCTGTCGATGGAAGCAGACATTTGGCGCTGAAGCTCTCTTATCTGTGTCGGCATAGGCCTCTGGACATCCTCCACTTCAGATATTCTGCGTTCAGTTTCGGTGATTCGCTCTTTAGCTTTGTGAACATCGTGTCTTAAAAGAACAAAGTCTTGTCGCAGCTCATCCACCTTGGTAACCAGTTTGGATTGGCACCCATTAATGGCCGCCAGCACCTCTGCAAATTTGCGGTCCAGTTCAGTGGCCACGTCAGGCGGATCAGCGCCCTCCTCATAACTTACAAGCTGCGGCGGGCTCTGGGAGCCTTCAAAGAGGGAGGGAGAGGAGTTTGGGGACCCCTGAGGAGAGCAGGGCTGTGTGCGGGAGAATCTCCCCAATTTTTTTGCAGCGTTTGACTGTATCTGTGCAAGAACGGCTTGTGATGTGGAGCATTCCTGCGCATCCAGGGGTTCCAGGGACTGGAATGGAGGATCTTCATGGATGGATTCATCATCCGATGGAGGCGCAGACACCCCGGACGCCGCTTTTTGCAATTTAGCCGTCCTCCTCCGGTTGCCCATGGCGTCTGGACAGAGGGGGCCAGTGATAAACAATCGAGGAGCCTAGCGTCCAGTAATTAGCAGAGATACAGTCCAAACCCACGTGGACTATTGCAGCGGCACTGCAAGGGTTAATATAAAACAAAACCCAGGAGCAGGGGGTCACTGGGAGTATGGTGGGCTGCACAGCTTGGGATCCCCAGGTGAGAGGAGGGCAGTAGCAGGGGAATTACTTCCCTACCTTATTCCTGGCTGCAGTCCGGCAGTGACAGGGTTAACCCTGCGCGCCTAGGCCTCAGGCAGCGCAGGGGAGTCCAGTAAGATGGCGCCTCCGGCCGGATACAGGGCTGGCTGGAGCGCTGCCACGATCCCCCAGGTCAGCAGCACAGCGGGTCGGCGGCACAGCACGGGGGGGGGGGGTGTTCCCTCCCCCGGTATTCAGCACCTCTCCGGTGTGCAGCCGCTATGTCGGGCGGCTATGGTCCCGCCGCCGCGCGGGACACGTGGAAGGCCGCAGGAGGTGAAGTGCTGGAGGGGACCTCACGGAGCCGGTGACCGCCGCGATACCGCCACCGGAGTATGGGGGCAAGTACCCGCGGCACCGGGGAGCAGACTGGAGGGGGTACAGGTAAGGATGGCTGCCTGGGAAGGGTGATAGGGTGCCAGGTCCCGGGAGCTCCGCGGTGCACGTCCTCCTAGGTCGGCATCAGGCCACGCCCCCCTTGGCTTCTCTTGATGAGATATAAGAGGTAGTTACCTGGAAAGGTCTTCACATCACAGGTGTCCTGTCAGGGGTAATAAGTGGGATTTATTTCCTTATTAATGGGGTTGGGACCATCAGTTGTGCAGGTGTCAGGTGGATACACGGCTGATCGTCCTTCTGAATAGACTGGTAGAATTTGTATTATGGCCAGTAAAAAAAAAGCAGCTAAGTAACATAAAACTAGTGGTCATCACTACTTTAAGAAATTACTTTAAGTCTTGCAGTCCGGAAAATTGGGAAAATTTTAAAGTGTCCCCAAGTGCAGTTGCAAAAACTATCAAGAGGTTATCAGAAGGTCCTACTCAGGATCCTGAGTTGGGGGTCATTTACTAAGGGCCCGATTTGCGGTTTCCCGACGTGTTACCCGAATATTTCTGATTTGCGCCGATTTTCACTGTATTGCCCCGGGTTTTTGGCGCACGCGATTAGATTGTGGCGCATCGGCATGCTTGCGACGGAAATCGGGAGGCGTGGCTGAACAAAAACCCGACGGATTCGAGAAACTGACGCATTTGAAAAAAAAGGGATACGCGCTTACCTTCACCAAGTATAGGATCGTGAACTCCGGCGGGCCTCGGCAGACTTCAGCGCAGCAGCGACACCTGGTGGACGTCGGAGGAACTGCCTTAGTGAATCGCCGGAAGACCCGAATCCACCGCAGAGAACGCGCCGCTGGTTCGCGAATGGACCGGGTAAGTAAATCTGCCCCAATATGTGTGACTGAGTAACGGAAGTCCTTTCCCATGACTCCTGGATCTTTCTCTCCATAAATACTCAGCACCTCGTCTTATGCTTTTAGTCTATGACTACAGACCCATTTGTGCGACAGATGTTTTAGACTGTTTTAGCTTTTTATGAATTAAGCGTATAAACGTTTTCCTCATTGGATTTTAGATGCTGGATTCCCTTTGGAACTTCTGTATATGAGGCGTGTTCATGCCACAATTTGAGGAGTCTCCTTGTAGGCAGATCTGGTGACCCATCTGTACTACCCCCTGGCCTATGTCTCTATGTAGCAAGAGCTTAGAGTCGATGGGGGGGGGGGGGGTGCACAAGAGCTTACAGTCTATGAGGATGAGGGGGTGACACAAGAGCTTACAGACTATGAGGATGAGGGGGTGGATGACACAAGAGCTTACAGTCTATGAGGATGAGGGGGTGACACAAGAGCTTACAGTCTATGAGGATGAGGGGATGACACAAGAGCTTACAGTCTATGAGGATGAGGGGGTGACACAAGAGCTTACAGTCTATGAGGATGAGGGGGTGACACAAGAGCTTACAGACTATGAGGATGAGGGGGTGGATGACACAAGAGCTTACAGTCTATGAGGATGAGGAGGTGACACAAGAGCTTACAGTCTATGAGGATGAGGGGGGACACAAGAGCTTACAGTCTATGAGGATGAGGGGTGACACAAGAGCTTACAGACTATGAGGATGAGGGGGTGGATGACACAAGAGCTTACAGTCTATGAGGATGAGGAGGTGACACAAGAGCTTACAGTCTATGAGGATGAGGGGGGACACAAGAGCTTACAGTCTATGAGGATGAGGGGTGACACAAGAGCTTACAGTCTATGAGGATGAGGGGTGACACAAGAGCTTACAATCTATGAGGATGAGGGGTGACACAAGAGCTTACAATCTATGAGGATGAGGGGTGACACAAGAGCTTACAGTCTATGAGGATGAGGAGGTGACACAAGAGCTTACAGTCTATGAGGATGAGGAGGTGACACAAGAGCTTACAGTCTATGAGGATGAGGGGGGACACAAGAGCTTACAGTCTATGAGGATGAGGGGTGACACAAGAGCTTACAATCTATGAGGATGAGGGGTGACACAAGAGCTTACAATCTATGAGGATGAGGGGTGACACAAGAGCTTACAGTCTATGAGGATGAGGATGAGGGGGGACACAAGAGCTTACAGTCTATGAGGATGAGGGGGTGACACAAGAGCTTACAGTCTATGAGGATGAGGAGGTGACACAAGAGCTTACAGTCTATGAGGATGAGGGAGTGACACAAGAGCTTACAGTCTATGAGGATGAGGGGGTGACACAAGAGCTTACAGTCTATGAGGATGAGGGAGTGACACAAGAGCTTACAGTCTATGAGGGTGAGGGGGTGACACAAGAGCTTACAGTCTATGAGGATGATGGGTGACACAAGAGCTTACAGTCTGAGGATGAGGGTGACACAAGCGCTTACAGTCTATAAGGATGAGGGGTGACACAAGAGCTTACAGTCTATGAGGATGAGGGGTGACACAAGAGCTTACAGTCTATGAGGATGAGGCCACAATATGAGGGCTATGGAAGACACAAGGTCACAATATAAGGGGGTTGAAGTAAAGGGGGCCACAATATGGGGTGATGGAGGACATTGGGCCACAATATGAAGATGATGAATGACAGGGGGCAAAATATGAGGGACGACAGTAGGCCATAATATGAGGGGGATGGAGTAAATGAGGCCACAATATCAGGGGGACGGAGGATGGAGGAAAGGAGGCCACAGTGTGAGGGGGACAGACGACAGGAGCTCAGATAATGGGAGGGGTGGAGGATAGGAGGCCACAATATGAAGAGGATGGTGGACAGGGAGTCACAATATGAGGGGGGTGGAGAACAGAAGACCACAATATGAGGGGAATGGAGGACTGGAGACACAAAATAAAGAGGAGTGAAGACAGTAGCCACAATATGAGGGAGGACGGAGGTCAGGAGGCCACAACATGAGGGAAGATGGAGAACAGGAGGCCACAATATGAATAGGATGCAGGACAGGAGGCACAATATGAGGGGGATGGAACAAAGGGGGACACAATATGGATGGTGAACGGGGAGTCATAATATTAGGAGGATGGAGGACAGGAGGCCACAATATGAGGGGGGTGGAGGACAAAGGGGCACAATATGAGGGGGATAGAACACAGGGGGTAACAATATAAAGAGAATGGGAAACAGAAGGCCACAATATGAGGAGGATGAAGGACAGGAGGCCACAATATGAGGAGGATGGAGGACAGGGGGCCACAATATGAGGGGGATGGAGGACAGGGGGCCACAATATGAGGTGGATGGAGGACAGGGGACCATAATATGAGGAGGATGAAGGATAGGAGGCTACAATATGAGGGGGATGGAGGACAGAAAGCCACGCCAGGAGGAGAATGGAGGACTTCGGGCCATAATATAAGGGGGTGAAGGCCACAGTATGAGGGGACTGCTTAACCCCTTAGCGCTCTGCGCCGTAGCTGTACTGCGCTGAGTCCCGCGAATAGCGCTCAGCGCAGTACAGCTACTGCGCAGAGACGATGCCGGTTCAGCGCTGTATAGCAGCCGAACCGCCATCGTTAGCCGCGGGATTTCAACGGTAATCTACCGTTGACATCCCCGGCTAACACCCGCGGTCGGAGGGGGCTCCGATCGCGGGTGTTTAACCCGTTAAATGCCACGGTCAACGCGACCGCGGCATTTAACATGCCTTCTGGGGGTCTTTACCCCACGATCGCCCCCCCCGCACCGTTTTCGGGGGGGCGATCGCTGTTTTGGCACCTCTGGGGTCCGATCGGGACCCCAGAGAAGCCTGGAGGGTTTACCTTTAAGATGGCGTCTGTGACGTCATCTTAAAGGCAAAGTGTCAGCCTATGCATCTGCATAGGCTGGCACTGATAATACCCTGCAATACATTAGTAAAAAAGTTCCAAAATTTTCAACAATAGGTGATACCAACCCCAAAATGGTAACACTGGAAAAAGCATCTCGTCCCGCAAAAAAAATGCCGTCACATGGCCCAAATAACGGAAAAGCGAAAATGTTATAGCCTTCAAAAGGGGGCAACCAGAAAACTAAAATACTGGCAGCTGCAGGGTGCTCCTTCCCTTCTGCGCCTTGCTGTGCCCCCATAAAACAAGTCACAGCCACATGTGGGGGGTCGCTGCACTCAGGAGAAATTGTAGAACAAATTTTATGGTGAGTTTTCTCTTTTTATATTTTGGAAATGTGTAAATTTTAGGGCTAGATGAACGTATAACCGACAAAATTTGACCATTCTAAATTTCACCGCCATTTTGATTCAATTACTATGAAGATCTCAAGGGGTTAACAATCTTTGTAAATGCTGTTTCTGATAGTTTGTGGGGTGCAGATTTGAAAATGGGTTGGTTATATAGGGGGTTTGATTTGATTTCAAACAGTATTTATCCCCAAAATAGTCAATTCCGAAAATACGGAAAATCGCTATTCGATTTGTAGGCCGCGTGACGTCAAAATAAATTATCCAAACGTTTCAAAAATTATGAAAATGTAAAGTAGACAAATGGGAAATGTTATTCTGCAAGTTATTTAGGTGGTAAATTTATCTGCCTGAAAACGCGGTGATTTTGAATTTCGAAAATGGCAAATTTTTCTAAAAATTCATCATTTTTTTCTTTTTTTTGTAAATAAACGCAAAACGTATCAGCCAAAATTTACCACTAAAATGAAGTACAACATGTGGGGAAAAAAACTATCTCAGAATCGCTTTGATAAGTAACAGTGTTCAAAAGTTATAACCATATAAAGAGACGCAGGTCAAATTTCAAAAAAAAGTTGCGAGCCTTAACCTGCAAACAGGCTGCGTCCTTAAGGGGTTAAGGAAGATAGAACCTCATCTACTCCCTGACCTGGTCTCATCCAAACCCAGTCAGAAACTATGACCACCTGACCTTATTGTGAAACCGGACCCATCCAACCGACCCCAGACCTATGGCCAACATCTGACTATGACCCCTGACACCCCCTACATCATATATGCGGCGTAGCTGCCAGTAAGAAAGATGGCGTCCTGCGCCATGCGTCTCCTCGTCAGGGGCCCGCTACGTAACCCGGAAGTGACGTACCTCCTCGCCCTGCCCGGGAAGGCTGCGGAGGCGACATGGAGACAAGGGGGACATCTACCGGGAGCTGCTGAACGACACGGCGGAGCTCGACTGTACGTACTGGCTGTCACATGACCCCTCTCCTATAGGCCCCTCCCCAGGTCATGTGACCTGTGTCCCCTATAGATCAGTCCTCCCCCGCAACAGCCATTACCTACAGAACTGCATTGTGTATATAGCCCCATACCTGGAGAGAGAGCGAGCGAGCCTGCTACACAGAGACCGCTCCACACCTGGAGAGACCGCTCCACACCTGGAGAGACCGCTCCACACCTGGAGAGACCGCTCCACACCTGGAGAGACCGCTCCACACCTGGAGAGACCGCTCCACACCTGGAGAGACCGCTCCACACCTGGAGAGAGCACTTACTACCCACTAAGAGAGAGACTGCTTTGCGCCTGGAGAAAGAATACCTAGTACTGAGAGAGAGCTACACACTAGGAGAGAGACCGCCTGTCTCTGAGCGAGACCGCTACACTCCTGAAGAGAGATGTCTTGTCCCTGAGTGCTCCACACAGAGAGACCGCCTGCCCCTGAGAGACTGCTCCACAGCTGCTGAGAGACATCCTGAGAGCGCGCCCTTCTCCTGGAGAGAGACGTCCTGTCTGTGGTTGCACTATGCAGGGAGACCCTCCGGCCATGAGAGTCTCTGACAGTGAAGGGAAGCTGGAGCTGACCCCCAGCCCCCACAACCAGCGTGTGCCCCCCCGGGGGGTCAGCAGCAAGGTGTGGCAGTACAGGTGAGTGCACCGGGGGCGGGAGAGGGCAGGCGTCCTGTAGTGGGGGCGGACGTGGCTTGGGATGATTGCAGGGGTTCATCTCATGGGGTGAGCAGCAGTCGTCCTTCGTGCTCAGTCTGCAGGAGAACGAGCGGAATAAACGTGTGCAGAAAATATATTCTGTCCTGTGATGAGCACAGATATTCTAACAATGTTTTAATGGATTTCCAAAACCTATAAAATACATCTTTATGACTAGAGCTACGTGTGAGCGTACACCGTCTCCAGGCCTCTGGCTGTGCGGGGGTGTGACCGTACACCGTCTCCAGGCCTCTGGCTGTGCGGGGGTGTGACCGTACACCGTCTCCAGGCCTCTGGCTGTGCGGGGGTGTGACCGTACACCGTCTCCAGGCCTCTGGCTGTGCGGGGGTGTGACCGTACACCGTCTCCGGGCCTCTGGCTGTGCGGGGGTGTGACCGTACACAGTCTCCGGGCCTCTGGCTGTGCGGGGGTGTGACCGTACACAGTCTCCGGGCCTCTGGCTGTGCGGGGGTGTGACCGTACACAGTCTCCGGGCCTCTGGCTGTGCGGGGGTGTGACCGTACACCGTCTCCGGGCCTCTGGCTGTGCGGGGGTGTGACCGTACACCGTCTCCGGGCCTCTGGCTGTGCGGGGGTGTGACCGTACACCGTCTCCGGGCCTCTGGCTGTGCGGGGGTGTGACCGTACACCGTCTCCGGGCCTCTGGCTGTGCGGGGGTGTGACCGTACACCGTCTCCGGGCCTCTGGCTGTGCGGGGGTGTGACCGTACACCGTCTCCGGGCCTCTGGCTGTGCGGGGGTGTGACCGTACACCGTCTCCGGGCCTCTGGCTGTGCGGGGGTGTGACCGTACACCGTCTCCGGGCCTCTGGCTGTGCGGGGGTGTGACCGTACACCGTCTCCGGGCCTCTGGCTGTGCGGGGGTGTGACCGTACACCGTCTCCGGGCCTCTGGCTGTGCGGGGGTGTGACCGTACACCGTCTCCGGGCCTCTGGCTGTGCGGGGGTGTGACCGTACACCGTCTCCGGGCCTCTGGCTGTGCGGGGGTGTGACCGTACACCGTCTCCGGGCCTCTGGCTGTGCGGGGGTGTGACCGTACACCGTCTCCGGGCCTCTGGCTGTGCGGGGGTGTGACCGTACACCGTCTCCGGGCCTCTGGCTGTGCGGGGGTGTGACCGTACACAGTCTCCGGGCCTCTGGCTGTGCGGGGGTGTGACCGTACACAGTCTCCGGGCCTCTGGCTGTGCGGGGGTGTGACCGTACACCGTCTCCGGGCCTCTGGCTGTGCGGGGGTGTGACCGTACACCGTCTCCGGGCCTCTGGCTGTGCGGGGGTGTGACCGTACACCGTCTCCGGGCCTCTGGCTGTGCGGGGGTGTGACCGTTCACCGTCTCCGGGCCTCTGGCTGTGCGGGGGTGTGACCGTACACCGTCTCCGGGCCTCTGGCTGTGCGGGGGTGTGACCGTACACCGTCTCCGGGCCTCTGGCTGTGCGGGGGTGCGACCCTACACCCTCTCCGGGCCTCTGGCTGGGCCGGGGGGTGCGACCCTACACCCTCTCTAGGCCTCTGGCTGGGCCGGGGGGTGCGACCCTACACCCTCTCTAGGCCTCTGGCTGGGCCGGGGGGTGCGACCCTACACCCTCTCTAGGCCTCTGGCTGGGCCGGGGGGTGCGACCCTACACCCTCTCTAGGCCTCTGGCTGGCCCGGGGGGTGCGACCCTACACCCTCTCCAGGCCTCTGGCTGGGCCGGGGGGTGCGACCCTACACCCTCTCCAGGCCTCTGGCTGGGCCGGGGGGTGCGACCCTACACCCTCTCTAGGCCTCTGGCTGGGCCGGGGGGTGCGACCCTACACCCTCTCTAGGCCTCTGGCTGGGCCGGGGGGTGCGACCCTACACCCTCTCCAGGCCTCTGGCTGGGCCGGGGGGTGCGACCCTACACCCTCTCCAGGCCTCTGGCTGGGCCGGGGGGTGCGACCCTACACCCTCTCTAGGCCTCTGGCTGGCCCGGGGGGTGCGACCCTACACCCTCTCTAGGCCTCTCTAGGGACCGACATGTGGCCAAGACAGGTGACGGCTGTACGGATTGGAGGTCTATTGGCCACCTCAGGGTTATTGACTGTTTATGGGTAAGCAAATAAGCAAATAAATGTTTTGAAAAGTTTATTTCAAAACGACCAGGGTGTCGCAGGACGAGGCTCTGCAGCAGCTGCATCCTCTCTGTTGCTCATTATCAATCTGTATTTGTTCACGATGTCTTGTGCTGTAGATCTCACCCGCCCTCCGCTCTCTCCTACAGCGACCACATGGAAAACATCTGCGGATACCTGATGAAGTACACCAACCTGGTCACCGGCTGGCAGTTCAGGTAAGTGATCGGGGTGGACGACCCTTAATCCACCTACATGGAGGCACTAGTGTTATAAAATGGGGGGTGTAGGAGGAGTCTGTGGGTGGGGGAGGTGGCAGACGGAGACTGGGGGCGGGTGAGGGTGCAGAGGGAGTCTGGGGGCAGGTGCGGGTGCAGAGGGCATCTGGGGCATAACAATCTGCTCGGTCCATATTCTGGGACCCCATCCCGTGTCCTGCTGCTCTGTACTGTGTAGGGTCGGCAGACACATCACACACCTGTTATAGAGGCTGGAGATAAGCGGGGGCCGGGTCCTCGTGTTTGGGGGGGTCCAAGTGATCAGATGTGGATCAGGGATAAAAATCATAGTAGGTACATCCCCTTTCATTGCCGAGTCCTGTACAAATTTCCAATGTTTATTTCCACTAGTTGGTGGTGCTGTGTCACCCCTCTGTATGTTATTGCTGGGTCGATCCGTTCACAGTTAATGTTTTTTTTTGTGGTTTTCAGGTTTTTTGTCTTGAACAATGAGGCCGGGCTGCTGGAGTACTTTGTGAATGAGCAGTCCAAGAACCAGAAGCCGAGGGGCACAGTGCAGCTGGCAGGGGCCGTCATCTCGCCCAGCGATGAGGACTCTCACACCTTCACAGTCAATGCTGCCAGTGGAGAGCTGTACAAGCTGAGAGGTGAGGGGTTAATATGACAGCGCCTTGCGCCCGGGCAGCTGGTGGTAGGTGGGTAACTCTATGTCTCCTGCAGCCTCAGACACCAAGGAGCGCCAGCACTGGGTCAGCCGCCTGCAGATCTGCACCCAGCACCACACGGAAGCCATCGGCAAGGTATGATGACGGGCTCACCCGGGGGCAGCAGGCTGGTGGCGGTCCACTCACTCTCCTCTTCCCCGCAGAACAATCCTCCGCTGAAGTCTCGCAGCTTCTCCCTGGCATCTCAGGGCAGTGGCAGCTCCCCGGGCACCCAGCGCCGACCAAGCCAAAATGCTTCATCATTCTTCAACATCAGTCACCACCGCACCCTGGCTGCCAGCAGGAAGGCACAGCTTTTACAGCCGGACCACCTGGGAGAGGTCCGCGAGGTGAGTGGGACAGGCAAACCCTGTCAAAAAATAAATCCAACGATCCGGCCAAATTCCAGTATAACTTCAGTCTTAGCCATTCTTAGTCATGAAACGTAATTTTTGCCTAAACAAACGAGGTGGGTTCAGTGCCGTTTATGTTTAATGAGAGGCTGAAGATGAGCTGGATTTGCTTCTTCTTTCAAACCCTACATGTCCCCTGTGATGTCACAGCATAGACTGGACCCTGGGGTGACATGGCAGAGCCGGGGGAACCCAGATATATCTGCCCCATGGTGGGTGCTCCAGGGGGGATCAACAAACTCTGCTTATAGGGGTCAAGCGTCAGATCACTAGGGGTGTGCCGAGATCCGAGGACCCCGTGATTGCAGTGGACCCCGACCTGCCCCTCATTCACTTCATTGAGACTTTAGGAACAAGGTTTAGGATGGCAGCTTCCTACATGTCCTCCGATGCAGTCCTGGAAGACGTGGGGGCATCTTCTGGGAACAGTCAGACAGCTCAATGTCAGATAGCAGCTGTTAAGCCAAGTCTGTGTAAAAATATATTTTCCTCTTGTAGGGGCTCTGGGGGGCATCGTTTAATGGTCAGGGTGCAGAGACCTTCCTGGACGCCTCCGGCTGGTGAAGGTGCGGTCACAGTATCTCACCGGCAGATACTTTACAAAGTGCACGGAAAATGTGTAATGTAGAAGTGATGGGAGCGATGCAGAGCGATCCTGTAACCAGACTCCCCCCATACTGACCTAGAAACGTATGCAGCCCGAGGTGATGGCAGGGTGACAGGGAAGGGGGGTCAGTATGTGAACACGGCTCTAGGATGATAGCTGACCCTCTCCCTGTCACCACATGTGGATGGTTCAGAACAGAATCAAATCCTGATGCAATAGCCACAGGGATAATGCTACACACATGAACAAGGTAGCACATGAAAATAGAAAAGGAACACATGTGTCAAGTAGCTAAGAAAATAAATCCTTTATTACAAATATATATCTAGACAAATCACTTGGACAAACAATAAAAACAATTAAAACACAACAGAAGCAGAACAACTGCTTCCGTGAAGAAACGTAGCAGGTGCAGTCATATGATAGTGACTGACCCCCTGCAAAAGGACCCCCTAGGACCAACACTTGTGGAAAAAATAAATATATCACTGAAGTATTCCAGTATAAGCCAGCATAAAACAGCACAATGAAATAAATGGACAACAAAGTCTCAAAAAGCGAGTAAGAAAAATAGCAAGGTGCAAGCTGCTGAAGACTAAACTGGAAGATGTACAGTTACCCAAATGTAGGAGGTCCAAAGAGGGTCCAGAACAGTGCCCCACGCGTATCGCCGCCGAACGCGGCTTCCTCAGGGGTGCCCAAATGACATGGTGTCTGAGTTTAAATACCTGTGGATTGATGAACCGTGCAGCGCTGCTGGTGTGTGGGCCTGGTATAATGGCGGCGCCCGTAACGGGACACGCCAGGGCAGGTCACATGATCTAATGATGTCACTTCCGGTTCCGGTGACATGTGTGCTCGCGCATGCGCACCTGCGTGTAGTGGCCGGGCCCAATGTGGTATCAGTGCCGAAAGGAGGCGGAGCCTGACGATCGGCAAAATGAAAAAAAATTTTTTTTTTTTATTTTTTTTTTTTTTTATTTTTATTTTTTTTTTTTTTAAATTAATAATAAATAATAAAGTGCCAGTGCAGTTTGCAGCTGGAAAAAAGCCCAGCATAAAGAGTGATAATAAATAGTGGTCGATTTACACAACACAGTGTAAATAAAAAGATGTGATGACGCTAAAAATATGTACCGGACCGAATGGCCAAAAGAATATAAAGAATTAAATAAACATGAGAATAGCATAAATACAGACCAGACACCAAAACATTACATAAATAAATAAATAACTATATAGTAGATAAATGAATTATTAGTGCAAGTAATCAAAATCATTCTTACAAAACACTCACACGCATGGGCCCATGCACAACCATACCCACACACTCAAGTAGCGCATAACCGGACACCCAATCCTTATAAAAATGGAGAAGTGTAAAAATGTAGTTTTTGCTTCTTGTCGCCGTGTGCACCAAGGCAGATGAGAAGAGTAGGTTGAGAGGTGGAGAACCATATTATTATTGGTGGATGGATGACATGGAGAGTAGAAAATGCCATGGCAATAGCCTAAGAATGAAAAGCAGTTATGGATGAGACATGGGTATAAACTTGAAACTTAGAAATGAACTTGAATATTAGATAAATAGAATAGAGACGAGCCAATATGCTCTGTGAGGCATTTTCTACTCTCCATGTCATCCATCCACCAATAATAATATGGTTCTCCACCTCTCAACCTACTCTTCTCATCTGCCTTGGTGCACACGGCGACAAGAAGCAAAAACTACATTTTTACACTTCTCCATTTTTATAAGGATTGGGTGTCCGGTTATGCGCTACTTGAGTGTGTGGGTATGGTTGTGCATGGGCCCATGCGTGTGAGTGTTTTGTAAGAATGATTTTGATTACTTGCACTAATAATTCATTTATCTACTATATAGTTATTTATTTATTTATGTAATGTTTTGGTGTCTGGTCTGTATTTATGCTATTCTCATGTTTATTTAATTCTTTATATTCTTTTGGCCATTCGGTCCGGTACATATTTTTAGCGTCATCACATCTTTTTATTTACACTGTGTTGTGTAAATCGACCACTATTTATTATCACTCTTTATGCTGGGCTTTTTTCCAGCTGCAAACTGCACTGGCACTTTATTATTTATTATTAATTTAAAAAAAAAAAAAAAAAATAAAAAAAAAAAAAAAAAAAAAAAATTTTTTTTTCATTTTGCCGATCGTCAGGCTCCGCCTCCTTTCGGCACTGATACCACATTGGGCCCGGCCACTACACGCAGGTGCGCATGCGCGAGCACACATGTCACCGGAACCGGAAGTGACATCATTAGATCATGTGACCTGCCCTGGCGTGTCCCGTTACGGGCGCCGCCATTATACCAGGCCCACACACCAGCAGCGCTGCACGGTTCATCAATCCACAGGTATTTAAACTCAGACACCATGTCATTTGGGCACCCCTGAGGAAGCCGCGTTCGGCGGCGATACGCGTGGGGCACTGTTCTGGACCCTCTTTGGACCTCCTACATTTGGGTAACTGTACATCTTCCAGTTTAGTCTTCAGCAGCTTGCACCTTGCTATTTTTCTTACTCGCTTTTTGAGACTTTGTTGTCCATTTATTTCATTGTGCTGTTTTATGCTGGCTTATACTGGAATACTTCAGTGATATATTTATTTTTTCCACAAGTGTTGGTCCTAGGGGGTCCTTTTGCAGGGGGTCAGTCACTATCATATGACTGCACCTGCTACGTTTCTTCACGGAAGCAGTTGTTCTGCTTCTGTTGTGTTTTAATTGTTTTTATTGTTTGTCCAAGTGATTTGTCTAGATATATATTTGTAATAAAGGATTTATTTTCTTAGCTACTTGACACATGTGTTCCTTTTCTATTTTCATGTACCACATGTGGATGGGGCACCCTGACCCCTGCATCCAGCCATCCCACTCCCCCATGGAGTTATACTAGATGATATCATACCCTGACCATGTGACCAGCTACTCATGGAGGAGGGGGATTCTGCTAGAGGGGTCACATACTTATCCCTCCATCTCCCTGTGTAGATGATGTCGCGGGCGGAGTGTCAGCAGCGGGAGTTAATGCGCAGTATCGAGGGTCTTCCCTCTAGCGGACACTTCAGCTCCCTGGACCAGGACTTGCTGATGCTGAAGGCCACGTCTATGGCGACCATGAACTGCCTGAACGACTGCTTCCACATGCTGTACCAGCAGCACAACGCTCTGCAGAAGAACAGCCTGCCAGCAGGTCAGTCCCCACACCTCCCTGCACCCTCAGCCAGCGCTGGGCTTGCATCCTGCTCTTTATGATGTCACAGCAGCCCCTGCCGCTATATACCCCACACAGCCAATCCCAGCATGGGACGCTTGGTGCTGGTTCACATTTTCTGACTGTCCCTTAAGTTATAAGGAGAGCGGTCCCCATACAGCCCCCCGGATGACGAGCCAACCCTGCTCTGCAGCCGCCAGGTGATTATTAATATCGCGGCTCCGGTATTTGCAGCGAGCTCCGTCATGAATTGTTAACAGTAGCGCCAAGGCCTCGCACATAAGAAAGGGACGTGTGAATAATTTATCCCGGGAGCTCACAGCCGCCCGAGTGTAACTGGAGCGCAGGGTGAGAACAGGTCACTGCACAAGGGAAAGCGCCAGTCCCCCGACCCCATACCATCCCACCATCCCCATGCGTCCTGTGCCCCCTTCACTCTCACCCCTGCCATGCATGCCGTGAT
Organism: Engystomops pustulosus; assembly: GCF_040894005.1. Lineage (NCBI taxonomy): Eukaryota > Metazoa > Chordata > Amphibia > Anura > Leptodactylidae > Engystomops > Engystomops pustulosus. The sequence goes on along the minus strand of NC_092418.1, from coordinate 104,850,502 downwards.
TACCCAGTGTCCCTGTTGTTGTATGCCCTGTCCCTATGCCCTGAGTGGGGGAGAGCTGTGGCCGGCCCTGTCCCTATGCCCTGAGTGGGGGAGAGCTGTGGCCGGCCCTGTCCCTATGCCCTGAGTGGGGGAGAGCTGTGGCCGGCCCTGTCCCTATGCCCTGAGTGGGGGAGAGCTGTGCCCGGCCCTGTCCCTATGCCCTGAGTGGGGGAGAGCTGTGCCCGGCCCTTTCCCTATGCCCTGAGTGGGGCAGTGCTGTGCCCTGCCCTTTCCCTATGCCCTGGGTGGAGGGGGTGACCTGTGCCTGGCCCCGCCCCTATGCCCTGGGTGGAGGGGGTGACCTGTGCCTGGCCCCGCCCCTATGCCCTGGGTGGAGGGGGTGACCTGTGCCTGGCCCCGCCCCTATGCCCTGGGTGGAGGGGGTGACCTGTGCCTGGCCCTGCCCCTATGCCCTGGGTGGAGGGGGTGACCTGTGCCTGGCCCCGCCCCTATGCCCTGGGTGGAGGGGGTGACCTGTGCCTGGCCCCGCCCCTATGCCCTGGGTGGAGGGGGTGACCTGTGCCTGGCCCCGCCCCTATGCCCTGGGTGGAGGGGGTGACCTGTGCCTGGCCCCGCCCCTATGCCCTGGGTGGAGGGGGTGACCTGTGCCTGGCTCTGCCCATTTGCGTGGAGTGCGTAAGTACTGTGTTCTGCCCTGGAGGGGGTAAGCTGTGCCTGGATCTGCTCTTATGCCCTGGTTGGGGGGGGTACTCTGCCCGGATCTGCCCCTATGCCCTGGAGGGGGTGCGGTGTGTCCGGGTCTGCCCCTATGCCCTGGGGAATGAAGCTCTGTGCCCCCTTTCCTGCCCTCCTGCTGCTGCTGCTGTGTTCTTGACCAGCATTGGGCTGGTGCCCATACAAGTTTCCATCCTGTGTTGTGATGTGCAGGGCGCGCTCCTCTGTGGTGTCACCTTACCCCCTGGTATCAGGTTCTCTCAGTATCGGGCCAGGTAACGCCATGCGGTGATGTGGAGGGTATTGTCCTGTGTGAGAGCCGCTGTGAGAGGACACGCGCTCTCCTGCGCTCCCCCTGATTATCGGGGCCCACTCGCTGACCGCCATGACATGTGATTGCCGCACCCTGTAGGACACTTGCCCTCTCTGCGCCCGGCCTGGAGTATGAGCAGCTCTAAGTTCAAAACTTCTCTTCCCTCAGGGGTGACAATAAACTGGTTGGAGACAAAGAGCCTCCTGCCCGAGCACCTGGAGAACGGAGGGGACCCCCGATTCCCAGCCGAGGAGAGGAAGGGACCCGAGCTGCTGGCAGATACCCCGGGGGAGACAGACGGCAGCCATCTGTGCACAGTAAGGGACACCCCCTGTACCCATAGACATCTTATACACTGCGTCAGATCATTCCCTTCATAACCTGGATGTTTTGTCACAGCTGTTACAATGAGTCGTCGTTTCTCATGTTTGACTCTTATGTCCCTTGCAGGACCCGGTAGATATAGACCCGGAGGAGGAGGTGGAAGACTCTTGTGAGTTGACGGAGGACGACCTGGGGGCAGTAGAGGAGCAGCGCAGCGTCATCCTGCACCTCCTGTCACAGCTGAAGCTCGGGATGGATCTCACACGGGTCAGTAACTGGTCATAGATCACATTGAGGGACTACTTAGCACCGGGGTCTCGTAGTGCGTTACAATGTATCAGTACATGTATCAGTCTGCAGTCCATTGTTCTGCTGCCTTGCTCAGGTGTGATCAGAGCCCTACATGTCCTCACTGTCCGTGTCACTTCCAGGTTGTCCTCCCAACCTTCATCCTGGAGAAGCGCTCCCTGCTGGAGATGTACGCGGACTTCCTGTCCCACCCTGACCTCTTCCTGTCCATCAGTGCAGGGGGCTCCCCTGAAGCCCGCATGCTGAAGTTTGTGGAGTATTACCTCACCTCCTTCCATGAAGGACGTAAGGGCGCTCTGGCCAAGAAGCCATATAACCCCATCATTGGTGAGACCTTCCACTGCTCCTGGAGGGTCCCTAAGGGCCATGTTGACCCACCCCAAAACTCAGAGACCACCGTAGATTCCATGGATCAGACATCCCCTCAGGAAGACATCGCAGACCAGAAGGACTACTACACCGTCAAGTTTGTGGCTGAGCAGGTTTCTCACCACCCTCCAGTCTCAGGATTTTACGCAGAGTGTCCAGAGCGCAAAATGTGTGTCAACACCCACGTATGGACCAAGAGCAAGTTCATGGGGATGTCCATCGGGGTGACTATGGTCGGAGAAGGTGAATGGCTCACATGTGGGCATAATGGGTCATAGGCAACACCTGAGAAATATTAGATTATAAAGATGTTCCAGAATACAGTTCAGCTGCAGACACTGAACAAGCAGGGGCCCCAGGAGATTTCAGCTCTAGAGCATAATACAGGATGTAACTCAGGATCAGTACAGGATAAGTAATGTCATGTATGTACACAGTGACTGCACCAGCAGCAGAATAGTGAGTGCAGCTCTGGGGTATAATACAGGATGTAACTCAGGATCAGTACAGGATAAGTAATGTCATGTATGTACACAGTGACTGCACCAGCAGCAGAATAGTGAGTGCAGCTCTGGGGTATAATACAGGATGTAACTCAGGATCAGTACAGGATAAGTAATGTCATGTATGTACACAGTGACTGCACCAGCAGCAGAATAGTGAGTGCAGCTCTGGGTATAATACAGGATGTAACTCAGGTTCAGTACAGGATACGTAATGTCATGTATGTACACAGTGACTGCACCAGCAGCAGAATAGTGAGTGCAGCTCTGGGGTATAATACAGGATGTAACTCAGGTTCAGTACAGGATACGTAATGTCATGTATGTACACAGTGACTGCACCAGCAGCAGAATAGTGAGTACAGCTCTGGAGTGATGTAGGCCGTGTCTTTGCAGTGTTGGGTGTAGCTTCTTGGCCTCATTCCTCGGTTGTATACTTTCCAGGAGGTCACAGACATTTGGGGTCTGTGGAGATGGTTTGGGGGGTCTCCTCATGTAGCTGCTTGCTCCCCAGGTGTGCTGCACCTCCTGGAGTATGATGAGGATTACACCTTCACGCTGCCCTGCGCCTACGCCCGCTCCATCCTCACTGTACCTTGGGTTGAGCTTGGAGGGAAAGTGAATGTGAACTGCGCCAAGACGGGATACTCTGCCGCCATCACCTTCCACACCAAGCCTTTCTATGGAGGGAAGTTACACCGGTAAGTGCGGGTGTATGGGGGTCTCCTTCTGGTATAGCTGTGTCCAATGTGTGTCATTATACACCAAAACTGTGGACAATCATTGACTGGGTCCATACAATAGGGAAATTATTAACAAAAAAAAAAGGTCTAAACGAGCCATTGGTCAAATTCATAATAAAACATCACTTTTATTAATGTTTTAAAGGCAAAGCTTATGTTGTGTAACAAGTGTCAAAAAAAAATTTCGACACACAATTAAAAATGATGTAGTCTGCAGTCGTATGCAGTAGACAGCGTTTCGGCCGTGTAATAGTTGGTTCTAGGAGCGTGTGGCACATTCATGTGGACAGTGTCTATTTTCTACCAGTAGATGTCACTGTTGTTCATTGTTCTCTGTTGCAACATTGTATCATTAGACAGTAATTCCAATGTCAATAGTCTCCATTCTTATTGTACCAGTGTTCCCCAAATCCAGGAGGTAATTCTCACTGCCGAATTGGCTTTATATGTCTTTGTTTTTCTAGGGACAATAAAAACTAAATACTCAACTTACACGCAGATTACAACGGCTATACTATCTATCTGTGTCCGATTGGAGCATTATCCCCTTAGGTCATTATACATTAGCTCACATACACTGGCTGTCCATTATCCCCCTCTAAAGTGTGCTCATAATCGCTTGACTCGAGGTAATAATACCTCCGTGATGTCATCAATGACGCGGCGCTGATTTCATCTAATAGGAACCCCTTTGTTTCACACACACTCCTAGAACCAACTATTACACGGCTGAAACGCCGTCTACTGCATACGATGTTAAAAAGAATAATCTCATGACAGATACAATTTTGTGTTACATGTGTTACATGACAATGAGCTTTGCTTTTTAAACATAATTTATAAAAGTGATGTTTTATTATGAATTTGACCAATGGGTCTCAATGAGGTAGTTTTTTTGTAAATAATTTATATATGTCTGTCATTGCGCAGGGTGACCGGCGAGGTGAAGCACAACCCCACAAACACGGTGGTGAGTAAGATCCAGGGCGAGTGGAACAGCATCCTGGAGTTCACATCCAGCAGCGGAGACACCAGGAGTGTGGACCTGAGCAAACTGCCCGTCACCAGGAAGAGGGTGCGGCCCCTGGACAAGCAGGGGCCCTACGAGTCCAGGTGAGGAGGTGCCGCTGTGGTGCTGGCATTGGGGTCCTTACAGGAAGTGCAGGCACTGCTGGTCTTATGCGTTACCATGACTCCAGAGCAAGCATAATATTTCTATAGAGATAAAGGTGTTTAGTCAGCAGGTGTGACCCCTGACCTCAGACTGCCCCCAATGTCAGGTGTATAATCTCTAGTGCTGTGTATTCAGACCTCACACTGCTGTGCTCTGTGCTTTCTGCAGCCAGTGTTATGTATTGTCCCTGGTTAGATGTGTAATCAGACCTCACACTGCTGTGCTCTGTGCTCTCTGCAGCCAGTGTTATGTATTGTCCCTGGAGAGATGTGTAATTAGACCTCACACTGCTGTGCTCTGTGCTCTCTGCAGCCTGTGTTATGTATTGTCCCTGGAGAGATGTGTAATCAGACCTTTGTGTATGATGTTAGTAGGAGCAGGACTTTTTCCTCAAAGCATATATTAAGGTTTTGTGCCCGGTCCAATGATCATGGGGGAAGTGAAGTTAAGGGAGACCCCCTTTATCTGCTCATGTTCTCTCCTCTTGTCTCGGGGGCTGCAGGCGGCTTTGGTCTCATGTGACAGACGCCCTAATGGCGAAAAACCTAGACAAGGCCACAGAGCACAAGAGAGCGCTGGAGGAGCGCCAGCGGGCGGAGGAGAGGCACCGCACCGAGACTGAGACGCCCTGGAACACCAAGTACTTCTCCAAGGAGGTAAGTGGCTGTGTGTGGCCACAGTAAGGGGAACTGGAGACCATCATGACTGAAATTTGTGCCATTCACAGGGGGACGGCTGGATCTATAACCACCCACTATGGAAGAGCTCTGCCCTATAATCCGGAGGTATACGGCTGTGACTACCAAGGAGTGCCCCCAAGGATCGCTGTGTGCGGGTTGCGTCCCCTATTGCTGCCTCTCAGGATCCTCTGGACACAGAGATGACCCCTCTGCGCTGACCTCCCGCCCCATCATGCAGTATTATTGGTCACTGAAAGGTGACGGCCCCTCCCCCCTGCTTCAGACAGGACTACAATCTGGTTTTCTTTTGGATTGTATTGTGACAAGTGAGGATTAACCCTTTCCTGCTGCCTGTGGACCCCAGGAGAGACTGTTGCAAGCTGTGGGGGGCTGGAGCTGTGTGCTACGGTCCAGCTGCTGGGATGCAGCTTGCGCTGTGACTGGAGGAGGCTTCTCTGTACAGTATATGAGTGGTGCCTTATCTCTCTCTTCTGAATGTCGTCTTCCAATCCGTGTGACGGACCCCCGGGGGTCTCCACATACCACGTGATGGAAGGATGAGAATAAATAGTGAATTGTCTCCTTGCTGCGGCTCCTGACCACCGCCGATCAGAGCGCCTCTCGCAGGACACATAATAAATAACACCCCTTATACTACAGTCACTGGAGTACAAGCTGGAAGGAGGAGACTGCTCTACATAAACAGAACTATGATTGCAGCTCTGTGTGTGAGTGGAGTATGAAAATTGATGTATCAGTTGGATAGTTGCTGCAGCTCTGGTTGTGAGCAGAGTGTAGGATGCTGGATATCTATGTGGAGGATAAACCATGATGTATCAGCAGAATACTGAGTGCAGCTCTGGATGTGAGTGGAGTAAAAGGCCACTTGCAGTGTGTACTGGCTGGAACGTCCATCCTGAACGCCAGTATATATTGGTAAGATGGCGATTGCATCTCTGCGTGTGAGTGGAGGATGAAACTTGAAGGATCCGCAAGATAGTTGCTGCAGCTCTGGAAGTGAGCAGAGTGTAAGGATACTGACTGTGTGTGATTGGAGGATGTCTGTGGCCTGCAGTAGGTGCTCTTTCAGTGTGTTAGATGTGTGTGATTGCGGTATAATTGTATGTTGGGGAGTAGATACTTCTACAATACGTTGTCCCCACTTTGATGCATCTGAAAATTAACCTTTCATTATAAATCGCTACTTTGTCTCCATGGTAACAGACAGCGATCAATCCCTCCATCCACATGATTGATTAGACCAGGCAGGGAATGTTTGTAGTCTGTTACCATGGAGACACAGAGCTCTGCGTGGGAGCTGTATACAGACACATTTTATCCTTTTGAGTCGTCCTGTGCAGAATGTTTTTAGCGTGAAGTTTAACCATTTATTACACAAGTCTTTAGCCACCAGGCCCTGACCCAACTTTCCACAAACCCAGGATGTCACTGCTGCCTCCAATTCATGGGGTCGTTTGCCAGGCGGATTAACCCTTAATGGTCCTGGTGTCTCATGAGGATGAAGCGCTCGGCCACACAGTGCGCAGTCAGACGAGCCTCGGGGTCGTGGTCCCAGCACTCGAAGATTGTGTCACACAGGACGTCCATACCCTAGAGGGAAGGTCAGAGGTTAGTGGGTGGGGTCAGGCTAGGTCTAGCCCCTCCCCTCATCCCTTCCTCACCAGGTGTCTCCTCCAGCTGTCAGGGATGTCTGGGCGCCCCCGTCCATGTTGCACCACGTCCCTCATGGTTTCCACACACGGCTGCTCCCGGACCATCGACCCAAAGGGCAACTCGTAATCCTTCACCTCTGCAGGAAATCAGTAAAATGCCAGTCATTAAGGGGACACTCGGCCTGTATTCACACTGGGGCAGACTACAAGAAAACCTGCCTGCGTATCCAAGGGTTAATGGGCTATCAGGACCCCTATATATATCCGGACTCCGTATCCTCTCCATTCAGGATCAGATACTTCATCCACCGTCTTCAGTCCATGCTAACTTCCACTCCTGACAGACTCCTCCAGAGCTGCCTCTGCCATCTAGATCTGTGTTCTCCAGGCCATCCCCCCATCATAATACCACAACTCCCTGCAGGTCAGTGGTCATGGCTGGAGAGCAGCGCAGTCCTCACCTCCTATGGCGTCACAGCGAGATGCCATCTCCCATAACACAAGAGCCAGCGAGTAGACGTCCATCTGCTTGAAGGACTCCAGATCTTCCAGGTTCACCCGGGATTCCAGGACCTCAGGAGCCATGTACCGCGCCGTCCCAACCTGCTCAGGACAGAGAAAGAGACTGCATGAGACATCTCAGACTGCGGCATGGGCAGACGAGTGGTCAGGTATCAGGCGGTTACGTAGAGCGTCCTCCTCCAAGAGGCTGCTGTTGGATAATGTGCCTCTTGGAGAGATTGCTGACTGCTAGACCTGCCTCCATGAAGCGATGGAAGAGCAAATCATCCAATCACACAACAGACTCTACTGGAACATTATTTATCTACTAAAGACTCCAGCAATGTGAGAATAATCTTTGTCCTGCAGATTGATGGACACCAGATTGTCCGTAGACGTCCGTATAAATTTCCCAGATTGATGGCTTCTCTGAGACCCCTGCTGATGTCTCTGCTCCTGACACACCTGATGCTCTAAAGCAGCCACTGCCAGAACTTCTGCAGTTATACAGCCGGTCACACTGGCTAATTATCAATGAATTGGCATTGGATTACCAGAAACTACCTGCTACATAACCTCTCATACCTTTGGAAGCAGTAACGGGACACTATGTTCTCACACATGGCGTCTCCCTTATGGGTAATGACATTCACAAAGGGGGCACTTACTTTATTCTATTACTGTACATTGTGTTGCACTTTTCCTATGTGTATACAGAGCCCTAGGCCCAGAAGTGAGGTTGAGCTCCACATTAATTATTGACCTCTGGTTCCTGTTAATGTCTCACCTGTCCACTGTTAGCAAAGTCGTCAGCAGTGAGCGAGGGGTCGAGCCGCAGAGCGATGCCAAAGTCACAGAGGGCACACTCAGAGTCACTCTTTACCAGGATATTGCTGCTTTTGATGTCGCGATGAGCTATGGCTACCTTAGAGGTTCCACATGGGGCACAGTCACTATGAAGATGGGCCACGCCACTGACTATGGAGCCGGCCATGTCCAGCAGAGAGGTCCAGCTCAGGAGGTGGCAGGACAGGTAGTCCTTGAGGTTGCCCCTGGCATGGTACGCTGTGATGATCCAGTACTCCCTGCGTATGCTGCTGCCCCGCTCCTCCATGGTGATGAACTGCAGCACGTTGTCATGCTTGAGGTTGGCATCGGTGAAGATGCTGCTCTCATTCTTCCAGGACGAGTACTCCTGTCCGGAGAAGACCTTCACCGCCACCGCCTCGTAGTGCCCAGACGCAGTGTGTTTCAACTTGGCTCTCCACACTTCAGCAAAACGCCCCTTCCCGACACGAAGGTCAAGCTCTATGGGCAGCAGCTCGGTGTTGTGGTTGATGCTGTTGGCGCATGCCGTGTTCATATTACACTGCGAGGAGGACAATCCGCAGGATTCATGGCCCATTCTCTGGCTCTGTAGCGGCGCGCTGCTGCTGTGTGCTGCTCTCTCCAGCGAATGTTTGGGCCTGTTCCTCAGCCTATGCGTGCGGTATAGGTAGAAAAGGCCGCTGATGGTGATGGCCAGCAGGAGAGGAGGAAACAGACTGATGGCGGCTACTGGCACTGCCTCCTGGCTGTGCAGCAGCGAATGTCCTGGAGGGAAATGGGAAACACAGGTCTATCCTTCATACGTATACATTATTGGGGAAGGACAATACAAAGCAACTCTGCCAGACCTACATATCATCTGACCACCAGTGTCCCACAGCAGCAGAAACATCAACAAGGAGGTGAATGGAGGAGGCACTGAGCACATGAAAGAACCCTGAGGTCAATGTAACCTCTGCTATCATCATCACCATCATCATCATCTCCAGCTCTACTGTCATAACCTCCACCCTTACAATTATCATCATGCTCACCATAATTACATCCACCTCTATCATCACCTCCGCCTCTACTATTATCAGTTACTCATCTACCATCATCGTCTTTGCCAATGTTCTTTTCACCTCTACCACCAGTATCGGCCATGGCCTTCTCTCGTAGACTCCAAGTGGCAGAGTTGGGTGTTGACCTCACATATACATGGTGTCCTCTCCTTACCATTGCTGTGGTTGTAGAAGATGAGTTTGTCGTTGCACTCCTGCTCCTCCACGCAGCCGCACATGTAGAGGAGGCCGGAGGAGCGGCTGGCCATTGGTTGCATCAGGCATCGTGCTGTGTTGTAGCTGGGCAGCAGAATGTCCTCCAGGGGCAGCAGAGGATGGTGGCACAGGGACATCACCTGCAGGCTCTCATTGTCCTGCTTCCTGGGAGACAAGAGCCACATGACTATGTGCAGGACACAGGATATGATAAAACCCTAGGAGTTTTTTTTTTGGACTTGAAAGGGTTAAAGCAGATTGGAGAGGGGGGGATTTGGAGAAGAAATTAGGGGGATATTACAATGAAATTAAAAGCTTTTTAAAAATAAAAAATAATTCATTGGTGATAACTAAATATTTGACGTTATGCTGGGGATGTTAGGGACCACAAGATGTGAACATCGCAGGAAATGGTGGGTGGGGATAATAATGAATATTAGTCTGACCCTGAAATATCACCAATCGCGGAGGTCAGGATGGGTTTTCTATTTCTCTTAAAGCGATAAGGGTCAAAACGGGTCAAATGCTGCCTACAGGGACATTCGCTCCTGATTGGAGGGCCTTTATGAATATTATTCAAGGAGCCTTTTTGATTGGATGGAGCATCGGCCAATGAGGGAGAGCAGTAATGAGGGAGAGCAGCTATGGGGTAGAGCAAGCAATGATGGGGGTAAATCCGTGATGGGGAGAGCAGCGATGGGGGAGAGCAGCGATGGGGTAAACGAGTGATGGGGCAGAGCAGCGATGTGGCAGAGCAGTGATGGGGCAGAGCAGTGATGGGGCAGAGCAGTGATGGCGGTAAAGCAGTGATGGAGTAGAGCGAGCAGTGATGGGGTAAAGTAATGATAGAGTAGAGCAGCGATGGGGGACAGCAGCGAGGGGAGTAGAGCAGTGATGGGGTAAAGCATTGGTGGGGCAGAGCAGCAGTTCCTCACCACAAGGTGACGCAGATCTCCTCAGGGGTCTCGCAGTAGGAGCTCAGGCGGCAGTTGGTGTAGCAGACGCCGCCCTCACACGCGGGCTGAGAGTTATCGCACCATTTACACAGGTTAGTCCGAGGGCTGCGGTGAGTGGAGGCCAGAGATACTGCGGGAGCATAGAGAAAGCAAAATTATCACTGAGAACCTTCACTCCAATCACATCCAAAGCTGCAGCCGAGATTCTGCTGGTTCATCATGTCTTACACTCCAGTCACCTCTGAAGCTGCATGGTGTCCCCTCCCCCAGAAACCTTGGATTACATGACATGTCATGTGTAATAGGCATCTCATGGATCTCATCATCTCTCATCTGTCTCATCTCTTTCCATGTATCCGATACTAGTGAATGTTCAGAAGGTAAATGAAAGTGTAGATAACCCTGTACCCTGATATTCTAAGCACATTGTCAGCACACAGCACAGAGGGATCATGAAGTGTCTGCGCAGAGAGCTCTGGAATCTTACACTGATCATCACTAAATGATAGGAGCTAAAACAGCAATAAAACCCGAGTAACATTGTAATGTAAGGGGTTAAAAATGATCTTAATTGTGTAAATATCATTACGGGATTCAAAATTGAGAATTTCCTTTAATGGACAAACCCCTTTAAGATGTAGGAGAAGTATGACCAGAAAATACTACAATCTGTGTAGTTCCATAGGAAGTTGTCTTTAAAGAGAACCCGTCATGCAAAATAACCCCCCTAAACTAAATATATTTTCATAAACTGCCATTAGAGAGCATTGCCTCTATCCCTTCATTGTCCCTCTACATGCCTGTAAACCTAAGCAATGAGGTCCTAAAGCTGTATGCAAATGACCTGTGAAATGTCCAATGAAGCATTAGCATATTTAAGCTGTCCACTCTATTCATGAGTGGGAGGCACAGCCACACCCCCAGTGCATGACTGACAGCCTGTATAATGCTGTGAGGCTGTATAATGATGTGCTTACTGGTGCTGGTGGCCACGCCCCCTGCAGCCTGTGTGTGCATGTGTGTGTATAGGAGAGATACAGCAGCTCCAGGCAGCCATGTTACAGCAGAACATGTCAGATTCATGTGTAGCTGATGTCTGTGTCTCTCCCCTGTATATTAGGAGGATGCAGCATGTCAGCAGATGCAGCACACACACTAGCTATGCTTTACTATACATTACACACAGACATGAGCAGGGGGAGGAGAGGGGAGGGGTAACAGGGGTGACATCACTGCCTCTGACCATGTGACCAGCCTCATTAACATGATAAAAAATAGATGATTTTACAATGAATAATGTATGAAATAACTAGATAAAGGCTGGGATGGGATCCTTGCGAGCTGCTCCAACAGGTAGTAGTGACAGGACAAGTGACACAGACCTGATGACAGGTGTCCTTTAAGAACATGTACAGCCCTAAGTATGTTCATCACTTAGCAGCGCTGACACCTACTGGCTGTATTCATTATTGCAGCTGCATCACAATCTACCAGGGATTCATCCTGGGAAAATATGCTAAATTTTCCAGGATGAGAAAAGGAAAACCACGCCTCTTTAGCCATCTTGTAAGGAAGCTCCCTTTACATCAAGCATAACCTACTCCAGAGCTGCACTCACTATTCTTCTGCTGGTGCAGTCACTGTGTACATACATGACTTTACTTATCTTGAGTTACATCCTGTATTATACTCCAGAGCTGCACTCACTATTCTGCTGCTGGTGCAGTCACTGTGTACATACATGACATTCCTTATCCTGTACTGATCCTGAGTTACATCCTGTATTATACTCCAGAGCTGCACTCACTATTCTGCTGCTGGTGCAGTCACTGTGTACATACATGACATTACTTATCCTGTACTGATCCTGAGTTATATCCTGTATTATACTCCAGAGCTGCACTCACTATTCTGCTGGTGCAGTCACTGTGTACATACATGACATTACTTATCCTGTACTGATCCTGAGTTACATCCTGTATTATACCCCAGAGCTGCACTCACTATTCTGCTGCTGGTGCAGTCACTGTGTACATACATGACATTACTTATCCTGTACTGATCCTGAGTTACATCCTGTATTATACCCCAGAGCTGCACTCACTATTCTGCTGCTGGTGCAGTCACTGTGTACATACATGACATTACTTATCCTGTACTGATCCTGAGTTACATCCTGTATTATACTCCAGAGCTGCACTCACTATTCTGCTGCTGGTGCAGTCACTGTGTACATACATGACATTACTTATCCTGTACTGATCCTGAGTTACATCCTGTATTATACCCCAGAGCTGTACTCACTATTCTGCTGCTGGTGCAGTCACTGTGTACATACATGACATTACTTATCCTGTACTGATCCTGAGTTACATCCTGTATTACACTCCACTTGGGATTGACCAGACACAGGGGCTGTAGGACTCTACCTCCAGGATCCTGCCTGGGGGCACTGCCATAGCAGCTCCTCATCTCTCTAGTCTGGGGCGCCCTAGATACCGGACTGTGAGCAGCTCTGCTGACACAACCAGCGCCTCTGGACCAGCTGAACTGCTACCTGTGCCGTGTTTGGAATAAAGGAATGGTGAGATAATGTTCACATCCTTTGTCTCAGGGTGATCCCCTCCTGGACCTCCCCTCCACCATCAACCCGGGGATCCTCACATCTGTACAATGGGGTTGTCTCAGGGAGAAGTGTTTCCAACCGCAGCATCTCCCTCCGTTCTTGCAGACCTCCTGCCGGACACCTGCTGCACCCCTACAGACCACCTGCTGCACCCCTACAGACCACCTGCTGCACCCCTGCAGACCACCCGCTGCACCCCTACAGACCACCCGCTGCACCCCTACAGACCACCTGCTGCACCCCTACAGACCACCTGCTGCACCCCTGCAGACCACCTGCTGTACACCTCCAGACCACCTGCTGCTCACCTGTAGATCACCTGCTGACACCTCCAGATGACGTGCAGGACACCTACAAACCACCTGCTGGACACCTCCAGACCACCTGCTGCACCCCTACAGACCACCTGCTGTACCCCTACAGACCACCTGCTGCACCCCTGCAGACCACCTGCTGCACCCCTGCAGACCACCTGCTGTACACCTCCAGACCACCTGCTGACACCTCCAGATGACGTGCAGGACACCTACAAACCACCTGCTGGACACCTACAGACCACCTGCTGCACACCTGTAGATTACCTGCTGACACCTCTAGATGACGTGCAGGACACCTACAGACAACCTGCTGCACCCCTGCTGCACACCTGCGCCATGAGGACGAGGCTTGGACCAAGCGACCATGAGTCGAGCGCTAGTCCCTGGGGAGCATCATAGTTCACACTCCAGTCGTATCCAGAGCTGGAGCTACAGAACTGATGGTTATGACATCTCATTATTGCCCCTGCTGGTTCAGTAACTGTACACAGAACTACGTATAGAAAAATCCAAGCAGCACATTCAGAGAAGTCTTGTTGGTGGGTGCAAGCGTCTAAGGATTGGGCCTTAAATCCTTTAGTAGTATGTATAGAGGAAATAGCGCAGCACACCGGATGAAGTGAAAAAATCTTGTAGTTTTATTCCATGTTCAATAACACAAGCGACGTTTCGGCTACAGGTAGCCTTCCTCAAGCCATTTAACAAGTGTGAATGGTGGACATATATACAAACGTGAGAGGTCACATGACCTCATAAGTGCCGCCCATCATATTATCATATTTGTGTTACAATAGTCAAAACAATTCAATATCATAATACATAGATGCAGTGTATATTTAAAATTGGGTAAGTACATATAGTGAAAGGAATTGCAGACATAATAAATATATATACAAGGTAAAGTGCATATGCCATATCCTGGTATCCAGCGGATCCCCCACAATAAAAGTGATAAAGTGCCAAGTGGATCAAGTGTATCCTCCTACTGTGTGTGGTTGATGCGTCCCCGGTTTGGCTGCGGACTCCGATCTGAGGCATCTAATAGCATGATCAAACAGAAGAAAAAGAAAAAGGCTCTCTGGAACGCACCAGTGGAACGCACGCCATCCAGGTCGCAGTGCGCATGCGCTGCGGTTGTTGTGGAGCTAGACACGCGTCATAGGAACCACTCCGTAGTCATGGCAACCTGCGGACAAGGCTACAGTCTGGATGTGCTTCAAGCACTGCGCTGATGCGGTATGTATCTCAAACAAGCATGATCATCAGAGGCACAGGAACATGACAATGCGCTGAAATGATGCGCTGTAGTGTACAGTTCTATGTCCCATATCTAGTATAGGTGCCTATATACTCAGTTATCAAGGGTGCATATAGCAACGAGTGTGACCGGGACAGGGGTGGGATGATTAACCCCTCCCGGGGAAATCAACCCCCTTGAGGGTGACAACGTACCTGGAAGCTCCCCATTTACGGGTGTAATCCAGTGTGTCACCTAAACCCTGATTTGTGGTCATGGGTATAATAATACCTTAATTTATCCCTAGCTGAGTGAGGCACAAATGGAAAAAATTCCACTTCATGGTATCAGGTTTTCAAAAGAAGAGGAAACAGGATGGCGTATGTCCATGGTACGATTCCAGCCTAAGGTAAGTATTATAGAGAAAAATATATAGAAAAAATTGATGTGCAAGGTCCAGCAGCTTTCGCGGGGAGACATCTGGGGCAAAAACCATAAAATCTGTAAAATAAAGAAACATCAGTAAATTTTTTTATATACAAATATGTTCACACTAAGTGTTATTGTGTATCTACAAATCAGATGGTTACAGAATACTACTGCCTGAATATGACTCCAAAAGCAATTCAAAGTGTCCACAACTTAAAATCCACATTAAGTCCCTTAGGTCTAAGTGTCTCCAATGTATAAATCCATTGGAGCTCTTTTTTCTTTAAGATTCTTTCCCTATCACCCCCCCGTCTAAGCGGGGGCACATGATCGATTATGCGAAACCTGAGGTGTCTTTCGGTATGTCCTAGCTCCGAAAAGTGCTTCGGAACCGGAAGATCTTTACGGTTGGATCTTATAGTGTACCTATGCTGGTTAAAGCGAGTTTTGAATTCCAATGTAGTTTCTCCTACATAGGCCAGTCCGCATGGACAACTTAAGAGATATATAACATAAGTGCTGTCACATGTTAAAAAATGAGTAATGTCATACTGTTTGCCATTATGGGAAAAGGTAGAGCCTTTGTCCATATGTTTGCAATTAACACATTTGCAGCAGGGGAAACATCCCTTCCTCAATTGTCCCAATATCCCTCGCTGTCGACTTATTTTCATTGGACCTACATCAGCCTTGACAAGTCTGTCCCCGATTTTTTGGGCATTCCTATAAGATAGTAATGGGGGAATAAGAAATTCTGGTGCTACTGTGTCATTACATGTAAGTTTTGGCCAATGTCGTCGGATGATGTTTGCCACTTTGTGGCTCTGAGAATTGAAATTTGTAATGAATGGAATTCTTTCTGTATGTGTATTTTTCTTAGCTTGAGATAGTAAATCAGCTCTTTGTACATTATTGACTTTTTGCATGTTAATATCAATGATTTTTTGTGGATAACCACGTTGACGAAATCTATGTGACATGTTGGATAAATTTTTATTCAAATTATGTGGTTCACTAGTAATTCGTTTGACTCTGAGGAACTGACTATAGGGCAATGATTGAATAGTGGTGCGTGGATGACTACTTTCGTAGCGCACCAAAGTGTTCCTATCTGTTGGCTTTATGTACAAGTCAGTTTCAAAATGGCCGTCCACCAACTTAACAGTTACATCAAGAAATTGCAACTCTGAATCGGAAATGACAACTGTAAATTTGATTGTATCATCAATAGTATTGAGGAAAGCATGGAAAGCATCCAAATCATGTGTGGTCCCCGTCCACAGGAGGAAGACGTCATCTATATACCTCCACCACCTCAAACAATGTCTGAAGAGTGGGGAGGCATAGATGACGTCTTCCTCCAACACCCGCATAACAATGTTGGCGTAGGTTGGCGCCATATTGGCGCCCATAGCAACACCTCTGCACTGCAAAAAATATTGATCACCAAACAAAAAATAATTGTTTTTAAGTACAAACTCTAAGAGTGTAAGGATGAAATCTTGTGTTTTTGGTGAAAAGTTTTTTGTGGCTATCTTTTTCATAACCGCTGAAATGCCTCGCTGATGATCAATAGATGTGTACAGCGAGACCACATCGAATGAGACCAAATATATGTACTGTGTTGGTAAAATTTGTATCTCATTTAATTTGTTGATAAAATCCGATGTGTCTTTGATGTACGAGATACCTGAAGTAGCGAGGTCATTGAGTGCTCTATCAAGAAAAGTGGCGATATTAGAGAAGATCGATTGTGTGCCAGCAACTATTGGGCGACCAGGGGGATACCTTAAATCTTTGTGTATTTTGGGTAAAATATAAATCACAGGGGTAATCGGGTTTGTGACATATAAAAATTTATACATTTCATCGTCAATGATACCTTCCAGTAGTGCCTGGTCCAGTATATTTTTAATTTTCCTGGACAGAGTGAATTTGGGGTCCATGCTGATTTTTTGATATACCCCTGTATCGGCTAATTGTCTATTGATTTCCGCCAGGTACGAGCTGGTATCCATGACGACGACAGCACCACCCTTGTCGGCTGACTTGATGGTGATGTCGCCGTCATGGGCCAGCTCGCACAAGGCATCAATCTCACCTCTTGTAAGGTTAGGGTGATCCAAAATGACATCCTTAGTATTTTCTTTAAGACTCATAATGTCCTTCTTAATCGCGGATGCAAAGGCCTCAATATGAGGTGCCTCAACATCCGGGAGGAAGGAACTTTTGTTGCGTAATCGAAATTCTTTAAGGCTTAACTCAGAACTGCTACATCTATCAACTCTAGGGTGAGTATGGAAAAATTGTTTTAGTTTAATTGAACGAATAAACTTTTGTACATCAACTTCTAACTGGAACCAGCTGCGCTATTTCCTCTATACATACTACTAAAGGATTTAAGGCCCAATCCTTAGACGCTTGCACCCACCAACAAGACTTCTCTGAATGTGCTGCTTGGATTTTTCTATACGTATTTTTTGGCTTTTTCATAGCTTGCACTTCAACTCTTTTGATAAAAATTATGGAGCATGCTAATCAAAATGATGGATTCCATACGTTTACCTACACATCTGAAGATGGGGAAAGGATTCTACAAGGCCTGACATGTGACTCAACTTTTCTAACCACCCCAGGAATTACAGAACTCAAACGTAAATATGAAAATTCTTCTAAAAAAATGATGTCTCTTCAATTGCACCTTATCACTTTAAGTGAGTATTACAAAAACCACATGATCCCCAGGGGGATGCGCTCACGAGTCTCACCCACATTGTTTGCGCATGATAAAGACTTTTGCACTAAATTTTCGCAAATTTCTAACAAATATGCCATGGATCTTATATTACTAAATGTTGAATTTCTCAAAAAAGATATAGAAGAGACTAAGAATAACATCCAGGACATTGAATTGCAATTAAATTCTTCCCTCGCAGCTGATGAATTTTCCACCTTCATTAACTCAGTCCAGACACGAGTCCAAACAAACAAAACTGAACAAGAGGTTACAAAGAGAAATAAATGGCTACGCGACACGGAGGACTACAAAAAGGGACTAATATATTGTTGGCAAGGTGACCATCCTCAGACTAAACAGAAGGAAGCGACCAGTCGCAAAGGTAGAATGACAAATAAACAAACAACATCAAGTTCTACATCTAGACAAGCTAAAGACCGTTCCGGTGCTTTTTTAGAGAGAACAAAGACTGTGAACGACCCAGGACAAGAAGAGGGGGGCGAAAGCACCACAGATATAGGAAGACCTGCAACAGCCAAGACAGACCAATCCACACCGAAGATGGCACTGCGAAAGAGAACCTAACATCACTTGTGGTAAATATTTCATCTAAGACTCTTACCAATAACCAAATGTCAGTATTGTCTAAAGGCCTTTCTTTCTGTATAACTGCTCATCCTGACTGGTTCCAGTTAGAAGTTGATGTACAAAAGTTTATTCGTTCAATTAAACTAAAACAATTTTTCCATACTCACCCTAGAGTTGATAGATGTAGCAGTTCTGAGTTAAGCCTTAAAGAATTTCGATTACGCAACAAAAGTTCCTTCCTCCCGGATGTTGAGGCACCTCATATTGAGGCCTTTGCATCCGCGATTAAGAAGGACATTATGAGTCTTAAAGAAAATACTAAGGATGTCATTTTGGATCACCCTAACCTTACAAGAGGTGAGATTGATGCCTTGTGCGAGCTGGCCCATGACGGCGACATCACCATCAAGTCAGCCGACAAGGGTGGTGCTGTCGTCGTCATGGATACCAGCTCGTACCTGGCGGAAATCAATAGACAATTAGCCGATACAGGGGTATATCAAAAAATCAGCATGGACCCCAAATTCACTCTGTCCAGGAAAATTAAAAATATACTGGACCAGGCACTACTGGAAGGTATCATTGACGATGAAATGTATAAATTTTTATATGTCACAAACCCGATTACCCCTGTGATTTATATTTTACCCAAAATACACAAAGATTTAAGGTATCCCCCTGGTCGCCCAATAGTTGCTGGCACACAATCGATCTTCTCTAATATCGCCACTTTTCTTGATAGAGCACTCAATGACCTCGCTACTTCAGGTATCTCGTACATCAAAGACACATCGGATTTTATCAACAAATTAAATGAGATACAAATTTTACCAACACAGTACATATATTTGGTCTCATTCGATGTGGTCTCGCTGTACACATCTATTGATCATCAGCGAGGCATTTCAGCGGTTATGAAAAAGATAGCCACAAAAAACTTTTCACCAAAAACACAAGATTTCATCCTTACACTCTTAGAGTTTGTACTTAAAAACAATTATTTTTTGTTTGGTGATCAATATTTTTTGCAGTGCAGAGGTGTTGCTATGGGCGCCAATATGGCGCCAACCTACGCCAACATTGTTATGCGGGTGTTGGAGGAAGACGTCATCTATGCCTCCCCACTCTTCAGACATTGTTTGAGGTGGTGGAGGTATATAGATGACGTCTTCCTCCTGTGGACGGGGACCACACATGATTTGGATGCTTTCCATGCTTTCCTCAATACTATTGATGATACAATCAAATTTACAGTTGTCATTTCCGATTCAGAGTTGCAATTTCTTGATGTAACTGTTAAGTTGGTGGACGGCCATTTTGAAACTGACTTGTACATAAAGCCAACAGATAGGAACACTTTGGTGCGCTACGAAAGTAGTCATCCACGCACCACTATTCAATCATTGCCCTATAGTCAGTTCCTCAGAGTCAAACGAATTACTAGTGAACCACATAATTTGAATAAAAATTTATCCAACATGTCACATAGATTTCGTCAACGTGGTTATCCACAAAAAATCATTGATATTAACATGCAAAAAGTCAATAATGTACAAAGAGCTGATTTACTATCTCAAGCTAAGAAAAATACACATACAGAAAGAATTCCATTCATTACAAATTTCAATTCTCAGAGCCACAAAGTGGCAAACATCATCCGACGACATTGGCCAAAACTTACATGTAATGACACAGTAGCACCAGAATTTCTTATTCCCCCATTACTATCTTATAGGAATGCCCAAAAAATCGGGGACAGACTTGTCAAGGCTGATGTAGGTCCAATGAAAATAAGTCGACAGCGAGGGATATTGGGACAATTGAGGAAGGGATGTTTCCCCTGCTGCAAATGTGTTAATTGCAAACATATGGACAAAGGCTCTACCTTTTCCCATAATGGCAAACAGTATGACATTACTCATTTTTTAACATGTGACAGCACTTATGTTATATATCTCTTAAGTTGTCCATGCGGACTGGCCTATGTAGGAGAAACTACATTGGAATTCAAAACTCGCTTTAACCAGCATAGGTACACTATAAGATCCAACCGTAAAGATCTTCCGGTTCCGAAGCACTTTTCGGAGCTAGGACATACCGAAAGACACCTCAGGTTTCGCATAATCGATCATGTGCCCCCGCTTAGACGGGGGGGTGATAGGGAAAGAATCTTAAAGAAAAAAGAGCTCCAATGGATTTATACATTGGAGACACTTAGACCTAAGGGACTTAATGTGGATTTTAAGTTGTGGACACTTTGAATTGCTTTTGGAGTCATATTCAGGCAGTAGTATTCTGTAACCATCTGATTTGTAGATACACAATAACACTTAGTGTGAACATATTTGTATATAAAAAAATTTACTGATGTTTCTTTATTTTACAGATTTTATGGTTTTTGCCCCAGATGTCTCCCCGCGAAAGCTGCTGGACCTTGCACATCAATTTTTTCTATATATTTTTCTCTATAATACTTACCTTAGGCTGGAATCGTACCATGGACATACGCCATCCTGTTTCCTCTTCTTTTGAAAACCTGATACCATGAAGTGGAATTTTTTCCATTTGTGCCTCACTCAGCTAGGGATAAATTAAGGTATTATTATACCCATGACCACAAATCAGGGTTTAGGTGACACACTGGATTACACCCGTAAATGGGGAGCTTCCAGGTACGTTGTCACCCTCAAGGGGGTTGATTTCCCCGGGAGGGGTTAATCATCCCACCCCTGTCCCGGTCACACTCGTTGCTATATGCACCCTTGATAACTGAGTATATAGGCACCTATACTAGATATGGGACATAGAACTGTACACTACAGCGCATCATTTCAGCGCATTGTCATGTTCCTGTGCCTCTGATGATCATGCTTGTTTGAGATACATACCGCATCAGCGCAGTGCTTGAAGCACATCCAGACTGTAGCCTTGTCCGCAGGTTGCCATGACTACGGAGTGGTTCCTATGACGCGTGTCTAGCTCCACAACAACCGCAGCGCATGCGCACTGCGACCTGGATGGCGTGCGTTCCACTGGTGCGTTCCAGAGAGCCTTTTTCTTTTTCTTCTGTTTGATCATGCTATTAGATGCCTCAGATCGGAGTCCGCAGCCAAACCGGGGACGCATCAACCACACACAGTAGGAGGATACACTTGATCCACTTGGCACTTTATCACTTTTATTGTGGGGGATCCGCTGGATACCAGGATATGGCATATGCACTTTACCTTGTATATATATTTATTATGTCTGCAATTCCTTTCACTATATGTACTTACCCAATTTTAAATATACACTGCATCTATGTATTATGATATTGAATTGTTTTGACTATTGTAACACAAATATGATAATATGATGGGCGGCACTTATGAGGTCATGTGACCTCTCACGTTTGTATATATGTCCACCATTCACACTTGTTAAATGGCTTGAGGAAGGCTACCTGTAGCCGAAACGTCGCTTGTGTTATTGAACATGGAATAAAACTACAAGATTTTTTCACTTCATCCGGTGTGCTGCGCTATTTCCTCTATATGTACACAGAACTAGATACTGCAGCTCTGGATGTGAGAGGAGTATAACACGTGATGTGACCCCGTGCCCCCCCTCGCAGTCACATCTGGGCGCCGCTGGTCTCTGTGTGGCGCATTCTTCAGCTGTCATTAATTATTCTATTGATGAGGATGTGGCTCGTTATAAACATCTGTTAACCTTCTCAGGACTGCAGAGCAGAAAACAATGGTCACAGATCCAGTATGTGTGCAGAGGCCGGACCAGAACCAGAGAGCAGATACACCCCTGTGCAAAAGTATTCACCCCTCCTGAGAAATAACAAATACCCCAGACCCAAAATTAATTGCCCCACAATTAGTTTCTTCTGCAGCAACATCCATCAACTCACTGCAGACACCGCAGATACTGCACCTACTGATCCTGCATTATACTTCAGAGCTGTACTCACTATTCTGCTGCTGGTGCAGTCACTGTGTACATACATGACTTTACTTATCCTGTACTGATCCTGAGTTACACCCTGTATTATACTCCAGAGCTACATTCACTATTCTGCTGCTGTGTACATACATGACATTACTTATCTGTACTAATCCTGAGTTACATCCTGTATTATACTCCAGAGCTGCACTCACTATTCTGCTGCTGGTGCAGTCACTGTGTACATACATGACATTACTTATCCTGTACTGATCCTGAGTTACATCCTGTATTATACCCCAGAGCTGCACTCACTATTCTGCTGCTGGTGCAGTCACTGTGTACATACATGACATTACTTATCCTGTACTGATCCTGAGTTACATCTTGTATTATATTCCAGAGCTGCACTCACTATTCTGCTGCTGATGCAGTCACTGTGTACATACATGACATTACTTATCCTGTACTGATCCTGAGTTACATCCTGTATTATACCCCAGAGGTGCTTTCACTATTCTGCTGCTGGTGCAGTCACTGTGTACATACATGACATTACTTATCCTGTACTGATCCCGAGTTACATCTTGTATTATATTCCAGAGCTGCACTCACTATTCTGCTGCTGATGCAGTCACTGTGTACATACATGACATTACTTATCCTGTACTGATCCTGAGTTACATCCTGTATTATACCCCAGAGCTGCACTCACTATTCTGCTGCTGGTGCAGTCACTGTGTACATACATGACATAATTTATCCTGTACTGATCCTGAGCTACATTGTGTATTATACCCCAGAGCTGCACTCACTATTCTGCTGCTGGTGCAGTCACTGTGTGCATACATGACATTACTTATCCTGTTCTGATCCTCAGTTACATCCTGTATTATACTCCAGAGCTGCACTCACTATTCTGCTGCTGGTGCATTCACTGTGTACATACATGACATTACTTATCCTGTACTGATCCTGAGTTACATCCTGTATTATACTCCACAGCTGCTCTCACTATTCTGCTGCTGGTGCAGTCACTGTGTACATACACGACATTACTTATACAGGATGCAACTCAGGATCCGTACAGGATTAGTAATGTCATGTATGTACACAGTGACTGCATTAGCAGAATAGTGAGTGCAGCTCTGGAGTATAATACAGGAGGTAACTCAGGATCAGTACAGGATAAGTAATGTCATGTATGTACACAGTGACTGCACCAGCAGCAGAATAGTGAGTGCAGCTCTGGGGTATAATACAGAATGTAACTCAGGATCAGCACAGGATAAGTAATGTCATGTATGTACACAGTGACTACACCAGCAGAATAGTGAGTGCAGCTCTGGGGTATTATGCAGGATGTAACTCAGGATCAGTACAGCATAATACCCCAGAGCTGCACTCACTATTCTGCCGGTGTAGTCACTGTGTACATACGACATTACTAATCCTGTACGGATCCTGAGTTACATCCTGTATTATACCCCAGAGCTGCACTCACTATTCTGCTGCTGGTGCAGTCACTGTGTATATACATGACATTACTAATCCTGTACTGATCCTGAGTTACATCCTGTATTATACTGCAGAGCTGCACTCACTATTCTGCTGGAGCAGTCACTGTGCGCATACATGACATTACTTATCCTGTACTGATCCTGAGTTATAACCTGTATTATATAATGGTATAGTTACCTATTGTTACATATAGTGTGATAATGGGTCAGGTACTCACAGCAGAGCAGGAGGGCAGTGCTCCCACCACAGACCCCCATACTGGAGTCTCAGATCATTGTTGCTGGAGGTCTCACAGCAGAATTCCTCCAGCTCCTCCATCTGCAGAGTCTGGAGTGTGAGGGGAGGGGGGGGGGGGGGCATCTGTGGAGAGACCCCGGACCAATGAGCGAGACAGAGCTGCCAGCCAAGTTTGCAGACCATCCCTCCCAGTGTGGCTCTGCAGACTGTTACTCTGTATACAACTCTTCAGAACATTACTCCCTATATACGGTAATAATACAACCACAGGCTGTACAGACATTGTTCTTGAGTCTTACACAGATATATACAGCAGCCAATCCCTGATCCACCGCTATATGGTGTCCACTGAAGCTACCAGACAAACCTACAAAGTATTTACACCGGATCATGTAATGATAAGAACATAACTAACATCCCACACTGAGCTCCAGGACCCAGCTCACCGACACCACACAGGTCACTACTCACTGACTGCAGGTATATCATATACACCCCTCACACCACAACTGACCACACTGTACCCCCACATATATCATATACACCCCTCACACCACAACTGACCACACTGTACCCCCACATATATCATATACACCCCTCACACCACAACTGACCACACTGTACCCCCACATGTATCATATATACCCCTCACATAACAACTGACCACACTGTGCCCCCACATATATCATATATACCCCTCACATAACAACTGACCCCACTGTGCTCCCACATATATCATATACACCCCTCACACCACAACTGACCACACTGTGCCCCCACATATATCATATATGCCCCTCACATCACATCTGGCCACACTGTGCCCCCACATATATCATATATACCCCTCACACCACAACTGACCACACTGTGCTCCCACATATATTATATATACCCCTCACACCACAACTGACCACACTGTGCCCCACAGATATCATATATACCCTTCACACCACAACTGACCACACTGTGCCCCCACATATATCATATATACCCCTCACACCACAACTGACCACACTGTCCCCCCATATATATCATATATACCCTTCACACCACAACTGACCACACTGTGCCCCAACATATATCATATATACCCCTCACACCACAACTGACCACACTGTGCCCCACATATATCATATATACCCCTCACACCACAACTGACCAGTGTACCCCCACATATATCATATATACCCCTTACACCACAACTGACCTCACTGTGCCCCCACATATATCATATATATACCCCTCACACCACAACTGACCCCACTGTGCTCCTCACATATATCATATATACCCCTTACACCACAACTGACCACACTGTGCCCCCACATATATAATATATACCCCTCACACCACAACTGACCACACTATGCCCCCACATATATCATATATAACCCTCACACCAAACTGACCACACTGTGCCCCCACATATATCATATATACTCCTCACACAACTGACCACACTGTGCCCCCACATATATCATATATACCACTCACACCACAACTGACCACACTGTGCCCCCACATATATCATATATACCCCTCACATAACAACTGACCACACTGTGCCCCCCACATATATCATATATACCCCTCACACCACAACTGACCACACTGTGCCCCCACATATATCATATATACCCCTCACACCACAACTGACCACACTGTGCCCCCACATATATCATATATACCTCTCACACCACAACTGACCACACTGTGCCCCCACATATATCATATATACCCCTCACACCACAACTGTCCACACTGTGCCCCCACATATATCATATATACCCCTCACACCACAACTGACCACACTGTGCCCCCACATATATCATATATACCTCTCACACCACAACTGACCACACTGTGCCCCCACATATATCATATATACCCCTCACACCACAACTGTCCACACTGTGCCCCCACATATATCATATATACCCCTCACACCACAACTGTCCACACTGTGCCCCCCACATATATCATATATACCCCTCACACCACAACTGTCCACACTGTGCCCCCACATATATCATATATACCTCTCACACCACAACTGACCACACTGTGCTCCCCACATATATCATATATACCCCTCACACCACAACTGTCCACACTGTGCACCCACATATATCATATATACCCCTCACACCACAACTGTCCACACTGTACCCCCACATATATCATATATACCAATCACACCACAACTGTCCACACTGTGCCCCCCACATATATCATATATACCCCTCACACCACAACTGTCCACACTGTGCCCCCACATATATCATATATACCTCTCACACCACAACTGACCACACTGTGCTCCCCACATATATCATATATACCCCTCACACCACAACTGTCCACACTGTGCCCCCACATATATCATATATACCTCTCACACCACAACTGACCACACTGTGCCCCCACATATATCATATATACCTCTCACACCACAACTGACCACACTGTGCCCCCACATATATCATATATACCTCTCACACCACAACTGACCACACTGTGCCCCCACATATATCATATATACCCCTCACATAACAACTGACCACACTGTGCCCCCCACATATATCATATATACTTGTCACACCACAACTGACCACACTGTGCCCCACATATATCATATATACCTCTCACACCACAACTGACCACACTGTGCCCCCACATATATCATATATACCCCACACACAACTGACCACACTGTGCCCCCCACATATATCATATATACCCCTCACACCACAACTGACCACACTGTGCCCCCACATATATCATATCTACCCCTCACACAACTGACCACACTGTGCCCCCACATATATCATATATACCCCTCACACCACAACTGACCACAATGTACCCCACATATATCATATACACTCCTCACACAACAACTGCCCACACTGTACCCCACATATATCATATATACCCCTCACACAACAACTGCCCACACTGTGCCCCCCACATATATCATTTATACTCCTCACATCACAACTGACCACACTGTGCCCCCATATATATCATATCTACCCCTCACACAACTGACCACACTGTGCCTCCACATATATCATATACACCCCTCATACCACAACTGACCACACATATCATATATGCCCCTCACATCACATCTGGCCACACTGTGCCCCCACATATATCATATACACCCCTCACACCACAACTCACCACACTGTGCCCCCACATATATCATATATACCCCTCACACCACAACTGACCACACTGTGCCCCACATATATCATATATACCCCTCACACCACAACTGACCAGTGTACCCCCACATATATCATATATACCCCTTACACCACAACTGACCTCACTGTGCCCCCACATATATCATATATATACCCCTCACACCACAACTGACCCCACTGTGCTCCTCACATATATCATATATACCCCTTACACCACAACTGACCACACTGTGCCCCCACATATATAATATATACCCCTCACACCACAACTGACCACACTATGCCCCCACATATATCATATATAACCCTCACACCAAACTGACCACACTGTGCCCCCACATATATCATATATACTCCTCACACAACTGACCACACTGTGCCCCCACATATATCATATATACCACTCACACCACAACTGACCACACTGTGCCCCCACATATATCATATATACCCCTCACATAACAACTGACCACACTGTGCCCCCCACATATATCATATATACCCCTCACACCACAACTGACCACACTGTGCCCCCACATATATCATATATACCCCTCACACCACAACTGTCCACACTGTGCCCCCACATATATCATATATACCTCTCACACCACAACTGACCACACTGTGCTCCCCACATATATCATATATACCCCTCACACCACAACTGTCCACACTGTGCCCCCACATATATCATATATACCCCTCACACCACAACTGTCCACACTGTGCCCCCCACATATATCATATATACCCCTCACACCACAACTGTCCACACTGTGCCCCCACATATATCATATATACCTCTCACACCACAACTGACCACACTGTGCTCCCCACATATATCATATATACCCCTCACACCACAACTGTCCACACTGTGCCCCCACATATATCATATATACCCCTCACACCACAACTGTCCACACTGTACCCCCACATATATCATATATACCAATCACACCACAACTGTCCACACTGTGCCCCCCACATATATCATATATACCCCTCACACCACAACTGTCCACACTGTGCCCCCACATATATCATATATACCTCTCACACCACAACTGACCACACTGTGCTCCCCACATATATCATATATACCCCTCACACCACAACTGTCCACACTGTGCCCCCACATATATCATATATACCTCTCACACCACAACTGACCACA
Organism: Engystomops pustulosus; assembly: GCF_040894005.1. Lineage (NCBI taxonomy): Eukaryota > Metazoa > Chordata > Amphibia > Anura > Leptodactylidae > Engystomops > Engystomops pustulosus. The sequence goes on along the minus strand of NC_092418.1, from coordinate 104,822,130 downwards.
CTGTGCCCCCACATATATCATATATACCTCTCACACCACAACTGACCACACTGTGCCCCCACATATATCATATATACCTCTCACACCACAACTGACCACACTGTGCCCCCACATATATCATATATACCCCTCACATAACAACTGACCACACTGTGCCCCCCACATATATCATATATACTTGTCACACCACAACTGACCACACTGTGCCCCACATATATCATATATACCTCTCACACCACAACTGACCACACTGTGCCCCCACATATATCATATATACCCCTCACACAACTGACCACACTGTGCCCCCACATATATCATATATACCCCTCACACCACAACTGACCACACTGTGCCCCCCACATATATCATATATACCCCTCACACCACAACTGACCACACTGTGCCCCCACATATATCATATCTACCCCTCACACAACTGACCACACTGTGCCCCCACATATATCATATATACCCCTCACACCACAACTGACCACAATGTACCCCACATATATCATATACACTCCTCACACAACAACTGCCCACACTGTACCCCACATATATCATATATACCCCTCACACAACAACTGCCCACACTGTGCCCCCCACATATATCATTTATACTCCTCACATCACAACTGACCACACTGTGCCCCCATATATATCATATCTACCCCTCACACAACTGACCACACTGTGCCTCCACATATATCATATATACCCCTCACACCACAACTGACCACACTGTGCCCCCCACATATATCATATATACCCCTCACACCACAACTGACCACACTGTGCCCCCACATATATCATATCTACCCCTCACACAACTGACCACACTGTGCCCCCACATATATCATATATACCCCTCACACCACAACTGACCACAATGTACCCCACATATATCATATACACTCCTCACACAACAACTGCCCACACTGTACCCCACATATATCATATATACCCCTCACACAACAACTGCCCACACTGTGCCCCCCACATATATCATTTATACTCCTCACATCACAACTGACCACACTGTGCCCCCATATATATCATATCTACCCCTCACACAACTGACCACACTGTGCCTCCACATATATCATATATACCCCTCACACCACAACTGACCACACTGTGCCCCCACATATATCATATATACCTCTCACACCACAACTGACCACACTGTGCCCCCACATATATCATATATACCCCTCACATAACAACTGACCACACTGTGCCCCCCACATATATCATATATACTTGTCACACCACAACTGACCACACTGTGCCCCACATATATCATATATACCTCTCACACCACAACTGACCACACTGTGCCCCCACATATATCATATATACCCCTCACACAACTGACCACACTGTGCCCCCACATATATCATATATACCCCTCACACCACAACTGACCACACTGTGCCCCCCACATATATCATATATACCCCTCACACCACAACTGACCACACTGTGCCCCCACATATATCATATCTACCCCTCACACAACTGACCACACTGTGCCCCCACATATATCATATATACCCCTCACACCACAACTGACCACAATGTACCCCACATATATCATATACACTCCTCACACAACAACTGCCCACACTGTACCCCACATATATCATATATACCCCTCACACAACAACTGCCCACACTGTGCCCCCCACATATATCATTTATACTCCTCACATCACAACTGACCACACATATCATATATGCCCCTCACATCACATCTGGCCACACTGTGCCCCCACATATATCATATACACCCCTCACACCACAACTCACCACACTGTGCCCCCACATATATCATATATACCCCTCACACCACAACTCACCACACTGTGCCCCCACATATATTATATATAATCGTCACACCACAACTCGCCACACTGTGCCCCCACATATATTATATATACCTCTCACACCACAACTGACCACACTGTACCCCCACATATATCATATATACCCCTCACACAACTGACCACACAGTACCCCCACATATATCATATATACCCCTCACATAACAACTGACCACACTGTGCTCCCACATATATCACATATACCCCTCACATAACAACTGACCACACTGTGCCCCCACATATATCATATATACCCCTCACACCACAACTGACCATACTCCGCCCCTTTATATAAAACATCCATGGTGTGACTATTTTATGTCTTATAATATATGTTATGCACCCCAGAAAATTTCTCTGGGAAGTTCTGCAGCAGCCCCGGAATTTCGGGGTTAGCCCCGCCCCTTCTCTGGACACTTATAATCCTAAGGACGCAAGGGCGTGGCCCCCTCCCGCACATGCGCAGCTCTGCATCTCCCGAGGATTCTACAGATTCAGAGGAGGAGCCTAGGCCGGAAGTTGTTAGCTGATACTGTGACACCCGGACCGGGTCAGTGCTTATTCCGGAAGCGGGTGAGATACGGAAATGATGAGCGGGGACGAGGAGCCCTGCGGGGTGCGTGACACCGAAGACACCGGAGAGGAGAGCGCGGGCCGCGGCCTAGAGGGGGCGGAAGTGGTGGGTGCAACCTCCAGAGCATCTCTCTGCTCCCCCCCCCTGTAGAGCATCTCTCTGCTCTCCCCCCCCCCCCCCTGCAGGGCATCTCTCTGTAATTCCCCCCCCCCCCTTGCAGGGCATCACTCTGCTCCCCCCCCCCCCTGCAGGGCATCACTCTGCTCCCCCCCCCCCTGCAGGGCATCACTCTGCTATCCCCCCCCCCCCCTGCAGGGCATCTCTCTGCTCTCCCCCCCCCCCCCCCTGTAGGGCATCTCTCTGCTCTCCCCCCCCCCCCCCCTGTAGGGCATCTCTCTGCTCTTCCTCCCCCCCCCCCTGTAGGGCATCTCTCTGCTCTTCCTCCCCCCCTGCAGGGCATCTCTCTGCCCTCCTCCCCCCCCCCCTGCAGGGCATCTCTCTGCCCTCCCCCCCCCCCTGCAGGGCATCTCTCTGCCCTCCCCCCCCCCCCCTGCAGGGCATCTCTCTGCCCTCCCCCCCCCCCCCCTGCAGGGCATCTCTCTGCCCTCCCCCCCCCCCCCCTGCAGGGCATCTCTCTGCCCTCCCCCCCCCCCCCTGCAGGGCATCTCTCTGCCCTCCCCCCCCCCCCCCTGCAGGGCATCTCTCTGCTGTTCCTCCGCCCCCCCCCCCCCCCCACTGCAGGGCATCCCTCTGCTGTTCCTCCGCCCCCCCCTGCAGGGCATCTCTCTACTGTTCCCCCCCCCCTGCAGGGCATCTCTCTGCTGTCCCCCCCCCCCCTGCAGGGCATCTCTCTGCTGTCCCCCCCCCCCCCCTTGCAGGGCATCTCTCTGCTGTCCCCCCCCCCCCCTTGCAGGGCATCTCTCTGCTGTCCCCCCCCCCCCCTTGCAGGGCATCTCTCTGCTCTTCCTCCGCCCCCCCCCCTTCAGGGCATCTCTCTGCTCTTCCTCCGCCCCCCCCCCCTTCAGGGCATCTCTCTGCTCTTCCTCCCCCTCCCCCCCTTCAGGGCATCTCTCTGCTCTTCCTCCCCCTCCCCCCCTTCAGGGCATCTCTCTGCTCTTCCTCCCCCCCCCCCTTGCAGGGCATCTCTCTGCTCTTCCTCCGCCCCCCCCCCCCTTCAGGGCATCTCTCTGCTCTTCCTCCCCCTCCCCCCCTTCAGGGCATCTCTCTGCTCTTCCTCCCCCTCCCCCCCTTCAGGGCATCTCTCTGCTCTTCCTCCCCCTCCCCCCCTTCAGGGCATCTCTCTGCTCTTCCTCCCCCTCCCCCCCTTCAGGGCATCTCTCTGCTCTTCCTCCCCCCCCCCCTTGCAGGGCATCTCTCTGCTCTTCCTCCGCCCCCCCCCCTTCAGGGCATCTCTCTGCTCTTCCTCCGCCCCCCCCCTTCAGGGCATCTCTCTGCTCTTCCTCCGCCCCCCCCCCCTTCAGGGCATCTCTCTGCTCTTCCTCCCCCTCCCCCCCTTCAGGGCATCTCTCTGCTCTTCCTCCGCCCCCCCCCCTTCAGGGCATCTCTCTGCTCTTCCTCCGCCCCCCCCCCCCCTTCAGGGCATCTCTCTGCTCTTCCTCCCCCTCCCCCCCTTCAGGGCATCTCTCTGCTCTTCCTCCGCCCCCCCCCCTTCAGGGCATCTCTCTGCTCTTCCTCCCCCTCCCCCCCTTCAGGGCATCTCTCTGCTCTTCCTCCGCCCCCCCCCCCCTTCAGGGCATCTCTCTGCTCTTCCTCCCCTCCCCCCCTTCAGGGCATCTCTCTGCTCTTTCCTCCCCCTCCCCCCCTTCAGGGCATCTCTCTGCTCTTTCCTCCCCCTCCCCCCCTTCAGGGCATCTCTCTGCTCTTTCCTCCCCCTCCCCCCCTTCAGGGCATCTCTCTGCTCTTTCCTCCCCCTCCCCCCCTTCAGGGCATCTCTCTGCTCTTTCCTTCCCCTCCCCCCCTTCAGGGCATCTCTCTGCTCTTTCCTCCCCCTCCCCCCCTTCAGGGCATCTCTCTGCTCTTTCCTCCCCCTCCCCCCCTTGCAGGGCATCTCTCTGCTCTTTCCTCCCCCTCCCCCCCTTGCAGGGCATCTCTCTGCTCTTTCCTCCCCCTCCCCCCCTTGCAGGGCATCTCTCTGCTCTTTCCTCCCCCTCCCCCCCTTGCAGGGCATCTCTCTGCTCTTCCTCCGCCCCCCCCCCCTTGCAGGGCATCTCTCTGCTCTTCCTCCGCCCCCCCCCCCCCCCCCTTGCAGGGCATCTCTCTGCTCTTCCTCCGCCCCCCCCCCCCTTGCAGGGCATCTCTCCCCCCTCTTTGTGGCTCCTCCCCCCTGCTCCGCTGAGCATCGCTTTCCCTACCTGCGCCTCTGATTTTGGCACCTTCTGTGTTGTCAGATGTCGGGGGAGGATTTGTCACTGAAGAAGTTTGAGATCAGCGTTTCTGAGGCAGAGAAGAGGACGGGGAAGACGGCCATGAACATGCAGGAGACGTACACGGCGTACCTTATAGAGAGCAGGTGAGGCGCCGCCATGATGTTACTGGGGGAGGGGCTTACGTGGCGCTGACCGCTCTGTGTCCCGCAGGCTGCTGGATGTGCACCATGAAGGGCTCAGCTCCCTGGATTGTGTCTGGAGGAGGTACAGCGAGTTCGAGCTGCTGCGCACCTACCTGTGCGTCACCTATCCCTTTGTGGTGGTCCCGCCATTGCCAGAGAAGAGGGTAAAGTACAAGGGGGCCACTTCCACTGATACACCGGAACAAATCTTCACCTCTGAGGTCACTACTGATGCATCATGTGACAACCCCCCTCTAGACCCAAATCTCAGGATGAAGACCCCCCCCCCCCCTTCCAGACCCCACATTTTAGGATGGGGACCCCCCTTCAGACCCAAATCTCGGGATGGGAACACCCCCCAGCCCCCACCCACCCCTCCAGACCCAAAAAAATCTCAGGATGGGGGACCCCCCTCCAGACCTAAACCTTTTGGGATTCCCTCTCACGCTTCCCCTATATTTTATTTCCAGGCGGAGTTCGTGTGGCACAAGCTCTCAGCTGATAACATGGATCCCGACTTTGTGGAGAGAAGGAGGATCGGGCTGGAGAACTTCCTGCTGCGCGTGGCCTCGCACCCCGTCCTCTGTCATGACAAGATCTTTGCTTCTTTTCTAAATCAGGTAAACCGACCCCTGCGGAGTCACACCTAGGTACGGCCCTCCCCCCCAATCACATTTGGGTGCTGTGTTCCCCCTCCCTCTATCATCACACATAGGTGCCCCTCCATTATCTCCATCACACCTGGGTGCCTTGACACCGCCCCCACCCATAACACCTGGGAGCCCTTCCATTCCCCCCATAGCAACTGGGTGCTGTGCCGCTCCCTAGCATCACCCCCACGCTGCCCCTTCCCCTCTTGTGCCTTCCGCTCACTTTCCCCTGATACTTCTGTCTTCTCCAGGAGAACGGCTGGAAGGATGCGCTGAACGAGGCCGGACTGCAAGTGAAGGTAGAGACCGCTGACTGCTCGCGTCTTCTGTATATAATCCACAGGTCCTTCCCATTACTGTGCACGGGAGGTCACAATTGGTGAACAATGTCTAATTTTTCAGGATTTTTTCAGAAATAATCATCTCCACTGATGAACGTTTTGTGTAAGGGGTCAGAAGGTCCTAGCAGTCACCAATCAGTAAGGAGAACACAGGCCCCCGGCCACAGAACCTCACTAGGCTCTGCTGGGATCTGCTCCGCTCTTCATAGAGTCTCTTCCACAGTTTTGTGACTATTGTGGGTTTCTTGGCCAGAACTTTTTTTACCAGGACTTTCCAGAGGTTTTCTATTGGGTTTAGATCAGGACCCTGGGCTGTGGCCAATTCATTGTTTTAATTTTCTCTGCTTTATGGAACCTGTTTTGCTGTGTGATCGACTGCAATGTCCTGCATGAAAATTTCTCCGGATTGGGTGATGAACACAAGGAAGGAACCACATGTTGTAGAAGGAGGTTCTGATACTTTCAGTCACTCTGCCATGTAGCTGCATGAGAGGTCCAGCTCCTGCTACAGACAACATTCCCCAAACCCTGACACTTCCTCCACCACCTTTCACTTACTTCTTTACACATTTTGGGTTCAGTCTCTCCTAAGTTTGTCGATGAACATAATGTTTCCCATCAGATCCAAATAAATTAAACTCGTTTCATTACTACAGCGACCTGTGGACCCTTCCCCTCTGTCCACATGGCCTACTCCTCAGTAAAGGGGAGTCTCTTCTTCTGCTTCTTTCTGCTTATGAGAGATTTGGTCACAGTCCAACTTTTCTTATACATGGAGGCCCTGTATGATGGGATCCATCTCCTGGTCAATGCATGGATATTCTCTGCATTATCCTATTCTCTCTTGTGTTTGTCTTTTGGGTGATCAGACTTCCTAAAGGACTTGAATGAATTTGTGATGTTGTAAAGATGAACTATTCTCTTGCTGTGGTTGATGGGGTCACAACCTGCTGCCAGAGGGTTCAGTCACTTTGTGACACCTGGAAATTACTGCCGGTTTATAGATAATGATGGAAATTAGCGCCAGGTCTAGATGATCACCATTAACTTGTAGGGACCTGAGGGTGCGGCACACGGTGCATATCTTCATCACAATCACTTTTGTGAATTTAACAGGTGAAGACTTTTATGGACCAGGTTTCACTCCAAATTCCCCCTTTTGGTTCATGTCTTTCAAAACTGCACCTAAAAGCACCTCAAAACTGACTGCAGCATGTGACGCACCCTCAGAGGCTGCTAATCGTAATCAGGGTCTCAAACTTTGTTGTTCTCCTGATCCCTAATAATTGAGGTCCCCCCACAAACACATGTGACTCATCAGGAGGGGCAGAGGGGTATTATTCTGTAATCCTAACAATGAAGTAGTTGTATCCCTCCTCTGGGTATTTCACCTGTTTATCTTCTTGTAGACGGACTCCAGGTTGAAGTCACTGAGTGCCACCTTCCGTGTCAAAAACCCAGATAAGTGAGTACGAGTGGGGCTGCTGTGGAGGGGGGCTGCATGTTAGATTTGTGCTGCTGTCTGCAGTGATAACCTGTGACCACTAGGCGATCTCCGGGGAGGCCCGATTATAATAACACTCCCTGTATATTGCAGGCGGTTCACAGAGCTGAAACATTACAGCGACGAGCTGCAGTCCGTCATCTCCCACCTCCTGCGGGTCCGTGCGGTGAGTGCAGTTGTGAGCGGACGTTCCCCCACACTCCGCAGCGCTCCCATGTCTGGGGCCATGTTATTGGAGACTGCTGTACCTCCTCCCTGTCTTCTCCTGGGTGTTAACCTGTAATAGACCCCAATGTGATTGGACTGTGATTATATATAATATATATAAAATATATATATATATATTTATTTCTCTTTTTCTAGAGAGTGGCAGACCGGTTGTACGGCGTGTACAAGGTGCATGGGAATTACGGCCGAGTGTTCAGGTCAGTCAAAGGGTTCTCCTGCGTCGGAGGGGATGCCAGTCGTGTATTGTTTCTATATGCAGTGTCTCCTAATCCGCAGTGAATGGAGCGCAATAGAAAAGGAGATGGGAGACGGTCTGCAGAGCGCTGGGCACCACATGGATGTGTAAGTGAGGGAGCGCTGGGGGAGGAGGCACCGGTCCATCGCTCTGGTCCTCTAGCCGCTCTCCGCATACTATTATGAGGCTGAGAGTCCTCTCCGGTGTCTGCAGGTACGCTGCGTCCATAGATGACATCCTGGAGGAGGAGGAGCACTACGCCGATCAGCTGAAGGAATACCTGTTCTATGCCGAGGCTCTAAGGTACCGCAACATTTGGTGACGAGGGGGCGCAGTCCATGGTAAACCTCATCGGGTTGTGTCGTGTTCCAGGGCCGTGTGCAGGAAACATGAGCTAATGCAGTACGACCTGGAAATGTCTGCATTGGACCTGGCCTCCAAGAAGCAGCAATGTGAGGAGCTGGCCACCGGGGTAAGTGACCATCCTGACTGCCAGTGACTGGAGCTGTAGTACACGGGGCACCGTTATTGTCTTGTTGTGGTCCCTCAGAGATAGCTGCTGCCTGGATGACCTTGCGCCATAGTCACCTCTCTCTCAATTGTTCTGTAGACTGTGAGGACTTTTTCACTGAAAGGAATGACCAGCAAACTATTTGGTCAGGAGACTCCCGAGCAGAGAGAAGCCAAAATGAAGCTGCTGGAAGAACAGATCGAGGAGGGGCAGGAGCAAGTCAAGGTGCAGAATGAAGAGAGCAGGTGCGTAGCTCCGGGCACAGACTTCAGGGCACATACAGGGATGTCCACACACATAATATACATCAATTGTGTTTGTAGGGACTTTGTGCAGAATGCCTGGTTGGAGATCGAACGTTTTAAGGATCAGAAGAACCGGGACCTGAAGGAGGCGCTGATCAACTATGCCGTCATGCAGATCAGCATGTGCAAGAAGGTGAATGCTCTGTTCATCCAGGGCTTCATAGTTCAGGGAGGGGATTGTCCATGTTTGTGGGATGAGATTCTGCTCCTTTGTTGTTTGCTTTAGAGCTGTTCATCCAGAGCTTCATGGTTCAGGGTGGGGATTGTCCATGTTTGTGGGATGACATTGTGCTCCACTGTTGTTTGCAGGGCATCCAGGTCTGGACTAACGCTAAGGAATGTTTCAGCAAGATGTGACACCCGGAGCCCAATGTGTCGGGTCCTCTAGTCACTGAGCTACAAGCTGCAGTCTAATATTCTGAGAATATGGAAGTCCTCTGCCTGGTGAATGTCTGGCGAATATGCTGCCATTTATTGTAAGTGGATTATGTGACCGGGAGGTGCGGAGGACACATCTACTTTCAGGACATGCTTGGGCCAATGTGCCGTCTGAGGCCACGGTGCCAACACATCTGACACACAATCCTCTTCCTCCTCTGTTAGGCCTTCATCTTCCAGGCGTTAACCAGAAGCCTGTTCTTTGGAGCACAAGCAATCCAAGGGTTAATGCTGCTCCTGACTTGTACTGACACTAGGTCTCACAGGTGCAGGAGCAGAGTGACCCCCTAAATCCGCTGCCTTCACCTTGGAGCAATGAGCCCCCTGCCCTTTTTTTTTTTAATTTTTGAATCCCGAATTAAAGGGCATGGGATATGTATCGTAACACAGCTGATTGTTTGTTTCCATTGTGCCTGGTCCTTGTCTGATACATTGTAACAAACAGCAGGAAAGATTAGTGCCGGTATTGTGGGATGCAATGGTAACAACCCATCAGCTGTGACCGCGGGGTTAGGTCTGAATGTAACTGTTGTATTAACTGACAGCAAGCAGAGCTGTAAAGGATGGTGAGAATTCTGTAAGGAGGAGATCAATGATTGGACATCAGTGGCTGCCTGGTGGGGCCCCGGGCTCTGCTGCTCCTAATACTCGGCACTTTGTCTCCCGCATGTCGTTCTGTCCCGGCTGCTTCTATTTTAGTTTTCCATCTTTCTTCCTCGCTGATGAGAACGGTTCTTACATTCCTTGTGCCAAATCTTCAATAAATTATAATGACTCCACCTCTTCTCTGCCGAATTCTCGGGTTTATTAATGTTACTGCCAATAAAAGTAACAAGGGTGGAGATTTCTCCCAAACTTCCATCACACTAAATAAAGGGAAATGTTGATCAGAATATCCGACATAATGTCACTTCCATTACATGAATGTAACACCAATCCAAAAAGACAAAATACACAAAAAAGTCCACAAATAGTGAAATAACTAAATGTCCCTAATAAATGAGTCCTGAGGACTAGACCCTCTGTACAGGTAACAGGACCAGGGACATCGCCATCAGGGGGCACTGTATATTTATTGTATGTGTCCCTTGTCCTCTGATTTACCCAGAGGGGTCCTGAGGACGAGACCCCCTGCACCTCTATACGGTAACTGTGATTTATTATGTACATTTAGTTATTTCACCATTGCTGGACTTTTTCTGTGTTCTTGCCTTTTTAATGGATTTGTTATAAAGTAATAAGTGATATTTTATGTTTAATATATTCTAGTCATTGTCGCCAGGATTGGGGGTCACCAAACACTGTATGGGGGGAGTGGGGGGGGGTGTCACACACAATGGCCATATTCCAAACCTTTTAGTTATGAGAGATCCTGAAAATGACAGAATGTAGAGCCAGCGGATGTACTACAGAGACCCTGCAGTATTATGCACCTATGTAAAGGGGGGGGGGGCTGAACTGGACGGCAGCCGGTTCCTTCATCAGGAAGGTTGTGGATTCCATCCTCCCCATGTTATTCAGTATCTTAAGGCACATATGAGGTTCACACTGGGATCCTACAATCTTCTCCCTAGTGCAGTGTTCCTTCATTCGATTTGGGGCACGTGAGCCCTTGGTAGCAAATCCACAAATAGAATTACACAAGGTAGAAAAGTGCATTGGCCCAGATTCATTAAAGCTCCTGCGCCAGTTTTCTGTGCAACCAGCTTCTACAAGTGTCCAAGACACATGTGGGTTGTGGCTGCTCTATGCTGCACTGAAGGGGGGGGGGGGCTGGGGCTCAGTCGGACCATGCGCCACATTTTATTAGTCAGAGAGAATCCGGTCACACCCCCTAAGGTAAAGGTGCCCTCTGTCTGAGCAGTGCAGGGGGTGCCCGTTGCATGAAGAACGTGACCCAAAATTCCTGAATCTGGTGCCCCTTGCACCTAACACAGGAAGCTGCATTGTACGCACCCGCCCCTGCACATAGTACGCACTGCTCTTAGTAAATGTTGTCCACTGAGCTAGAAGAAGAGAAAGGAGGAGGAGGATCCTGTTAGTGACCATGGACAATCTATATGGGAGGATAGATGGGAGCAAAGCAGTGAGGTTATTGCAACCCTAAACATTTACTAAGCCTATAGGCAGCACAGAAGGGTAAAGCTCCGCTAAGATATGGGCCTGATCAAGGGATGTAGGCAAACAGCGGCCATTGGGGGAGCAGCAGATGGAGTGCAATGGGCTGAAGAGGAGACTGAAGGTTTAAGCAGGATAACAAGTAGTAACGATAGGGCGTCCTCCTGCCGGCAGCTTCACTCCCCTAAACTCTTCATTGGGTTATAGATGGGACAGAACTTACATCCGTAACATCCAGAGAATGGGGCTTTTTATGGTATCCAGTAACTGGATTTCCACACCAGACTTATAGCAGCTGTGATGGTAGAAAGTCCCAGGAATGAACTTAAAGGGGTTCACCATCTGCGCATTTTTTTTTTTAAGCAGAAAAATTTTGTTCCTTTTTTTTTCTACATCAAAAATTTACAAAGCGGATAAAAAAAAGAACATTGTCCAATACAAGTTGTAAACAGCAGATACAGGTATATATAAGGTTTATTTGTATTTTATCTGTAACTGATGGAGAAGAATTGTCATCTGTGAGGAGCCAACAAGATGAAGACCAGGACAGGTCAGAGGTCAGTTATACAGTAAGTGAACTCTATATTTGCCTTATGCCAGACCAGGTGTGCAGTAATTCTTTATATTATTTCTTATATACGGTGCGGGTGTATTTGTATGTGTAGCTTATGAATAGTGTGTGTATATATAGCGTATGTGTGCTTATGTCTGTGTAGTGTGTATGTGATATACATGTATTCGGGATGGGGGAGGCAGCAGGTGTTTAGGTATATGGGGGCACCGATTCTAAGTTTACACTGGGGCCCACTGGGGTCTTGTTACGCCACTGATTGGACCACCCTTTCTTCTCTAACCCACCCACTCAAATGTTGACACTGTGGAGCCAGATAATATATCCACGCATTTGGCAGTGCCAACCCGCCCTGGGTCTTGGGTAGCTGCAGTTTCCTTGGCACCCCTTCTTCCATACCAAGTTCAAGTTAAAAAAAAAACAGGTTCTGAAACCTGCAGAACCAAAATTTAGGGATCAAAAATGTACATTATACAAAATGTATAACAACTGGGGCACCAATATCATTTTAATTTTGTCCTGCAAAGAGGCCGCGTATTCCAAACTAATATCCTATCCTTAAAAGTGTACACACACACACACACACACACACTTAAAATCTACATAGTCCTCCACTTTCCTAGTCATTTTTATTCCTAGGTACCTAAATTCTTCTATTTGTTTTTCCCACACCGAGAGGGCTGACAGTGCAACCACCCCATAGTATTATCAGGGTCAATCTGCAGGTTTACCATAAAGAGCCTAAAATTCTGAGTAGTAGATTTGGACAGCATAAAGCCCAATTGCTCTGCATGTACCATGGACCCTACTACCAGTGACAACCTGTTTAGAATTTTCACGTCCAACATCAACAAAGAGATCGGCCTGTATGAATCCAGAATCTTGGGGGTCTTTACCTTCTTTAAGATGCTGGCAGCCTCCCCATCTCATAGCTATCCTACAGCACCTCGTGCAGCTGAGGCAATAGGATTCCTACATACTCTTTATACACTTCTATAGGAAGTACATCCACTCGGGCTGCTTTTTCATTTGCCATACTCATAACCCTTCCCTCTCTTCTTGAGTTAACTGTGGAATTGTGATAGTTCCTAAGAACCCCTCTAGTTGTGTTGAGGTATGCATCTGGTAAAAGGAAGATAGTGCCATCTCACCTCCCCACCAGGTGTCGAGTTCGGCACGGGCCACCCTTCTGCCGGGGTACAGCAATGGCAAGGAAAAAGGAATGCACGGTCCAGCCAGGCTCCAAACACCAAGGATTTCTTTATTCAGTGCATATACAAGATTCAGTAATCCACTCGGATAGACAGTGATGCCTATGCGTTTCAGACAGTTGCCGTGTCCTTAATCATGCCTACATGACTAAGGACAGGGCAACTGTCCGAAACGCGTAGGCATCACTGTCTATCTGAGTGGATTATTGAATTTTGTATACGCATTGAATGAAGAAATCCTTGGTGTTTGGATCTTGGCTGGACCGTGCATTCCTTTTTCCTTGAGGTATGTATCTGCCTAGAAGAATATAGGTTCCTATGGAAATCTGTGAACTGCTCCAACACCTCCATTGTACCTGATATTAAGTTCCCCTGTGGATCTCTTATGCCATGCACTAAGTTGCTATCCTTCCTATCCTTGCCAATAGACACCCTGTCTGTTCCTCTTCCACATAAAATAGTTGTTTCAGAAACATACGCTTATTATGTGGTGTGTAAACAGTTGCGTTTATTACGGTAAAAGGCCTTAGTTAGATTGTCTAACTGAATCAACAAATGCTGACCATGAAAAAGTTTCTGGAAATGTATCAAGGCCAACCTCACCGCTCTTAGCTCCCTCATATTAGATGAGAGATGTTTCTCTTGGTGAGACCATTGTTTCTGCGTCCAATGTTGTCCGATATGAGCACCCCAACCCCGGGAGGAGGCATTTATGATCAGGACTTTTGCTGGTAAAGGATTAGAGAAACTCCTTGGACTAGAGAACTTGGTCTGAACCACCATTTCAAGTCTCTGTGAGTTGCGGAGGACACTATAAAACACTATGCAGACTCTAGTAATTGCTGTCCCAAGCATCCAGGATGTCATTTTACAGGGCTCTCATATGGGCTTTAGCCCACGGGACTCCATCGATAGAAGAAATCATCAAACCCAGGACTTGTTGCTTCCCAAATAGATGTTTTAGGGTTAGAAATTAGATGTTGTATTGATTCCTGTATCTTGTGAACTCTGTCTCTGGATAGTTTGATGGACATTTCATTAGTGTCTATCCAGAATCCTAGGAACTTGAGGTTCTGAGAGGGCTTTGGCTGAGACCTGACCTTTGTGAAAATTTTGCAACAGGAAGGTCAATCTTTAGAACGGAGTTCCATGTTTGAAAAAAGTCTTCATCTCAGGGTGTCTCATATATAATACATGGCACATATGAGGGCAATAAACCTATAATGCCCATCACATCGTTGCATACTTCTCTCTGACTTGTCCCAGGCATTTTGGGTCCATTCATTCAATAGATGATGACCAGGAAATACATTTCCCTTAGTGACAGAGAAATAATATAACCTTACACACAAATTGTGGAGCCAGATGGGCAAAATACAGTATGTCCGGGTGGATGTGCCAAGGACAATCATGGAAGAAACCTGACGGGCAAATATCTCCAGAAGACAGAGAGGATGTGCCAAGGACAATCATAGAAGAAGCCTGAGGGGCAAATATCTCCAGAAGACAGAGAGGATGTGCCAAGGACAATCATAAAAGAAGCCTGATGGGCCAAAGCAGGTAGGGAATGTATGATGTTCCTAGGACAATCATAGAAGAAGCCTGAATGGCGACACTGCTCTGGGCAACGTAATGTGCAATGGACAATCAGAAGACGCCAGAGGGCATAAAAAATAAAAAGTTTTTTTTTTTTAATCTCATTTCTCGCTCTCCACCTTCAAAAACTAACAAATTTTACTTCTCCTTGGCGTTATTTATTCATCTATATGACTGCAGAGTATCTCCAGCAATCGTACATCTTCCCAGTTTTTACAGTCTAAGCGATTGCATAGGTGACAAAATTAAAATACACTGGTCTCTGTTTCCTCTATATAGGGTTGCATACTGTGTGAAGCCTGAAAGTCAATTAGATACAGGTGGTCCCCTACTTAAGGACACCCGACTTACAGACAACCCATAGTTACAGTCAGACCCCTCTGACCTCTGGTGACCTCTCTGGATGTTACTATAGTGCCAGGCTGCAATGATCAGCTATAAGGTGTCTGTAATGAAGCTTTATTGATAATCCTTGGTCCAATTACAGCAAAAAATGTTTAAACTCCAATTGTCACTGGGGCCAAAATTTTTTTTGTCTGGATCTACAATTATAAAATATACAGTTTCGACTTACATACAAATTCAACTTAAGAACAAACCTCCGGACCCAATCTTGTACATAACCCGGGTCTGCCTGTAATTAGAAGTCTATTGCTTTAACCTGTCTATTCTGGTTGTACCTAGGGGACTAAAACGCAATTGTATGTGCTGCCTGAAGGCGATCAAGAAATATAGGCTTCTGGACAAAACATCTATTGCGAAGCGGTGATCCTCCTTGTTAAGAGAACAAAATGCTTGAAGCTGAGTATTCTGTATGAAATCCATCAAGTTAATTTTCGGAACTTCCAAAGAATTGAAGACTTGACTGTTCAGAGACCATCGTGACTGCTGATGACTTAGACCTTCACACTTAGATCACTCTCCATATGAATGGCTGAGATATTCTGATAGACTTCTCTGCCGAGGTCTGTGCTAGAGCTTAGTTAGTGTGGAGTAGTCCCCCTGATCTCTCTTCTTAGTTCACATAAAATACTACAGATTTGTCTGAATTAAGATTTCTGAGTAGCCCTTAGCTTTTGAACAGAAGATGTTTCTCCCAGGAACTTAATTTCTGTCATACCCACTAGTCCACTACAGTGATGCATTGCTCTCCAGTTCTAATTGGATGAGACCGGTGTGTTGAATAATTGGGAACGAATGAACCTGCCAGTCCTGTCCAATGACAGGAGAAAGAGGCCACATTTAAGGATTATTGAGGCTTTGCAAGCTTGAGCGCTGCGGAAATTGTTTTGTAAAATTGGCCAGATCTGTTCCTTACAACAATTCTGTCTCTGAGCTCCTTGGGCAGTTCCTTAGACCTCATAATCCTTATGTGCGGTTATATTCACTGTGAGCTGTTAGATCTTAAACAGACAGGCGTCTATTACTTAGGTTACATAACATAGGTGACAGGTTACGTTATTTGGCACCCCCTCTTACATGGCTCGGTTACAGCTGGGGCCCCTCTTACATGGCTCGGTTACAGCTGGGGCCCCACTTACATCACTCAGTTACAGCTTGGGGCCCCTCTTACATCACTAAGTTACAGCTGAGGCGGCTCTTACATCACTCAGTTACAGCTGGGGCCCCTCTTACATGGCACGGTTACATCTGGGGCCCCTCTTACACGACTCGGTTACATCTGGGGCCCCTCTTACACGGCTCGGTTACATCTGGGGCCCCTCTTACACGGCTCGGTTACATCTGGGGCCCCTCTTACACGGCTCGGTTACATCTGGGGCCCCTCTTACACGGCGCGGTTACATCCGGGGCCCCTCTTACACGGCGCGGTTACATCCGGGGCCCCTCTTACACGGCGCGGTTACATCCGGGGCCCCTCTTACACGGCGCGGTTACATCTGGGGCCCCTCTTACACGGCGCGGTTGCATCTGGGGCCCCTCTTACACGGCTAGGTTACATCTGGGGCCCCTCACTAAGAAGGCTCCCGCTGTTATATAAGCAGGAGACAGAGCGGGGGCGTCATCCGGATAAGCCAATCAGATGACTGTTTACATGCTCAGCAGCGCGTGTCGGAGATGTAAGCTGCTGTGTGATTGGCGGCTGTAGCGCTTGTCTCCTGTCAGGCTTCTCCCGCCCGCTCTGTGGTGTGTGATGTACATTCACTCCGCGCCGTGTACATCGGCCGCCCCCGCCCTTCCTCCTCCCAGCATGCTCTGCACGGGGCCGCCCAGTCTCCGGTTCCGGTTCCGGCGGTGGAGGAGGAGGAGGAAGAAGCCGCCGCTGACACCGTTGGACCGGCCCGGAGCCCGGGACTCGGGGGGGATGCGGGTGAGTGCTGAAGACACTAAAGAATCGTGCAGCAAAGGCCGGGCCCGGGAAGACGGGAAACTCCGGGGAGAGAAGGCCGCAGAACCGGGCCTGATGGAAGAAGTGTCCATATAATGGAGGGAGGGGGGAGTAGTGTCCATATAATGGAGGGAGGGGGGAGAAGTGTCCCTATAATGGAGGGGGTGGGGGAGAAGTGTCCCTATAATGTAGGGAGGGGGGAGAAGTGTCCCTATAATGTAGGGAGGGGGGAGAAGTGTCCCTATAATGGAGGGAGGGGGGAGAAGTGTCCCTATAATGGAGGGAGGGGGGAGAAGTGTCCCTATAATGGAGGGAGGGGGGAGAAGTGTCCCTATAATGGAGGGAGGGGGGAGAAGTGTCCCTATAATGGAGGGAGGGGGGAGAAGTGTCCCTATAATGGAGGGAGGGGGGAGAAGTGTCCTATAATGTAGGGAGGGGGGAGAAGTGTCCATATAATGGAGGGAGGGGGGAGAAGTGTCCATATAATGTAGGGAGGGGGGAGAAGTGTCCATATAATGTAGGGAGGGGGGAGAAGTGTCCATATAATGTAGGGAGGGGGGAGAAGTGTCCCTATAATGGAGGGAGGGGGGAGAAGTGTCCCTATAATGGAGGGAGGGGGGAGAAGTGTCCCTATAATGGAGGGAGGGGGGAGAAGTGTCCCTATAATGGAGGGAGGGGGGAGAAGTGTCCCTATAATGGAGGGAGGGGGGAGAAGTGTCCCTATAATGGAGGGAGGGGGGAGAAGTGTCCCTATAATGGAGGGGGTGGGGGAGAAGTGTCCCTATAATGTAGGGAGGGGGGAGAAGTGTCCCTATAATGTAGGGAGGGGGGAGAAGTGTCCCTATAATGGAGGGAGGGGGGAGAAGTGTCCCTATAATGGAGGGAGGGGGGAGAAGTGTCCCTATAATGGAGGGAGGGGGGAGAAGTGTCCCTATAATGGAGGGAGGGGGGAGAAGTGTCCCTATAATGGAGGGAGGGGGGAGAAGTGTCCCTATAATGGAGGGAGGGGGGAGAAGTGTCCCTATAATGTAGGGAGGGGGGAGAAGTGTCCCTATAATGGAGGGAGGGGGGAAAAGTGTCCCTATAATGGAGGGAGGGGGGAAAAGTGTCCCTATAATGGAGGGAGGGGGAAAAATGTCCCTATAATGGAGGGAGGGGGGAAAAGTGTCCCTATAATGGAGGGAGGGGGGAAAAGTGTCCCTATAATGGAGGGAGGGGGGAGAAGTGTCCCTATAATGGAGGGAGGGGGGAAAAGTGTCCCTATAATGGAGGGAGGGGGGAAAAGTGTCCCTATAATGGAGGGAGGGGGGAGAAGTGTCCCTATAATGGAGGGAGGGGGGAGAAGTGTCCCTATAATGGAGGGAGGGGGGAGAAGTGTCCCTATATTGTAGGGAGGGGGGAGTAGTGTCCCTATAATGTAGGGAGGGGGGAGTAGTGTCCATATAATGGAGGGAGGGGGGAGAAGTGTCCATATAATGGAGGGGGGGGGGAGAAGTGTCCATATAATGTAGGGGGGGGGAAAGAAGTGTCCCTATAATGTAGGGGGGGGGGGAGGAAGTGTCCCTATAATGGAGGGGGGGGGAGAAGTGTCCCTATAATGGAGGGAGGGGGGAGAAGTGTCCCTATAATGGAGGGAGGGGGGGAGAAGTGTCCCTATAATGGAGGGAGGGGGGGAGAAGTGTCCCTAGGGGGGGAGAGGTTTCCCTATAATGGAGGGGGGTAGTGTCCCTATAATGTAGGGAGGCGGGGGAAGAAATGTCCTTATAATGGAGGGAGGGGGGAAAAGTGTCCATATAATGTAGGGAGGTAGGGAAGGGTATACATATAATGTAGGAGGAGGAGGACCAGGACATAATTAGCATAATTATAAATGTTGATTTTAGAATTTTGGATAACAACTATAAGAAGATAGCACAGTCAGTTATCAGGATTGTGATGGGAGATTTCCTTTAAAATGTCACCTGCTGATCTCTGGGTCCAGGGAGGAAACTTAAAACTGCAATTTTAAAAAGATGAAGCCTTTTGCGCCCAATAAGGTCCCACTGATCCCAGGCGTTTTCTGGGGGACACTGATGAAACCATGTGATGTAGTGAACATCCAAATCCACACAAAAAAAAAAAGTTTTGTCTAAAAAAGAAAAAAAAACAAGCAACTTTATGTTTCCATCAGTTCTGTGCACCGATCCTTCTACAACCAGGCCCCCACTCACAGCTACAACAGAAACGGGAGGGGCAACCATAAAAAAACAAAAGGTCAACTGTGGGGAAGGCGTGGGTCACGTGGATGAGAGATGGGGACATATTTAGAAGTGAACGGGTGACTACTTACCCGAAAATCGGAAAAAAGACATTCTCACAATCTGAACACCTGGCGTACGTGAGGGAGCCACCTCTCCCTAAAAATTCATTGGAGGATCCGCCTCTCTCCTGATTTATATATTAAAGGATGAAGGGGTTCGGAGTGGTCCTAGTAGAGGATGCCCCCTATCTATGGTGATGGTAGAACCTCCTCTCCTCTAGGTGTAGAGGATGCCCCCTGTCTATGGTGATGGTAGAACCTCCTCTCCTCTAGGTGTAGAGGATGCCCCCTGTCTATGGTGATGGTAGAACCACCTCTCCTCTAGGTGTAGAGGATGTCCCCTGTCTATGGTGATGGTATAACTGCCTCTCCGCTAGGTGTAGAGGATGCCCCCTATCTATGGTGATGGTAGAACCTCCTCTCCTCTAGGTGTAGGGGATGCCCCCTATCTATGGTGATGGTAGAACCTCCTCTCCTCTAGGTGTAGAGGATGCCCCCTGTCTATGGTGATGGTAGAACCTCCTCTCCTCTAGGTGTAGAGGATGCCCCCTGTCTATGGTGATGGTAGAACCACCTCTCCTCTAGGTGTAGAGGATGTCCCCTGTCTATGGTGATGGTATAACTGCCTCTCCGCTAGGTGTAGGGGATGCCCCCTATCTATGGTGATGGTAGAACCTCCTCTCCTCTAGGTGTAGGGGATGCCCCCTATCTATGGTGATGGTAGAACTTCCTCTCTTCTAGGTGTAGAGAATGCCCCCTGTCTATGGTGATGGTAGAACCTCCCCTCCTCTAGGTGTAGAGGATGCCCCCTGTCTATGGTGATGGTAGAACCTCCTCTCCTCTAGGTGTAGAGGATGCCCCCTGTCTATGGTGATGGTAGAACCTCCTCTCCTCTAGGTGTAGAGGATGCCCCCTGTCTATGGTGATGGTAGATCCTCCTCTCTAGGTGTAGAGGATGTCCCTTGTCTATGGTGATGGTAGAACCTCCTCTCCTCTAGGTGTAGAGGATGCCCCCTGTCTATGGTGATGGTAGAACCTCCTCTTCTCTAGGAGTAGAGGATGCCCCCTGTCTATGGTGATGGTAGAACCTCCTCTCCTCTAGGTGTAGAGGATGCCGCCTGTCTATGGTGATGGTAGAACCTCCTCTCCTCTAGGTGTAGAGGATGCCCCCTGTCTATGG
This sequence comes from Engystomops pustulosus, assembly GCF_040894005.1. Classification (NCBI taxonomy): domain Eukaryota; kingdom Metazoa; phylum Chordata; class Amphibia; order Anura; family Leptodactylidae; genus Engystomops; species Engystomops pustulosus. The sequence goes on along the minus strand of NC_092418.1, from coordinate 104,801,567 downwards.
TGATGGTAGAACCTCCTCTCCTCTAGATGTAGAGGATGCCCCCTGTCTATGGTGATGGTAGAACCTCCTCTCCTCTAGGTGTAGAGGATGCCCCCTGTCTATGGTGATGGTAGAACCTCCTCTCCTCTAGGTGTAGAGGATGTCCCCTGTCTATGGTGATGGTAGAACCTACTCTCCTCTAGGTGTAGAGGATGCCCCCTGTCTATGGTGATGGTAGAACCGCCTCTCCTCTAGGTGTAGAGGATGCCCCCAGTCTATGGTGATGGTAGAACCTCCTCTCCTCTAGGTGTAGAGGATGCCCCCTGTCTATGGTGATGGTAGAAGAGGAGAGGAGGTTCTACCATCACCATAGACAGGGGGTATCCTCTACACCTAGAGGAGAGGAGGTTCTACCATCACCATAGATAGGGGGCATCCTCTACACCTAGATAAGAGGAGGTTCTACCATCACCGTAGACAGGGGGCATCCTCTACACGTAGAGGAGAGGAGGTTTTACCATCACCATAGACAGGGGGCATCTTCTACACCTAGAGGAGAGGAGGTTGTACCATCACCATAGACAGGGGACATCCTCTACACCTAGAGGAGAGGAGGTTCTACCATCACCATAGACAGGGGGCATCCTCTACACCTAGAGGAGAGGAGGTTCTACCATCACCATAGACAGGGGGCATCCTCTACACCTAGTGGAGAGGAGGTTCTACCATCACCATAGACAGGGGCATCCTCTACACCTAGAGGAGAGGAGGTTCTACCATCACCATAGACGGGGGCATCCTCTACACCTAGAGGAGAGGAGGTTCTACCATCACCATAGACAGGGGGCATCCTCTACACCTAGAGGAGAGGAGGTTCTACCATCACCATAGACAGGGGGCATCCTCTACACCTAGAGGAGAGGAGGTTCTACCATCACCATAGACAGGGGGCATCCTCTACACCTAGAGGAGAGGAGGTTCTACCATCACCATAGACAGGGGGCATCCTCTACACCTAGAGGAGAGGAGGTTCTACCATCACCATAGACAGGGGGCATCCTCTACACCTAGAGGAGAGGAGGTTCTACCATCACCATACACCTCCGCCACGATGATCCCACCTCCACCACGATGATTCCTCCACCACGATGATCCCACCAACCCCGCCACGATGCTCCCACCAACCCCGCCACGATGCTCCCACCTCCAACACGATGCTCCCACCTCCACCACGATGCTCCCACCTCCACCACGATGATCCCACCTCCACCACGATGATCCCACCTCCACCACGATGATCCCTCCCGCCTCCGCCACGATGCACCCGCCTCCGCCACGATGCTCCCGCCTCCGCCACGATGCTCCCGCCTCCGCCACGATGCTCCCATTAACCCCGCCACGATGCTCCCATTAACCCCGCCACGATGCTCCCATTAACCCCGCCACGATGATCCCATTAACCCCGCCACGATGATCCCATTAACCCCGCCACGATGATCCCATTAACCCCGCCACGATGATCCCATTAACCCCGCCACGATGATCCCATTAACCCCGCCACGATGATCCCATCAACCCCGCCACGATGATCCCACCTCCGCCACGATGATCCCGCCTCCGCCACGATGATCCCGCCTCCGCCACGAGGATACCACCTCCACCACGAGGATACCACCTCCACCACGAGGATACCACCTCCACCACGATGATCCCTCCAACCCCGCCACGATGCTCCCGCCTCCGCCACGATGCACCCGCCTCCGCCACGATGCTCCCGCCTCCGCCACGATGCTCCCGCCTCCGCCACGATGCTCCCGCCTCCGCCACGATGCTCCCATTAACCCCGCCACGATGCTCCCATTAACCCCGCCACGATGCTCCCATTAACCCCGCCACGATGATCCCATTAACCCCGCCACGATGATCCCATCAACCCCGCCACGATGATCCCATCAACCCCGCCACGATGATCCCATCAACCCCGCCACGATGATCCCACCTCCGCCACGATGCTCTCGCCTCCGCCACGATGCTCTCGCCTCCGCCACGATGCTCTCGCCTCCGCCACGATGCTCCCGCCTCCGCCACGATGCTCCCGCCTCCGCCACGATGCTCCCGCCTCCGCCACGATGCTCCCGCCTCCGCCACGATGCTCCCGCCTCCGCCACGAAGATACCACCTCCGCCACGAGGATACCACCTCCGCCACGATGATCCCTCCAACCCCGCCACGATGCTCCCGCCTCCGCCACAATGCTCCCGCCTCCGCCACGATGCTCCCGCCTCCGCCACGATGCTCCCGCCTCCGCCACGATGCTCCCGCCTCCGCCACGATGCTCCCGCCTCCGCCACGATGCTCCCGCCTCCGCCTCGATGCTCCCGCCTCCGCCACGATTATCCCGCCACGATGCTCCCGCGTCAGCCACGATGCTCCCGCCTCAGCCACGAGGATACCACCTCCACCACGAGGATACCACCTCCACCACGAGGATACCACCTCCACCACGATGATCCCTCCAACCCCGCCACGATGCTCCCGCCTCCGCCACGACGCTCCCGCCTCCGCCACGACGATCCCACCTCCACCACGATGATCCCTCCACCGCCACAATGCCCCCGCCTCCGCCACGATGCTCCCGCCTCCGCCACGATGCTCCCGCCTCCGCCACGATGATCCCGCCTCCGCCACGATGATCCCGCCTCCGCCACGATGATCCCGCCTCCGCCACGATGATCCCGCCTCCGCCACGATGATCCCGCCTCCGCCACGATGATTCCTCCTCTTCGCTTCACTGTTGGTGGTTTTGGGCTGCATTCACATGTTGTGTTTTGTTTGCATTTAACACATGCATTTTCAAAAAGCTGAAGGTGAGATTTTAGTAAACCCAATGTTGACAACAATGTAATTAGGCAAATCTCTTCAGCTGTTTGAACGCAAAGAAAACGCAATGTGTGAACGCAGCCTTAGGGTTATAAGTGGTGCCTCGTGACCTTCAGACATGGTGTATTTAATGGCCTCCTCCTCCATAGGGTTCAGTTTTGGGGTTCTGTATCTTCTCCCAGTATTGCTCAGTTTTGTCTTTTATCTGCCTTGTGTTCTTCTATGGAGTTGTTCGTGGTGAGCTGCCCAACAGGATATGGAAGGGGAGGACATTGCTCATTTCTTAGGCCACGTTCAGACGATGCGTTGCGTGTTTTGATGTGTTTTTGCCGTAATCTAAAGGCTTCAGCTTGTGCTCCCCGAGGTCGGCGCGGCTGCTCTTCGTTCTTCTGTACAGCCGACAGGGACGTGGCCATGTTATCTTCCTGGCCAGCGCATACTATGACGTCATCAGTATCAGTATAGTAGGGGGCAGGTTGGGCTGGCTGTATACTACGGGGGGCAGGCTGGGTTGACTGTATACCACGGGGGGCAGGCAGGGGTGGCTGTGTACTACAGGGGGCAGGCTGGGCTGGCTGTGTACTACAGGGGGCAGGCTGGGTTGGCTGTATACTACTGGGGGCAGGCTGGGGTGGCTGTATACTACTGGGGGCAGGCTGGGGTGGCTGTGTACTACGGGGGGCAGGTTGGGCTGACTGTATACTACCGGGGGCAGGTTGGGCTGGCTGTGTACTACAGGGGGCAGGCTGGGTTGACTGTATACCACAGGGGGCAGGCAGGGGTGGCTGTGTACTACAGGGGGCAGGCTGGGCTGGCTGTGTACTACTGGGGGCAGGCTGGTCTGGCTGTATACTACTGGGGGCAGGCTGGTCTGGCTGTATACTACTGGGGGCAGGCTGGTCTGGCTGTATACTACTGGGGGCAGGCTGGTCTGGCTGTGTACTACTGGGGGCAGGCTGGGCTGGCTGTGTACTACAGGGGGCAGGCTGGGCTGGCTGTGTACTACAGGGGGCAGGCTGGGCTGGCTGTGTACTACAGGGGGCAGGCTGGGCTGGCTGTGTACTACAGGGGGCAGGCTGGGCTGGCTGTGTACTACAGGGGGCAGGCTGGGCTGGCTGTGTACTACAGGGGGCAGGCTGGGCTGGCTGTGTACTACAGGGGGCAGGCTGGGGTGGCTGTGTACTACAGGGGGCAGGCTGGGCTGGCTGTGTACTACAGGGGGCTGGCTGGGGTGGCTGTGTACTACAGGGGGCTGGCTGGGGTGGCTGTGTACTACAGGGGGCAGGCTGGGCTGGCTGTGTACTACAGGGGGCAGGCTGGGCTGGCTGTGTACTACAGGGGGCAGGCTGGGCTGGCTGTGTACTACAGGGGGCAGGCTGGGCTGGCTGTGTACTACAGGGGGCAGGCTGGGCTGGCTGTGTACTACAGGGGGCAGGCTGGGCTGGCTGTGTACTACAGGGGGCAGGCTGGGCTGGCTGTGTACTACAGGGGGCAGGCTGGGCTGGCTGTGTACTACAGGGGGCTGGCTGGGGTGGCTGTGTACTACAGGGGGCTGGCTGGGGTGGCTGTGTACTACAGGGGGCAGGCTGGGCTGGCTGTGTACTACAGGGGGCAGGCTGGGCTGGCTGTGTACTACAAGGGGCAGGCTGGGCTGGCTGTGTACTACAGGGGGCAGGCTGGGCTGGCTGTGTACTACAGGGGGCAGGCTGGGCTGGCTGTGTACTACAGGGGGCAGGCTGGGCTGGCTGTGTACTACAGGGGGCTGGCTGGGCTGGCTGTGTACTACAGGGGGCTGGCTGGGCTGGCTGTGTACTACAGGGGGCAGGCTGGGATGGCTGTGTACTACAGGGGGCAGGCTGGGCTGGCTGTGTACTACAGGGGGCAGGCTGGGCTGGCTGTGTACTACAGGGGGCAGGCTGGGCTGGCTGTGTACTACAGGGGGCAGGCTGGGCTGGCTGTGTACTACAGGGGGCAGGCTGGGCTGGCTGTGTACTACAGGGGGCAGGCTGGGCTGGCTGTGTACTACAGGGGGCAGGCTGGGCTGGCTGTGTACTACAGGGGGCAGGCTGGGCTGGTTGTGTACTACAGGGGGCAGGCTGGGCTGGCTGTGTACTACAGGGGGCAGGCTGGGCTGGCTGTGTACTACAGGGGGCAGGCTGGGCTGGCTGTGTACTACAGGGGGCTGGCTGGGCTGGCTGTGTACTACAGGGGGCAGGCTGGGCTGGCTGTGTACTACAGGGGGCAGGCTGGGCTGGCTGTGTACTACAGGGGGCTGGCTGGGGTGGCTGTGTACTACAGGGGGCAGGCTGGGCTGGCTGTGTACTACAGGGGGCAGGCTGGGCTGGCTGTATATTACAGGGGGCTGGCTGGGGTGGCTGTGTACTACAGGGGGGAGGCTGGGCTGGCTGTATATTACAGGGGGCAGGCTGGGCTGGCTGTGTACTACAGGGGGCAGGCTGGGCTGGCTGTGTACTACAGGGGGCAGGCTGGGCTGGCTGTGTACTACAGGGGGCAGGCTGGGCTGGCTGTGTACTACAGGGGGCAGGCTGGGCTGGCTGTATATTACAGGGGGCTGGCTGGGGTGGCTGTATTGATACATCTCCTCCATTGAGTCTAAATTGTGTTTACGTAAAGACACCAAGTTAACAAACTTGTTAACACAAATGTAAACGCCTCATGTGCACTCAGCCCCACAATTGCTTTCTAATTCCTGATAGATTTCAGCTGGTGTCATGACTTTTCAGGGCTTTCCCGGGCTGTGGTCACACGTGGTGTTTCAAAAACGGATGCGTTAAAACTGCTTAAAAACGGGCCAAGAACGGATTCAAAACGCCACGTGTGACCGCAGTCTAAAACTCACCTCCCCGTCCCCGGTAGTGTGGACCTTCTTTTATTATAACTGAGAATGGGCGAATTTTGGCAAAATAACATTTTATAAATTATGTGAATTAGCCGGAGGCGCTCAGCAGATCGTCAGCAGGCTCCTCCCCTTTGTAATTTATTCACACCCATTTCCTCCTGGCTCTGCCTACTGACGTTCTCTGAAAATCTTGGGAATAGCGCACCTTAAGACAAGCTATTCCCTAGCATGCAGGAGATTTGCATTGGCATCACCAGCTTTCCGAAAGTTCCGTAGGCGGAGCCAAGAGGCAACGAGGTGTGAATAAATTACAATGGGGAGGAGCCTGGAAGAGGGAATGCACAAAAGGTGTTTTGCATTTCCTGCATGAAAAACGTGTGATCCAAGTGTTTCAATGTCAACACGTGTGCAGACATGAGACTTGTGAACGCGGTTTTACCCGCCATCTATGGTGATTTCTTTACCGACACGTGGAATGAGAATGTTAGATCAACCACAGGTACGGGAAGTGTTTACACGCAGGTACTAGCGCCACATGGGCTTGTTACCCATACTTCTGCCGTTGGGCCGAAGCTCCTTCCTGTAGCGCTTGAATTTAGTTTCAAAACACATTTCAACTGCTGGGTGTGAACACAGCCCGACACATAGGTTTACCCAGACGATGAACATAAAGGGCCCCCAGTACATCTCGCAAGACAGCAACGCTAGCGAAACTTGTGAGCGCACCTTGACCCTGAGTATTCTCCAGATTCACTGCTAGACCCCAGATCTTCTCCTCCTTATGGTTATTGGGGTCCCTGCACCCCCCTCCCATATTGTCATAAAAGCTTCACAAAGGGTACACACGTGTTATACTGCCCCCAATATCTGCTAATCTGTTCCATGTTTCTCTTTCAGCTCTCTGTATGAATTATGAACATTGAAAGCAGCAACATCGAGGGTTTTCTTAAATGTGGTCACACAAGTGTCCTGCAGTCTCCTTCCAGGGGTCTGGCAGGACTAGGGGGACGTGAGCAGCCCCCCACCATCACCTTGCCCCGGACAGAGCACAGCCTCAGCACAGGGGGCAGGAACATGATGTCACAGGATGAGCTGATGGTACAGGAGGAAACTGTGAAAAATGACGAAGAGGACGTGGACGCCCAGCACAGGCTGCTGCCCCAAGGATTCCAGTATGCGGTCAGTATGGGACCCCCTGTCCTCCTCCCCTGCACGATGCTGCAATACTGGGCCTTCAGCTGCAAGCATGGTGGGAGGTGTAGAAGAACTTGTGTAGTTTTATGTTTTGCAGCCGCTGAGGTTCTTATTTTGGGGTTATGCAGCAGCTGAGTTGTGTATTAAGAGGTTCTGCATTATCTTAGGTGTGTATGACAATGTTCTGCAGCAGCTGAGGTGTGCATGATGATGTTATGCAGCAACTGAGGTGTGCATAACTATGTACTGCAGCAACTTGGGTGTGCATGACAATGTACTGCAGCAGCTGATGTGTGTATGATGATGTCATGCAGCAGCTGAGGTGTGTAGGATCATGTTATGCAGCAGCTGAAGTGTGCAGGCCAATGATGTGCTGCAGCAGCTGAGGTGTGTATGATGATGTCATGCAGCAGCTGAGGTGTGTAGGATCATGTTATGCAGCAGCTGAAGTGTGCAGGCCAATGATGTGCTGCAGCAGCTGAGGTGTGTATGATGATGTCATGCAGCAGCTGAGGTGTGTAGGATCATGTTATGCAGCAGCTGAGGTGTGTATGAGGATGTTCTGTGCCAGCTGAGGTGTGTATGATGATGTCATGCAGCAGCTGAGGTGTGTATGATGATGTTCTGCAGCAGTTGAGGTGTGTATGATGATGGTCTGCAGCAGTTGAGGTGTGTATGATGATGGTCTGCAGCAGTTGAGGTGTGTATGATGATGGTCTGCAGCAGTTGAGGTGTGTATGATGATGGTCTGCAGCAGTTGAGGTGTGTATGATGATGGTCTGCAGCAGTTGAGGTGTGTATGATGATGTTCTGCAACAGCTGAGGTGTGTATGATGATGTTCTGCAACAGCTGAGGTGTGTATGATGATGTCATGCAGCAGCTGAGGTGTGTAGGATCATGTTATGCAGCAGCTGAGGTGTGTATGAGGATGTTCTGTGGCAGCTGAGGTGTGTATGATGATGTCATGCAGCAGCTGAGGTGTGTATGATGATGGTCTGCAGCAGTTGAGGTGTGTATAATGATGGTCTGCAGCAGTTGAGGTGTGTATAATGATGGTCTGCAGCAGTTGAGGTGTGTATAATGATGGTCTGCAGCAGTTGAGGTGTGTATGATGATGGTCTGCAGCAGCTGAGGTGTGTATGATGATGTTCTGCAACAGCTGAGGTGTGTATGACGATGTTCTGCAACAGCTGAGGTGTGTATGATGATGTTCTGTAACAGAACATTGGGGCTGTGTAGGTGGTGACTGGGTAAAGCGGCAACCGGGAGCAGGAGGAGCTATGAAATGTGTGGACTCTAAAGTGTACAATTCTTTTTAAAAAGTAAAGTCCGCAGGGCAGCGCCCACAGCGCTAGGGGTGGTCATACAGGGTGCGAAGCGTCTCATACATATCGTGGCTTCTCCTTAAAGATTCATGTAAAACAAGAGATGAAATTCACAGACGAGATGGAGCCGCACTTGATTGAGAACAAGCAGCTGCTGGAGCCAGTGGACCTACAGAAGAAGAAGAAGAGGAAGCAGAGATCTCCAGCAAAGGTACAGCATAGCTCAGTGTCCATGGGACAGTGAGGGGGGAGATCTGTCTGTGCACTTATGTTACACACATGTATGTATGTATTTCAGATCCTCACTATTAATGAGGACGGATCTCTGGGTCTGAAGATCCCCAAATGTCACGTGTGTGAGCACTGCAACGCAGCCTTCAGAACCAACTACCACCTGCAGAGACACGTCTACATCCACACAGGTAGCAGCCCGCCACCTGAAGGGTGTACAGTGTAACATCCTGACCCTATAAGGAAAGGCAGTGCCCCCAAACACCCTCTACGGCAGCCCCGCTAGTACTCCCTCTACAGCAGCCCGCCGATTCACCCTCTACAGCAGCCCCCGCCGATTCGCCCTCTACAGCAGCCCCCGCCGATTCGCCCTCTACAGCAGCCCCCGCCGATTCGCCCTCTACAGCAGCCCCCGCCGATTCGCCCTCTACAGCAGCCCCCGCCGATTCGCCCTCTACAGCAGCCCCCGCCGATTCGCCCTCTACAGCAGCCCCCGCCGATTCGCCCTCTACAGCAGCCCCCGCCGATACGCCCTCTACAGCAGCCCCCGCCGATACGCCCTCTACAGCAGCCCCCGCAGATACACCCTCTACAGCAGCCCCCGCAGATACACCCTCTACAGCAACCCCCGCAGATACACCCTCTACAGCAGCCCACACAATCTCCCGTTACCCTGCACCCACCTTTTAATATCAGGACTTGTCTGTTGTTGCAGGGGAGAAGCCGTTTCAGTGTAGTCAGTGTGACATGCGCTTCATTCAGAAGTATCTGCTGCAGAGACACGAGAAGATCCACACGGGTGAGTGAATAGTATGTGCCCCCCATATTCTCTGGTCCTCTCTGTCCTTTCAGGTAGTAATGAGCGTTTTATCTTACAGGGGAGAAACCTTTCAATTGTGACGAATGTGGAATGCGCTTTATACAGAAATACCACATGGAAAGACACAAGAGGACGCATAGTGGAGAAAAGCCGTACCAGTGCGAATATTGCCTACAGGTGTGTAATAATACCGGTTACTGCCTACAGGTGTGTAATAATACCGGTTACTGCCTACAGGTGTGTAATAATACCGGTTACTGCCTACAGATGTGTAATAATACCGGTTACTGCCTACAGATGTGTAATAATACCAGTTACTGCCTACAGGTGTGTAATAATACCAGTTACTGCCTACAGATGTGTAATAATACCGGTTACTGCCTACAGATGTGTAATAATACCGGTTACTGCCTACAGGTGTGTAATAATACCAGTTACTGCCTACAGGTGTGTAATAATACCGGTTACTGCCTACAGATGTGTAATAATACCGGTTACTGCCTACAGATGTGTAATAATACCGGTTACTGCCTTCAGATGTGTAATAATACCGGTTACTGCCTACAGATGTGTAATAATACCGGTTACTGCCTACAGATGTGTAATAATACCGGTTACTGCCTACAGGTGTGTAATAATACCAGTTACTGCCTACAGATGTGTAATAATACCGGTTACTGCCTACAGGTGTGTAATAATACCGGTTACTGCCTACAGATGTGTAATAATACCAGTTACTGCCTACAGGTGTGTAATAATACCGGTTACTGCCTACAGATGTGTAATAATACCGGTTACTGCCTACAGATGTGTAATAATACCGGTTACTGCCTTCAGATGTGTAATAATACCGGTTACTGCCTACAGATGTGTAATAATACCGGTTACTGCCTACAGATGTGTAATAATACCGGTTACTGCCTACAGATGTGTAATAATACCGGTTACTGCCTACAGATGTGTAATAATACCAGTTACTGCCTACAGGTGTGTAATAATACCGGTTACTGCCTACAGATGTGTAATAATACCGGTTACTGCCTACAGGTGTGTAATAATACCGGTTACTGCCTACAGATGTGTAATAATACCGGTTACTGCCTTCAGATGTGTAATAATACCGGTTACTGCCTACAGATGTGTAATAATACCGGTTACTGCCTACAGATGTGTAATAATACCGGTTACTGCCTACAGATGTTTAATAATGCCTTGCACTGCTGTCTTTTAAATGCCGCCACCAGCTTTGGCAGTGGCATCGGAGGAGTTAATAGCCGCGATTGGTGCAAGCACCGACCACGGTTATTAGCGGTGGGGGTTTGCTGCAATAAGCAACAACCCCCACCTGTGTATGAAGAAGGCTCAGCCCATGAGCTCTCTTCACACACCCCCTGCATTCTAAGCGTTAAGGGGTTAAAGGTGAATATCTCTGGTAATGTAAAGCATCCATACAGAATCCATATTGTATTACCCGTCAGGCAAAATAACCCCCAAATTAAATAAATTTTCATAAACTGCCATTAGAGAGCATTGCCCCTATCCCTTCATTGTCCCTCTACATGCCTGTAAATCTAAGCAATGGGGTCCTAAAGCTGTATGCAAATGACCTGTGAGAGATCCAATGAGTCATTAGCATATTCAAGCTGTCCATCTTATTCATGAGTGGGAGGCACAGCCACACCCCCAGTGCATGACTGAGAGCCTGTATAATGAAGTGAGGCTGTATAATGATGTGCTTCCTGGTGCTGGTGGCCACGCCCCCTGCAGCCTGTGTGTGCATGAGTGTGTGTATAGGAGAGATACAGCAGCTCCAGGCAGCCATGTTATAGGAGTCAGGTACATGTGTAGCTGATGTCTGTGTCTGTGTATGAGGAGGATGCAGCCTGTCAGCAGATGCAGCACACACACTAGCCATGCTTTACTATACATTACACACAGACATGAGCAGAGGGAGGAGAGGGGAGGGGTAACAGGGGTGACATCACTGCCTCTGACCATGTGACCAGCCTCATTTACATAATAAAGAAAAGATCATTTTGCAATGATTAATGTATGAAATAACTAGATAAAGGCTGGGATGGGATCCTTGTGAGCTGCTCCAACAGGTAGTAGTGACAGGACTAGTGGCAGAGACCTGATGACACGTGTCCTTTAAAGAGAACCCGTCATGCAAAATAACCCCCCTAAACTAAATATATTTTCATAAACTGCCATTAGAGAGCATTGCCTCTATCCCTTCATTGTCCCTCTACATGCCTGTAAACCTAAGCAATGAGGTCCTAAAGCTGTATGCAAATGACCTGTGAAATGTCCAATGAAGCATTAGCATATTCAAGCTGTCCACTCTATTCATGAGTGGGAGGCACAGCCACACCCCCAGTGCATGACTGACAGCCTGTATAATGATGTGAGGCTGTATAATGATGTGCTTCCTGGTGCTGGTGGCCACGCCCCCTGCAGCCTGTGTGTGCATGTGTGTGTGTATAGGAGAGATACAACAGCTCCAGGATACAGCCATGTTACAGCAGAACATGTCAGATTCATGTGTAGCTGATGTCTGTGTCTCTCACCTGTATATTAGGAGGATGCAGCATGTCAGCAGATGCAGCACACACACTAGCCATGCTTTACTATACATTACACACAGACATGAGCAGGGGGAGGAGAGGGGAGGGGGAACAGGAGTGACATCACTGCCTCTGACCATGTGACCAGCCTCATTTACATGATAAAGAATAGATGATTTTACAATGATTAATGTATGAAATAACTAGATAAAGCCTGGGATGGGATCCATGTGAGCTGCTCCAACAGGTAGTGGTGACAGGACTAGTGACACAGACCTGATGACAGGTGTCCTTTAAAGTGGAGATTCTCCTTTAATATGACGCCTAGAATGTGTTTCTGGGTGCCAGGATTCCAGAGATACAGGCGATACAGGTGTGGAAAAATGCCAGATACTGCCTACAGGTGTGTTATAGTTCCAGAGTCCCGCCCCCCAGGTGTGTAATAGCCCCCAGTTGTGTCTTGGTACTACCTGCAGGTATATATTTGTACTACTACTATTGCTGCTGCTGGGGTGCAAAGAAATTAGTTCTGTGTTTTTTCTAAAATGAAGTTAAATTAGTTGAAGGGATTTTCCAGGTTATTTAGTAGCTCAGCGCATTCACAGGTGGCTGGGGAAATGAATTGGATGCATTTGTTGTACTGATGTGTTCGTGTGACCATGTACTGACTGCACCTTTATCCTCTGACAGTTCTTCTCCAGGACAGACCGTGTCCTGAAGCACAAGCGCATGTGCCATGAGAACCGGGAGAGGAAATCTGGGAAAAGCGCCAGCAAATCCTCCCTCCTCCCCCCTGACAGCGACCTCTGCTTCCCCGCCTCGTGCAAGGATTTATCCAAGAAGAAGCCGCGGGTGGACAAGATGAAGCTCCTGGGGATGAGCGAGAAGGAAAACCCACTGGAGAAAGTGGAGCAAAAAAAAGACAGGAGCGACTTCCTCCCCCTCTTCCCTGACAGCACCAAAGTAAAAGACGAATTCATGGTGGCGGAGTACGCGGTGGAGATGCCGCACACCTCTGTCAGTGACCTGCATCTACAAGAGCCCGTGTCTGGAGACATCAGTCCTCCAAAGCTGCTGATCAAGAAGGTGAACAGCAAGAAGAGCGTGAAGAACGCGCTGGATCAGAGCCCGGCCCTGGCAGCGCTCTCCGGCTTTGACGACGGTAAGGTGGCAAAGTACACGTTTGAGCTGGTGGATAAGCAGGCGCTGCTGGACTCGGGAAGCAACTCCGACATAGATCACAATGATCCACTCCAGGAAGGAAGCGCCAAGCCGGCCAATAGCAGCATCAACTATGACGAGGCCATGCACTTCTCTAAGAAGAAGCGCTACCTGCTGGCTGCCAGCAGCAACAGCGGCAGCAATAGCAGGGAGTACGCTCTGAATGTGGGCACCATGGCATCACAGCCATCCGCCACCCAGGCAGCAGTGGCCAGTGTCATGGATGAAAGTGGCACGGCCGCCCTTCTAGATCCGCATACGCTGAGCGTGGACATGAAAGCCGGCCACGACAAGAATGTGATTCCAGACGAGGTGTTACAGACGCTGCTGGACCACTACTCGCACAAAGCCAACGGCCAGCATGAGATCTCCTTCAGCGTGGGGGATACTGAGGTGACCTCCAGTATTTCCATAAACTCCTCTGAGGTGGGGGAATCCAGCCAGCCAGAGACCCTGGGGGCCCCCGCTCAGGTCCCTACATCAGACAAGGCCAGCATGCTGCAGGAGTATTCTAAGTTTTTGCAGCAGGCGTTGGAGCGGACTAGCCAGAACGATGCCTATCTGAACAATACAAGCCTTAACTTTGTCACCGACAGCCAGAGTCTCTCCAGTACGGCCACCTTCCCCCCGCTGGACAAACACGTCTACGCCACACTACCCATCAGCACTTTCCGAGCAGGACTGAGCACCCCACTCAGGGTGTCCCCTGACAAATCTCATTTTGGCCTCATTGTGGCCGACTCTCAGAACGCCTTCAGCTTTACAGCGGATGATGGTAGCCACACGTCCCCTGCCCCCTCCTCTTCTACACAGGATTTTATAGATCAAGTGACTGGACAGAAGAAGGCTGATCCTCCGCCTGTTCATCAGACCTACCAGCTGAACACTTTTGAGCCACCCTTCAGGGCACAGTACCACAGTACTCGACCCGGAATATCCCCCCAGTTCAGTGCTGCCAATGGACAGGTGACCCTGCGGCAGCCCCCCACCAGCAGCAGCGATTTTACAGACTTCTCCCTGGTAAATGTTAATGAGAGCAGGACCCCCGACCCCGCTAGCAGCCAGACTTTTGGCTAGGTCATTATTTGCCTTTCAAGACGTCACTGTGTTACAGCAGCTGCCTGCTCCATACCCGCCGTGTGTAGCGTACAGCCGCATTCCCTGACAAGGCCTCGGGTGCCACCTGTCCCCTGGCCATCCTGTGTAGCGTACAGCCGCGTGCCCTGACAAGGCCTTGGGTGTTGTCTGTACCCCTGCCCGCTGTGTGTAGTGTACAACCATGTGCCCTGACAAGGCCTCAGGTGCCCTCGGTCTCCAGCCCGCTGTGTGTAGCTTACTGCCACATGCCCTGACAATGCCTCGGGTGTCATCTGTACCCTTCCCTGCTGTGTGTAGCGTACAGCCGCGTGCCCTGGCAAAACCTTGGGTGCCCTTGTACCCCTACCCACCGCATGTGACAGCCGTGTACCCTAACATGGCCTTAGGTGGTGCCTGTACCACTTCCCGCTGTGTTTAGCGTACAACCGCATTCCCTAGCAAGGCCTAGGGTTCCACCTGTCCCCTACCCCCAGGTGTAGCATACAGCCGCTTGCCCTGACAAGGGCTTGGGTGCCACCTGTACTCCCGCCTCCCATGTGTCCTTACAAGGCTTCAGGTAGCGTCTGTACCCCTGTCCACCTTGTGTGGTGTACAGCTGTTTGCCCTGAAAAGGCCTCAGGTGGCGTCTGTACCCTGCCTGCAGTGTGTAGTGTACAGCCGCGTGCCCTGACCAGGTGTAGTGTGCTGTAAGGGGCTGGCACTGGCTTTACTCTCCATGTTGTGGTGGTCGGGGGTCCTGGATAGGAGATGTTAGTGTGTTTGCACAGTCCTGTCACATGCACCGAAATGATGACCCAATCTCCAAAGGGTTTAGTCCCTGCTGTGGGTAACCCTTGGGTGGTCACTGGAGACACTGACTTTATCCCCTGTCCCATAAAAATGTAGATATTTGGCACTTTAGTGAGAGCATTTCAAGTTGTGATAGGAGTACAAGCTCCGCAATCTTATGGGTTTTTGTCTGCAGAGCATTGCTCCTGTGTCATTAGAGTGCAATACTCTGCAGCGGAGAAGCACTTACCTTTTATATACGTAGGTCTTTTTTTCTGGATTCTTTTCCAGTGCACAGATCTCGGACTTTGGATTTGTGTGTGGCCAGACTGCGGTATACATATATACTCTGCGCCCTGATTCCTCGTCTGGGACCTTTTATATGTTTTTAGCTTTTTGTTACGGCTGTAAAGTCTTAATGTTAGTGGCAGGAATAATTAATGGGAAAAAAAAGAAAAAGTTTGTTTTTCAGCTTTTACTTGTGACCCGGTGGATGATGCGGGCGCTGGCGCAGCGGTCGATTTCCATCAGAGCGGCGTCCCAGGTCCTCCAGATAGATAATGCAGGAGCCGAGGGTCCGGGGGTCTGCACCTTAACTACTGAGTCATATGATAGAGCAATTCCAGCCGCAGGCGACCAGCCTAACACTGCCCCAGGGGGGCGCTGTTCCTACATTTACATGGGCTTCATGGGAGCTCAGGGTAGTTGTCACAGGAGAATCTGTTTCCCTGATATTGCGGCTGGACTTGCTCTGTAAGCACTTTATAGACCTGCAGTTACCATATGCCGTGGTCCTCGTAGCGTCTGTACGGTCCTGCAGCGCTCTGGGGGATCCCCGCGTCCGTCCCGACATTTCAAGCTCTTAGATCCCCTATAGATGAACTAAAGCACTTATACTGAAGCCAGCGGCTCTACTGCCGCTCCTGGTTACCTCGCCTTGTACAATGCTGCCACATTTAAAAATGGCGTCCAGAAGGAGAACTCACTCATTGTAATCCCCTGTCAGACAGCGGGAAAGAGGGGGAGCGTTTGACTTTCCAAGAAAATCCTCACTGGGACTGAAACTTGGGTATGAGGGCGGCCGCCCATGCAGTGCGCTGCAGCTCCGTAAGAGATGTCATGATTCACTCCCTTCATCAGGACCTCTGCCAGCGAGTCAGTACACAGCGTGGCACATGTACCACGTGCAGTGTCCTGTGTATAGTGCAGGGGTGAAAGATTCACGACCTCTGTCGCATGTTCTTCCTAAATATGGCGCCCCCTGCACTGCCCCGACAGAGTGCACCACTTTTTTTTTTTGGTGCATCTAACATGGGACACACAATTCTGTTGGATGCACTGAATACCGGTGCATGCTCTTCCATTATCTGGCGCCCCCTGCTGCTCGGGAAGCAGCACTAAATCTTTTAGTAAAATGCTCCTTTACGTGCAACCGAGACGCACAAATGGCGCAGACATTTTACAAATAGACGTGCAAGATACGGGGGCTTATTTACTAAGGGTCCACGGATCGCACTATTGCCGGACTTCCCTACGTTTTTCGGTTTTGCACGACCATGACAGGTATTAAACAGGCAATTGTGTTGCACGTCATCAGATTTTGGCGCAGCTGCGCTGCTTCCATGCAACACCAACGCGGGATATAAAATTCAAATTGTGTCGCAAGACAATGCACTTACATGCACCAGGAAGAAGAAGGTGAACTCCGGGGACCTGAGTGGGGCAGCGACACCTGCAGGATATCGGGCGCACGATTTTAGTGAATCGCCGCACAGGGCGTTATCGTTGGACAATGCACTTTCGGTGACACTCCTGCGGACAGGTAAGTAAATGTGCCCCACAAAGACCTTATTTATAATCTGTTTATTATGTGAGCAGGAACCTTGTCCCCATTCACTGACAACAAGCAGTCAGCCTGTTTTGTCTTGGCTTCTATAGATCAGCCATGTTAGCTGTGCACACTGCAGAGGCAGGTGCCACACTCGGATCAGTCATGATGCTAGGAGCCCCTGCTGAGATAGTAGTCTGATCTACGGTCTATGAGGCTGATCTAGGTGACCCTGCAGTAGTTCAGCTACCGGTGTCCAAGGCTTGTTACTTCTTGTAGTATGTACATAGTGATGGTCACAATTTCTTCCCTTCTTATCTCCTGCAGTTTTTCGGGTGGTCCTCTATGAGGGAGTAACTAGTGGTTGTAGACCCCCATGTAGCTAGCGCCCCCCGCAGTCTGCTCTCTGCACTTTATGATGATTTTAATGGTACCTTTTATTTCAAGTTTTTCTTTGATTTGACAAGATGGAGCTTTGTTACTACTGCAGCATTAATCGGGTGCAGACCCAGGGACCCCACCGGTGCTTCAGGTCTCTCACACTAAACAGCTCTTAGAGAGACCATCCCATATATCTGTACTAAAGTCCTTGATGGGTCTGAATGTTAATAATCTCACTGGCTTATCCTCTGCCCCACACTTCTGCACCTTGCTGGAAATATCCACAGAGGGCAGTGGGAAAGCTGGGTGACTCAACTAGAGTCCTGGCACTTCTGCTGACCCAGACCTCCTCACATAAGGACACTGGGAAAGCTGAGTGTCTGATGTAAGGACTGTATGGTTGATGGGTATCATCCAACCTCTTCTAGAGACCTGGCACATCCCCTGGCCCAGGCCTCTGCACCTCAGGACACTGGTAAAGCTGGGTGACTGAGTAGATGGCTTGAGGACAGGTAGTGTTATGGCACTGGGTGGGAGCCTGACCTCTGTGATATCCACATGTACTACTACTCCCCCCATAAATATGAGATTGGAGGTTGCACAAGGATGATGATGATCCTTATTACAGTATTAGTTCCATTCTTACCCCTCATTACAGTATTACCCCTCTCCCATCTTTTCCAGTCTTCCAGGGAATATGTTTTATCATGAATTGGATTAATTTGACATTTTTCCCTAAATTCAGTGATCAGAGGGTTGATGTGATTCCTCCTCATCCTGTTTGCAGGTTATAGTAGGTCGCTCTGTGATATCTGCGCCTCCCGGACATGTTACATTGAGGTGGGAGGCGTCCTGTGTTCAGATGTCAGGGGTCTCTACTGTGTGAGCGTCTGACGCTGCGTCCTGGTGCGTAATATCCTTATATCTAAGTGTTCCTCACAGCTGAGGTCTTGTTACAGTGTATCAGTGGTCACAGTCATCTTCAGCACTTACCTGCACTAATACATTGTAACAAGCTACCATAACACAGGAAGCATAACATGTATCTGAGGACCACCAAGAATGGTCTGGACTGGATGCAATTGTAACAAATCATCAGATTTGAGAAGTTTTAGGGTCGGCTCTCAGGTTCTGGATTTCAAAAACTGAGATCCCCTTGGAATTGCAGAGCTAAGATTAGGGGAGGTCTGTCAGGCAGATAGACCGCCGTCTACGGTACATAGCGGTTACGTTGGCTCCTCCCCTGCACCCGATCGCAGTGTAATACAACTCTATATATATTGTTTTTGCCTTGCAGTTGCAGTCAGTCACCAGCGGGGGGCGCACTCATATGTATTCTGTTGCTTTAATTTTGACGCTCGCTTGTTCAGAGATTGCCACCTGCCGGCAGATTCCTGACCGAACTGCAGATCATCTTCATTTCTAAAGAATAAAATCAATTGTGTACAATTTTTTGTGTGGAATCATTACAATATACCATACAAATACGTTCTCCGGGATGGGATAAGGAAAACATTGCCTCCGTAGCTACATTGTAAGGCAGACCCACCTAAAAGGAACCTGTCAGCAGGATCCTCATTCCCACTACAGACAGGTTACAGAAGCCCATTACACCTGCACTGCACATCTGCCTTTCTCTAAGCATTTGTACTACAATATAATTTTGTGTTATAACTCACCTTGAGATGAGGTCCTCGGACCCCATGTGAGAACATATGCTGATGCAGTTGGCCCTGGGTTCCTCCTAGTGCAAGACAAGGCTAGACCTCGTGGCTGGAGTGTGTCAGCAGTTCCTGCAAGATGAAGGCATTGAAGCTATGGACTGGCCACTCATGGACCCCCAGACTGAATCTGACTGAGAACATCCACCAACGACACATTGCACCACAGACTGCCTAGGAGTAGGCGGACACTTTAGACCAGGACTGGGAGGAGATCCCTCAAGAGACCATCCGGTGTCCTCATCAGGAGCATGCCCAGGCATTGTAAGGAGGTCATACAGGCACATGGAGGTCACACACAATACTGAGCCTCATCAGGAGCTGCCGAGGCATTGTAGGGAGGTCATACAGGCACGTGAAGGCCACACAATGCTGAGCCTCATCAGGAGTATACCCAGGCATTGTAGGGGGGGTCATACAGGCACGTGGAGGTCACACACAATACTGAGCTTCATCAGGAGCATACCCAAGCATTGTAGGGGGGGGTCATACAGGGACGTGGAGGCCACACACAATGCTGAGCCTCATCAGGAGCATACCCAGGCATTGTAGGGGGGTTCATACAGGCACGTGGAGGCCACACACAATTCTGAGCCTCATCAGGAGAATGCCGAGGCATTGTAGGGAGGTCATACAGGCACGTGGAGGCCACACACAATACTGAGCCTCATTAGTAGCATGCCCAGGCATTGTAGGGGGCTCATACAGGCACGTGGAGGCCACACACAATACTGAGCCCCATCAGGAGCATGCCCAGGTATTGTAGGGAGGTCATACAGGCACGTGGAGGCCACACACAATACTGAGCCTCATCAGGAGCATACCCAGGCATTGTAGGGGGGTCATACAGGCACGTGGAGGCCACACACAATACTGAGCCCCATCAGGAGCATGCCCAGGTATTGTAGGGAGGTCATACAGGCACGTGGAGGCCACACACAATACTGAGCCTCATCAGGAGCATGCCGAGGCATTGTAGGGAGGTCATACAGGCACGTGGAGGCCACACACAATGCTGAGCCTCATCAGGAGAATGCCGAGGCATTGTAGGGAGGTCATACAGGCACGTGGAGGCCACACACAATACTGAGCCCCATCAGGAGCATGCCCAGGTATTGTAGAGAGGTCATACAGGCACATGGGGGCCACACACAATACTGAGCCCCATCAGGAGCATGCCCTGGTATTGTAGGGAGGTCATACAGGCACATGGGGGCCACACACAATACTGAGCCCCATCAGGAGCATGCCCTGGTATTGTAGGGAGGTCATACAGGCACGTGGAGGCCGCACACAATACTGAGCCTCATCAGGAGCATGCCAGGGCATTGTAGGGAGGTCATACAGGCACGTGGAGGCCGCACACAATACTGAGCCTCATCAGGAGCATGCCGAGGCATTGTAGGGAGGTCATACAGGCACGTGGAGGCCGCACACAATACTGAGCCTCATCAGGAGCATGCCGAGGCATTGTAGGGAGGTCATACAGGTACATGGGGGCCACACACAATACTGAGCAATTCAGGGAAAATCGGCGCAAATCGGAAAGTAAATGACCCCCATTCTTTCTTGTTCTACAGACATTACATCACAGTTGGATCAGCCTGTAGTGTGTTTTCCAATTTAATTTTTTGGATGACTCCAAACCAAGGCCTCCATTGCTTAAGGGGTTTTCCTCTCAAGAAGATAAGTTTCTTGTATGTACTCAGGATAATAAATTATCACATTCTCTAATTCACTGTTATTAACACAAATCCAGCCTCTCACAGATAGAATTCCAGTCTGTCTCTCAGTTCTGGAGGACACAATCTCAGTTGCCCCCGGTTTCCGATCCTGGATCTTCTGACATCTGGTCTGACGCTGTGGAGCTTCTCCCTGCGGCCTCAGGCCGGTCATCACCCTCAGGGTGAAGACACACATGGCGTTTTTGGGCCGTTTTTACTAAGTGCGTTTTCAGATCGTTAAAAACGCATGCGTTAAAAAACGCATCCGTTTTTAAAAAACGCATGCGTTTTTTGAAAACGCATCCGTTTTTGTCCGTTTTTCCGAAATTGCGCAATGAAAAACGGACAAAAACGCATGCGTTTTCAAAAAACGCATGCGTTTTTAAAAAACGGATGCGTTTTTTAACGCATGCGTTTTTAACGATCTGAAAACGCACTAAGTAAAAACGGCCCAAAAACGCCATGTGTGTCTTCACCCTCAGGCTGCTTGTTTAAGTGGCGTCTTTAAACGCATCCAAAATGCACCTGTACACCCCTAATATTCACCCTGCACTCACCTGTGCACCCCTTATATTCACCCTCCACACACCTGTACACCCCTTATATTCACCCTCCACACACCTGTACACTCCTAATATTCACCCTGTACTCACCTGAACACCCCTAATATTCACCCTGCACTCACCTGTACACCCCTAATATTCACCCTGCACTCACCTGTACACCCCTAATGTTCACCCTGCACACACCTGTACACCCTTAATATTCACCCTGTACTCACCTGTACACCCCTAATATTCACCCTGCACTCAACTGTACACCCCTAATATTCACCCTGTACACCCCTAATATTCACCCTCCACACACCTGTACACCCTAATATTCACCCTGCACTCACCTGTACACCCCTAATATTCACCCTGTACTCACCTGTACTTACCTGTACACACCTAATATTCACCCTGCACTCACCTGTACACACCTAATATTCACCCTGCACACACCTGTACACCCCTAATATTCACCCTGCACACACCTGTACACCCTTATATTCACCCTGCACTCACCTGAACACCCCTAATATTCACCCTGCACTCACCTGTACACCCCTAATATTCACCCTGCACTCACCTGTACACCCCTAATATTCACCCTGCACTCACCTGTACACTCCTAATATTCACCCTGTACTCACCTGTACACTCCTAATATTCACCCTGCACTCACCTGTACACCCCTAATATTCACCCTGCACTCACCTGTACACCCCTAATATTCACCCTGTACTCACCTGTACACCCCTAATATTCCCCATGCGCTCACCTGTACACCCCTAATATTCACCCTGCGCTCACCTGTACACCCCTAATATTCACCCTGCACTCACCCTGTACACCCCCAATATTCACCCTGCACTCACCTGTGCACTCCTAATATTCACCCTGCACTCACCTGTACACTCCTAATATTCACCCTGCACTCACCTGTACACCCCTAATATTCACCCTGCACACACCTGTACACTCCTAATATTCACCCTGTACACACCTGTACACCCTAATGTTCACCCTGCACACACCTGTACAACCCTAATATTCACCCTGCACACACCTGTACACCCTAATATTCACCCTGCACTCACCTGTACAACCCTAATATTAACCCTGGACACACCTGTACACCCCTAATATTCACCCTGCACACACCTGTACACCCCTAATATTCGCCCTGTACACCCCCAATATCCACCCTGCACTCACCTGTACACCCTAATATTCACCCTGCACTCACCTGTACACCCCTAATATTCACCCTGCACACATCTATACACCCTAATATTCACCCTGCACACACCTGTACACCCCTAATATTCATCCTGTACTCACGTACACCCCTAATATTCACCCTGTACTCACCTGTACACCCCTAATATTCACCCTGCACACACCTGTACACTCCTAATATTCACCCTGTACACCCCTAATATTCCCCCTGCACACACCTGTACACCCCTAATATTCACCCTGCACACACCTGTACACCCCTAATATTCACCCTGCACACACCTGTACACCCTAATATTCACCCTGCACTCACCTGTACACCCCTAATATTCACCCTGCACACACCTGTACACCCCTAATATTCACCCTGTACACCCCCAATATCCACCCTGCACACACCTGTACACCCCTAATATTCACCCTGTACTCACCTGTACACCCCTAATATTCACCCTGCACTCACCCTGTACACCCCCAATATCCACCCTGCACTCACCTGTACACCCCTAATATTCACTCTGCACTCACCTGTACACCCTAATATTCACCATGTACTCACCTGTACACCCCTAATATTCACCCTGCACTCACCTGTACACTCCTAATATTCACCCTGCACACACCTGTACACCCCTAATATTCACCCTGCACACACCTGTACACCCCTAATATTCAACCTGTACTCACCTGTACACCCTAATATTCACCCTGCACTCACCTGTACACCCCTAATATTCACCCTGCCCTCACCTGTACACCCTAATATTCACCCTGCACTCACCTGTACACCCCTAATATTCACATGTACATACCTGGACTCACCTGTACATACCTAATATTCACCCTGTACATACCTGGACTCTCCTGTTCTCACCTTATATTAACCCTGTACATACCTGGACTCTCCTGTACATCCCTTATATTAACCCTGTACATACCTGGACTCTCCTGTACATCCCTTATATTAACCCTGTACATACCTGGACTCTCCTGTACACCCCTTATATTCACCCTGTCCACACCAGGCCATACCCCGTATTATCAGGCTTTCTTCACACAGGACAGATCTGTGCGTTTTTCCCTTTTATGCTGTTTAACCCACAAACAGTCTCACGGAGAGAATAATCCGTTCCATGTGAACAGTCCCCGAGGTCTCGTTTGCCATAGTAAATGCTGCCGGAGGGTGAGATCCCATGTGATGCGTTATTCTGCATCATAACCGGACGTAAAGCCGCGAGTTCCTGTTTTTCAGTGCGGTACTGCAGGCCGCTGCTGAGAGCCGCGATGTCCTCTCCTCTGCAGTGTGCACAGGAGGCAAGGATCAGGGGCGTGGCCTGCGGGGCGTGTCGGGTCGGGCTGCGGAGTGACCAGGGAGGTAACACGTGGCAGATCCCGGGAAAACGACACAGAGAAGCGGGTGAGAGGGAGACACCCGGGGTAACCAGCTGCGATACCTGCACGACTTGTACACACACCTGCGGCAAGGTAGACATAGTATATACATATGTTATATCCCCTGTATATACACCTGTCACCTGGTATATTCCCTGTATATGCACCTGTCACCTGGTATATCCCCTGTATATACACCTGTCACCTGTTATACCCACCTGTATACACTGTATATACACCTGTCACCTGGTATATCCCCTGTATATACACCTGTCACCTGTTATACCCACCTGTATACACTGTATATACACCTGTCACCTGGTATATCCCCCGTATATACACCTGTCACCTGGTATATCCCCCTGTATACACTGCATATACACCTGTCACCTGGTATATCCCCCTGTATACACTGCATATACACCTGTTATATCCCCCTGTATACACTGCATATGCACCTGTTATATCCCCCTGTATACACTGCATATACACCTGTTTTATCCCCCTGTATACACTGCATATACACCTGTTTTATCCCCCTGTATACACTGCATATACACCTGTTTTATCCCCCTGTATACACTACATATACACCTGTCACCTGTTATATCCCCCTGTATACACTGCATATACACAGATCACCTGTTATATCCCCCTGTATACACTTTATATACACCTGTCACCTGTTATATCCCCCTGTATACACTGTATATACACCTGTCACCTGTTATATCCCCCTGTATATACACCTGTCACCTGTTATATCCCCCTGTATATACACCTGTCACCTGTTATATCCCCCTGTATACACTGTATATACACCTGTCACCTGTTATACCCACCTGTATACACTGTATATACACCTGTCACCTGGTATATCCCCTGTATATACACCTGTCACCTGTTATATCCCCCTGTATACACTGTATATACACCTGTTATACCCACCTGTATACACTGTATATACACCTGTCACCTGGTATATCCCCTGTTTATACACCTGTCACCTGGTATATCCCCCTGTATACACTGCATATACACCTGGTATATCCCCCTGTATACACTGCATATACACCTGGTATATCCCCCTGTATACACTGCATATACACCTGGTATATCCCCCTGTATACACTGCATATACACCTGGTATATCCCCCTGTATACACTGCATATACACCTGGTATATCCCCCTGTATACACTGCATATACACCTGGTATATCCCCCTGTATACACTGCATATACACCTGGTATATCCCCCTGTATACACTGCATATACACCTGGTATATCCCCCTGTATACACTGCATATACACCTGGTATATCCCCCTGTATACACTGCATATACACCTGGTATATCCCCCTGTATACACTGCATATACACCTGGTATATCCCCCTGTATACACTGCATATACACCTGGTATATCCCCCTGTATACACTGCATATACACCTGGTATATCCCCCTGTATACACTGCATATACACCTGGTATATCCCCCTGTATACACTGCATATACACCTGGTATATCCCCCTGTATACACTGCATATACACCTGGTATATCCCCCTGTATACACTGCATATACACCTGGTATATCCCCCTGTATACACTGCATATACACCTGGTATATCCCCCTGTATACACTGCATATACACCTGGTATATCCCCCTGTATACACTACATATACACCGATCACCTGGTATATCCCCCTGTATACACTACATATACACCGATCACCTGTTATATCCCCCTGTATACACTGTATATACACCTGTCACCTGTTATATCCCCCTGTATACACTGTATATACACCTGTCACCTGTTATATCCCCCTGTATATACACCTGTCACCTGTTATACTCGCCTGTATACACTTTATATACACCTGTCACCTGGTATATCCCCCTGTATACAATGTATATACACCTGTCACCTGGTATATCCCCCTGTATATACACCTATCACCTGCCTCCCTCCACCGCTGCCTCGCCGGAGCAAAGGGTAAGCTCCCAGGCCTGAGGGGGGGGGGGGGTGTTGTTTCGGGTGAGGCCTACTCGAGGCCTGAAGCCCGGGCATCGCCTAGCTGTGGTCCCCGGCGGCTCCACTCCGCTGGCTTTCATCCTCCCACAGATCCATTGCGGCCTACTAGGCCTCAGAAGCCCCAGACTAAAGTGTCTCACTGCTTCAGGGGAGGTGACCTGGAGCCTCTCCCTGTAGTTCTGATGGGCCATGGACCGGATTGCTGCTGTGTTTCTCTTTCCAGTGTGTACTCTATGCCCAGTTCCTTTGCTGGCAGCCAAATACCACACCCTGATACTCTAACATCAGGTCAATAGTGTTGGTGGGCGGATTATCTCCATGCATCAGAGGTCTCGTGATTAATCATTGATGTGAGTGACAGCACCCCTCCAGCATCTCGCCATCATCCTATAATTTACCCTGTGTCTCCCTGGGTTTTGGCTAAAATCTTGTACCATCTGAGAGAAAAGCGTGGTAGCACTCAGGTGTTATATGGGTCTCTCTAAGGCCTTGTCAGCTGTGGAAAAGCTGAAAAGGTTTGCCTGCGTCTCCAATCAGCAGGGCCCAACTCAGAGCGATGTTCTGCAGCAGCATCCCCTGCATCAGCCACGTCTTCTGCGACCTCTGTGTAAGCTGCGCCTACTCTGAAGGAAGTGTCACAACAGCTTCTGACAGCGAAACTAGAAATCAAGAAATTTGATGAAAATTTATGAAGTGAGGGTTGATGTTTGCTCCGTCAGGACCTCCAAAATCTCAAAGAGAGGGTATCCAATGCCGAAACCCGTATTTCTGACCTGGATGACAGAACAGCAGATGTTCCTGATAATCTTTGGGTGCGTTCACACGTTGCAGTTAAAACTGCATCGCAATCAGCTCTGAGGTGGTTTTAGGTGCAGTTTTGTCAATTGAACAGGTGAAAGACATGAACTGAACGGGTGAGTGACATTTGTGGAGCAGGTTTCCCCCATTTCAAAATCAAATTCACTCGTTCAGTTCATGTCTTTCACCTGTTCAATTGACAAAACTGCACCTAAAACCACCTCAAAGCTGATTGCGATGCAGTTTTAACTGCAAAGTGTGAACGCACCCTTAGAGAGTTATCACGCAAGGTCGAGCTTTGGAGCCATTGTGGGCTTCCGAACGCCAAAGACCAGCTGAATTAGTGCGGTCACACATACCGCTAGGCGTCCATTCATAACGCGACGTTAGCGCACTGGGGCGGTCTCCGGCTCAAACGCACATGCGTTTCCAGAGAAACGCATGCGACTGGCTTATCCGCATGTGTTTCCCTGGAAACACATGTGCATTTGGGCCGAGGACCTCCCCCTGTGCGCTAGTGTCACGTTATGGCAGGCGCCTAGTGGTACGTGTGTACTCTTAGGCAATACTCTTGGGCATATGCAGTGGAACGGGGCTATAGGTGCCCCGGAGTTCATAGTCTTCATCGTGGTGCATGTGAGTGGCCCGTGCGACCAATTTTTTTTTATTAAAATGCGGCGGTTTTTCCAAATCCGTCGGGTTTTCGTTTGGCCACGCCCCCGATTTCTGTCACGTGCATGCCAGCGCCGATGCACCACAAACCGATAGCGTGCGCCAAAATCCCAGGGAAAATCGGCGCAACTCGGAAATATTCGGGTAACAAATCGGAAAACCGCGAATCGGGCCCTTAGTAAATGACCCCCATTACTTTTCAGTATGCCAGACGGCAGGAGAGCTGCAATTTGAAAATACTACCTTGATCACAAGAGGTTACAGTCTATGAGGATGAGGGGGGTGAGACAAGAGCTTACAGTCTATGAGGATGAGGGGGGTGACACAAGAGCTTACAGTCTATGAGGATGAGGGGGTGACACAAGAGCTTACAGTCTATGAGGATGAGGGAGGGGGGACCAAGAGCTTCCAGTCTATGAGGATGCGGGGGTGACACAAGAGCTTACAGTCTATGAGGATGAGGGGGTGACACAACAGCTTACAGTCTATGAGGATGAGGGAGTGACACAAGAGCTTACAGTCTATGAGGATGAGGGGGTGACACAAGAGCTTACAGTCTATGAGGATGAGGGGGTGACACAAGAGCTTACAGTCTATGAGGATGAGGGGTGACACAAGAGCTTCCAGTCTATGAGGATGAGGGGGGACACAAGCGCTTACAGTCTATGAGGATGAGGGGGGGACACAAGAGCTTCCAGTCTATGCGGATGAGGGGGTGAGACAAGAGCTTCCAGTCTATGAGGATGAGGGGGTGACACAAGCGCTTACAGTCTATGAGGATGAGGGGGACACACAAGAGCTTCCAGTCTATGAGGATGAGGGGGGGGGGGGACATAAGAGCTTCAAGTCTATGCGGATGAGGGGGTGAGACAAGAGCTTCCAGTCTATGCGGATGAGGGGGTGAGACAAGAGCTTCCAGTCTATGAGGATGAGGGGGTGAGACAAGAGCTTCCAGTCTATGAGGATGAGGGGGTGACACAAGAGCTTCCAGTCTATGAGGATGAGGGGGTGACACAAGAGCTTCCAGTCTATGAGGATGAGGGGGGGACACAAGAGCTTCCAGTCTATGAGGATGAGGGGGGGACACAAGAGCTTCCAGTCTATGAGGATGAGGGGGGGACACAAGAGCTTACACTCTGGGGGAAGGGGGGGGGGGTTGACACAAGAGGCTGCAGAATGGTCCAGCCATTCTTTTTAAGGGAGCAATATAAAATAATTCAATAAAAAATGTAATATATAAAACTTCTGCGGCTTGAACCAGCCCTCAGCCGCCATCTTATTTACAGGGTCCAAGGTGAAAAAGACTGCAGAGAAGCCTGGAGCTTGGGAAATATCTGCTGTTTGCTAGATAACAGATGGGAGATAGGACATAGGATGGATAAGTAAAGGGAGAGTTGACGTCTCATTCAGTTTGCGAGTGTGATAGATCTGCCTAAAGAGATGGGTTTTAAGAGCATGTTTGAAACATTGGGGGTTGGTATTAGTCTGATAGTCCA
The DNA here is from genome assembly GCF_040894005.1 of Engystomops pustulosus. NCBI lineage: Eukaryota > Metazoa > Chordata > Amphibia > Anura > Leptodactylidae > Engystomops > Engystomops pustulosus. Next base: position 104,772,789 of record NC_092418.1, on the reverse strand, counting down.
GGGAAGGTCATTCCAGAGAATTGGTGCAGCTCAGGAGAAGTCCTGGAGACGTGTATGAGAGGTTTGAATTAAGGTAGAGATTAATCTAATATCACTGGCAGATCGAAGAGCAAAAGGGCGATAGAGAAGAGAAGTATGTAGGTGCAGCATTATTCAGAGCTTTGTGGATGAGTGCTATTATTTTAAAGTGAATGCGAACGGAGACAGGCAGCCAGTGCAGTGATTGGCACAAACTGGAGGCATCCGTGTAGCGTTTGGTCTGAAAGGCAAGCCTGGCTGCTGCATTAAGAATAGATTGTAGAGGTGAGAGTTTAGCGAGTGGAAGACGATTAGTTGGGAATTACAGGAGTCTAGACCAGAGTGAATAAGTGAAACAATTAGCATTTTAGAAGTTTCAATTGTCAGAAACGGCCGGATTCTGTAGATGTTTCTGAGATGCATCTGGCAAGAGATTGAATATACAGTATAAAGGAGAGGTCAGGGTCCAGCACAACCCCAAGACAGCGGCTTTTGTCCCGGTGCTATAGAGATCCCACAGACCGAGATGGAGAGGTCAGGGTTGGGTAAGTTAGTAGATGGTGGAAAGATGAGAAGTCTTAGAAAGATTAAGTATCAAGAAGAGAGAGGACATGATGTTCGAGACAGTAGAGAGACATTCACTAGTGTTCTAGATTAGGGCAGGGGTGATGTCACGTGCAGAAGTATATAGCTGGGTGTCATCAGCATAAAGATGATACTGGAAACCAAATCTGCTGATGGTTTGTCCAATGGGGGCAGTATAGAGAGAGAAGAGAAGACCTAGGACTGAGCCCTGAGGAACCCCGACACTGAGAGGAGAAGAGAAAGATCCAGAAAAGGAGACACTGGAAGTGCGGTCAGAGAGAAGGATTCTGAGAAGGTGAAGGATTATTGAAAGTAAAAGAAAGGAGATTATGGTCTGAAAGTGGAAAGGAAGAATTGGTAAAATTAGATATTGAAGAAAGTCGGGAGAAAACCAAATCGAGTATGTTTCCCTCATTATGAGTGGGGGAATCGCAGAGTTGTGAACAGGGATGTTGAATATTATGTATTAAATCTACAGCAGGCCTAACAGTATCGTCTTCTGCAGATATTCTATCCGAATTTGCTGCCTTCTATAGGGAACTATATACATCTAAATTCTCCCACTGAACTAGGTGAATATTAGCTGGATGACTTTTCCCGTCCTCTCCCCCCGAGAGCGTTCAATTAGTAGAAGCCCCCATAACTGAAGAGGAGATCACTGAAACTCTTCAATCTACACTCACCGGCCACTTTATTAGGTCCACCATGCTAATAACGGGTTGGACCCCCTTTTGCCTTCAGAACTGCCTCAGTTCTTCGTGGCATAGATTCAACAAGGTGCTGGAATCTCCCGTTCCACCACATCCCAAAGATGCTCTATTGGATTGAGATCTGGTGACTGTGGAGGTCATTTGAGTCCAGTGACCTCATTGTCATGTTCAAGAAACCAGTCTGAGATGATTCCAGCTTTATGACATGGCGCATTATCCTGCTGAAAGTAGCCATCAGATGTTACAGGGTACATTGTGCTCATAAAGGGATGGACATGGTCAGCAACAATACTCAGGTAGGCTGTGGCGTTGTACCAAGGGGCCCAAAGAGAGCCAAGAAAATATTCCCCACACCATGACACCACCACCACCAGCCTGAACCGTTGATACAAGGCAGGATGGATCCATGCTTTCATGTTGTTGACGCCAAATTCTGACCCTACCATCCGAATGTCGCAGCAGAAATCGAGACTCATCAGACCAGGCAACGTTTTTCCAATCTTCTACTGTCCAATTTCGATGAGCTTGTGCAAATTGTAGCCTCAGTTTCCTGTTCTTAGCTGAAAGGAGTGGCACCCCGAGTGGTCTTCTGCTGCTGTAGCCCATCTGCCTCAAAGTTGGACGTACTGTGCGTTCAGAGATGCTCTTCTGCCTACCTTGGTTGTAACGGGTGGCGATTTGAGTCACTGTTGCCTTTCTATCAGCTTGAACCAGTCTGCCCATTCTCTGACCTCTGGCATCAACAAGGCATTTCCGCCCACAGAACTGCCGCTCACTGGATGTTTTTTCTTTTTCGGACCATTCTCTGTAAACCCTAGAGATGGTTGTGCGTGAAAATCCCAGTAGATCAGCAGTTTCTGAAATACTCAGACCAGCCCTTCTGGCACCAACAACCATGCCACGTTCAAAGGCCACAAATCACCTTTCTTCCCCATACTGATGCTCGGTTTGAACTGCAGGAGATTGTCTTGACCACGTCTACATGCCTAAATGCACTGAGTTGCCGCCGTGTGATTGGCTGATTAGAAATTAAGTGTTAAGGAGCAGTTGGACAGGTGTACCTAATAAAGTGGCCTGTGAGTGTATGTCCAAGGGTAAGGTATTGGTCTCCCCACCTACTGACTATATACCGGGCGGCATTTGCCTCCCGTCCACCCTTAATGATGTCACTATTGTGGTGTTGCTGAAGCCGTGAAAGGACCCAGAGGATTGTGGCTGGTATGGGCCCATCTCGCTCCTCAATAATGATTATAAAGTATTATCTAAAATCCTGGCCAATGGCTTGAGTAGAGTAATAACAGAAATTATACATCCAGATCAGCCGGGCTTTATTCCTGGCAGATGCACGTCTGATAATATTCGGGCCTAAGTACCTCAAGTGAGTGTCTATACTGTACTGCTCCCCCACTGCCAAGGTTCCGGTAAATGTTTGCCCTCCCCCTCCTTTCGCCTCCATAGAAGGACCAGCCAGGGGTCCTCACCTCTCACAGCTCCTGTTTTCAATTGCAATGGAGCCCCTAGCCGTCCGGATTCTCCTAGATGCTGCTCTTTAGGGGTTACGTGTTGGAGCACCACAAAATGGAATTAGACTATATGCCGATAATGTAGTGTCATACATGGCTAACCCTGCTGCTTAACTTCCTAGGGACATCTCAATTATAAATGGGTTTGGAGACTTCTCTGGCCTCATCAGTAATTGGGATAAGTCCTTTCTGATGCCATAGGTAGGGCTATGGATGGGGTTCTGAGTTTTGCAGCCTACAAATGGTGGAAGGATTTCAATACCTGGGTCTACATATTATATGGGATATTTCCTGCTCCTTTTTCCTCAATATTGTGTCGGGTGCCCATTGTGTGAGCGGGGAGGGGGGTTTTGGGGGCGGTGTCGGGTGCCCGTTGTGTGGGCGGGGGCCGGTATCTGCTTCACCCGTTGTGTGGACGGGGGCCGGTGTCTGGTGCGCCCGTTGTGTGGGCGGGGGCCGATGTCGGTATGCCCGGTGTGTGGGAGGCGGCCGGTGTTGGTGTGTCTGGTGTGTGGGCAGTGCCAGTGTCTGGTGCCCGGTCTATGGGCTGAATGCTCCCGGATACAAGGAGGAAGCAGAGCCGGGGTGGTGTCTGCCTCATGTGAAGATTTGCTTATGTTAACCACTTGTCTGCTGTAAAAATCCACAGAAGAGGCGGTCGTCCATCAACATACGTGTCACACAGGTAACGCCAGGGACTTCTGGTGCTTACGAGTGATAGACAGGTAGGGTCACTTACTGAAAAATCCCGCGCAACTGGAATAACCCCTGGAGAGGAGGACGATGACTTCTCCTACCTGCTAGATCTGCATCTGACTATGACCTGTGTGTCTGCCTGAAGGGGTTAATTTACTGCCAAAGGTCTCTAGAGCTGCACACCCTTTGCAATGCCCCTTCATGTCACCTGATAACTCACCTTTGTACAGTCAGTTTCACCTATGTGGGGTCTGAGTAGTTGGGTTCACCCCTGCTGTTACTTCCCCCTGCAGCAGCAGCTCTGGATGAGCAAAAGTGATTGTGTATATGAAGGATGTTCCCAATCCCTCTTAAAGTGACAGAGAACCACACAAAGTCTGTAGGAAAGCTTACAGTATACAATGGCTGATCTGCAGTACCATAAACCTCCATGGTCTGTAGGGGGCGCTATTCCTGCTCTCTATAATACATGTGCTGTTATCCTGGTAACTCATTGAAGTATTCTCCATTCACATTCAGAGCTGCATACAGAATTCTTTCTGCCAGCCTGGTAAACTGGGAGAGGTTGGGAGAGCCCCGCCCTGTTGTCTGTCACGTGATCTGATGCTTCTCACTCATTGTGCAGGTGTCATGATGCAGGATGAGCCCCTGTGGCCAGGATGCTCCTGTCAGCTGACCCACTCCAGGTGACATCATCGCTGCCGATATGAGCAGCGCCGTCCGCCACGTGCCCCTGGAGGGTGAGAATATCACTGACCTATTCCATGAGGACGCTCAGGTGTGTGCCGCTCCCGCTCGGTTCTGCTGCCCTGCCCCGCTCGGCTCGGTTCTGCTGCCCTGCCCCGCTCGGCTCCGGCGCTGCTGCCCTGCCCCGCTCGGCTCCGGCGCTGCTGCCCTGCCCCGCTCGGCTCCGGCGCTGCTGCCCTGCCCCGCTCGGCTCCGGCGCTGCTGCCCTGCCCCGCTCGGCTCCGGCGCTGCTGCCCTGCCCCGCTCGGCTCCGGCGCTGCTGCCCTGCCCCGCTCGGCTCCGGCGCTGCTGCCCTGCCCCGCTCGGCTCCGGCGCTGCTGCCCTGCCCCGCTCGGCTCCGGCGCTGCTGCCCTGCCCCGCTCGGCTCCGGCGCTGCTGCCCTGCCCCGCTCGGCTCCGGCGCTGCTGCCCTGATACATCCAGATCAGCCGGGCTTTATTCCTGGCAGATGCACGTCTGATAATATTCGGGCCTAAGTACCTCAAGTGAGTGTCTATACTGTACTGCTCCCCCACTGCCAAGGTTCCGGTAAATGTTTGCCCTCCCCCTCCTTTCGCCTCCATAGAAGGACCAGCCAGGGGTCCTCACCTCTCACAGCTCCTGTTTTCAATTGCAATGGAGCCCCTAGCCGTCCGGATTCTCCTAGATGCTGCTCTTTAGGGGTTACGTGTTGGAGCACCACAAAATGGAATTAGACTATATGCCGATAATGTAGTGTCATACATGGCTAACCCTGCTGCTTAACTTCCTAGGGACATCTCAATTATAAATGGGTTTGGAGACTTCTCTGGCCTCATCAGTAATTGGGATAAGTCCTTTCTGATGCCATAGGTAGGGCTATGGATGGGGTTCTGAGTTTTGCAGCCTACAAATGGTGGAAGGATTTCAATACCTGGGTCTACATATTATATGGGATATTTCCTGCTCCTTTTTCCTCAATATTGTGTCGGGTGCCCATTGTGTGAGCGGGGAGGGGGGTTTTGGGGGCGGTGTCGGGTGCCCGTTGTGTGGGCGGGGGCCGGTATCTGCTTCACCCGTTGTGTGGACGGGGGCCGGTGTCTGGTGCGCCCGTTGTGTGGGCGGGGGCCGATGTCGGTATGCCCGGTGTGTGGGAGGCGGCCGGTGTTGGTGTGTCTGGTGTGTGGGCAGTGCCAGTGTCTGGTGCCCGGTCTATGGGCTGAATGCTCCCGGATACAAGGAGGAAGCAGAGCCGGGGTGGTGTCTGCCTCATGTGAAGATTTGCTTATGTTAACCACTTGTCTGCTGTAAAAATCCACAGAAGAGGCGGTCGTCCATCAACATACGTGTCACACAGGTAACGCCAGGGACTTCTGGTGCTTACGAGTGATAGACAGGTAGGGTCACTTACTGAAAAATCCCGCGCAACTGGAATAACCCCTGGAGAGGAGGACGATGACTTCTCCTACCTGCTAGATCTGCATCTGACTATGACCTGTGTGTCTGCCTGAAGGGGTTAATTTACTGCCAAAGGTCTCTAGAGCTGCACACCCTTTGCAATGCCCCTTCATGTCACCTGATAACTCACCTTTGTACAGTCAGTTTCACCTATGTGGGGTCTGAGTAGTTGGGTTCACCCCTGCTGTTACTTCCCCCTGCAGCAGCAGCTCTGGATGAGCAAAAGTGATTGTGTATATGAAGGATGTTCCCAATCCCTCTTAAAGTGACAGAGAACCACACAAAGTCTGTAGGAAAGCTTACAGTATACAATGGCTGATCTGCAGTACCATAAACCTCCATGGTCTGTAGGGGGCGCTATTCCTGCTCTCTATAATACATGTGCTGTTATCCTGGTAACTCATTGAAGTATTCTCCATTCACATTCAGAGCTGCATACAGAATTCTTTCTGCCAGCCTGGTAAACTGGGAGAGGTTGGGAGAGCCCCGCCCTGTTGTCTGTCACGTGATCTGATGCTTCTCACTCATTGTGCAGGTGTCATGATGCAGGATGAGCCCCTGTGGCCAGGACGCTCCTGTCAGCTGACCCACTCCAGGTGACATCATCGCTGCCGATATGAGCAGCGCCGTCCGCCACGTGCCCCTGGAGGGTGAGAATATCACTGACCTATTCCATGAGGACGCTCAGGTGTGTGCCGCTCCCGCTCGGTTCTGCTGCCCTGCCCCGCTCGGCTCGGTTCTGCTGCCCTGCCCCGCTCGGCTCCGGCGCTGCTGCCCTGCCCCGCTCGGCTCCGGCGCTGCTGCCCTGCCCCGCTCGGCTCCGGCGCTGCTGCCCTGCCCCGCTCGGCTCCGGCGCTGCTGCCCTGCCCCGCTCGGCTCCGGCGCTGCTGCCCTGCCCCGCTCGGCTCCGGCGCTGCTGCCCTGCCCCGCTCGGCTCCGGCGCTGCTGCCCTGCCCCGCTCGGCTCCGGCGCTGCTGCCCTGCCCCGCTCGGCTCCGGCGCTGCTGCCCTGCCCCGCTCGGCTCCGGCGCTGCTGCCCTGCCCCGCTCGGCTCCGGCGCTGCTGCCCTGCCCCGCTCGGCTCCGGCGCTGCTGCCCTGCCCCGCTCGGCTCCGGCGCTGCTGCCCTGCCCCGCTCGGCTCCGGCGCTGCTGCCCTGCCCCGCTCGGCTCCGGCGCTGCTGCCCTGCCCCGCTCGGCTCCGGCGCTGCTGCCCTGCCCCGCTCGGCTCCGGCGCTGCTGCCCTGCCCCGCTCGGCTCCGGCGCTGCTGCCCTGCCCCGCTCGGCTCCGGCGCTGCTGCCCTGCCCCGCTCGGCTCCGGCGCTGCTGCCCTGCCCCGCTCGGCTCCGGCGCTGCTGCCCTGCCCCGCTCGGCTCCGGCGCTGCTGCCCTGCCCCGCTCGGCTCCGGCGCTGCTGCCCTGCCCCGCTCGGCTCCGGCGCTGCTGCCCTGCCCCGCTCGGCTCCGGCGCTGCTGCCCTGCCCCGCTCGGCTCCGGCGCTGCTGCCCTGCCTCGCTCGGCTCCGGCGCTGCTGCCCTGCCCCGCTCGGCTCCGGCGCTGCTGCCCTGCCCCGCTCGGCTCCGGCGCTGCTGCCCTGCCCCGCTCGGCTCCGGCGCTGCTGCCCTGCCCCGCTCGGCTCCGGCGCTGCTGCCCTGCCCCGCTCGGCTCCGGCGCTGCTGCCCTGCCCCGCTCGGCTCCGGCGCTGCTGCCCTGCCCCGCTCGGCTCCGGCGCTGCTGCCCTGCCCCGCTCGGCTCCGGCGCTGCTGCCCTGCCCCGCTCGGCTCCGGCGCTGCTGCCCTGCCCCGCTCGGCTCCGGCGCTGCTGCCCTGCCCCGCTCGGCTCCGGCGCTGCTGCCCTGCCCCGCTCGGCTCCGGCGCTGCTGCCCTGCCCCGCTCGGCTCCGGCGCTGCTGCCCTGCCCCGCTCGGCTCCGGCGCTGCTGCCCTGCCCCGCTCGGCTCCGGCGCTGCTGCCCTGCCCCGCTCGGCTCCGGCGCTGCTGCCCTGCCCCGCTCGGCTCCGGCGCTGCTGCCCTGCCCCGCTCGGCTCCGGCGCTGCTGCCCTGCCCCGCTCGGCTCCGGCGCTGCTGCCCTGCCCCGCTCGGCTCCGGCGCTGCTGCCCTGCCCCGCTCGGCTCCGGCGCTGCTGCCCTGCCCCGCTCGGCTCCGGCGCTGCTGCCCTGCCCCGCTCGGCTCCGGCGCTGCTGCCCTGCCCCGCTCGGCTCCGGCGCTGCTGCCCTGCCCCGCTCGGCTCCGGCGCTGCTGCCCTGCCCCGCTCGGCTCCGGCGCTGCTGCCCTGCCCCGCTCGGCTCCGGCGCTGCTGCCCTGCCCCGCTCGGCTCCGGCGCTGCTGCCCTGCCCCGCTCGGCTCCGGCGCTGCTGCCCTGCCCCGCTCGGCTCCGGCGCTGCTGCCCTGCCCCGCTCGGCTCCGGCGCTGCTGCCCTGCCCCGCTCGGCTCCGGCGCTGCTGCCCTGCCCCGCTCGGCTCCGGCGCTGCTGCCCTGCCCCGCTCGGCTCCGGCGCTGCTGCCCTGCCCCGCTCGGCTCCGGCGCTGCTGCCCTGCCCCGCTCGGCTCCGGCGCTGCTGCCCTGCCCCGCTCGGCTCCGGCGCTGCTGCCCTGCCCCGCTCGGCTCCGGCGCTGCTGCCCTGCCCCGCTCGGCTCCGGCGCTGCTGCCCTGCCCCGCTCCGCTCCGGCGCTGCTGCCCTGCCCCGCTCGGCTCCGGCGCTGCTGCCCTGCCCCGCTCCGCTCCGGCGCTGCTGCCCTGCCGCTGCGTTTTGTGTCCCTTGTGACTCTTCTCCGTTATTCCAGGTCTCGCAATTGCAGTCGCAGCCATGGTGGAAAATCCAGCTTTTTGTCTGGGAGCCGGTTCTGTTCGGCACATGGGACGGCGTTTTTACCTCCTGCATGATCAACATATTTGGAGTGGTATTATTTCTCCGAACCGGCTGGCTTGTGGTGAGTGACCGACCAACTTTATTATAGGCGGGGGGCGGAGCTGTGACTACCTCTCAGACAGGATATACAGGCAGGGGGCGGGGCCGTGACTACCTCTCAGACAGGATATACAGGCAGGGGGCGGGCCGTGACTACCTCTCAGACAGGGTATACAGGCAGGGGGCGGGGCCGTGACTACCTCTCACACAGGATATACAGGCAGGGGGCGGGGCCGTGACTACCTCTCTCAGGTACAACCTGCTTTGTCTCTGTGATTTTCTCAGCTGAGTGGCCTCTTCCTCTGAGCACCTCCCGGTTGAAGCCTCACAATGTCAGATTGTGAACAGCATGATGAGGAGGACTGTCTAATACCAATTCTAATTTATTGGGTGATTCATGGCTCAAACACTTGGTGTGAATTTCAGTCGCAGAACAGAAAGTTGTGCAAAAATGAACATTTGGATGTTTGCAGATTAGAGAAGGTCACCTGTAAAGTTTACAGCGTATTTTAGGGTCATCTTGAAATTTCTCCCTCAAGACAAATATCCCAAACATTCTGTGACGTGTTTGTATGATGGTGTCATGTATCATGGCTGGTGGCGATTGTGGGTGTAATACCCTCATGTGTCCAGCAGATGTCTCTGTAGGGTACTTTGTATAGTTCTTTGGAAGTTCTTCCTGCGAGGCAGATCGTAGGGCAGCAGAGATATTGCCCCCTAGTGCCCCCTCTAGTGTCTATAACTGTTCATAGGATTTCCTGGAGCAATCGCTTTATTCCATGTGCCAATACAGGACATTGATATGAGCCTCTGAGTGCACGCATAAAATGGCCATTCAGGTTCTCAGGAAAGCTGGGTGAAATCGCTCCAACCTCTACGGTGTCTTGTCAGGGATCACTGGGGGGCTGCCTTGTCCCCCCCCCTCTCAGGGTAACCCTCTTATCCTCCCCCCCCCCCCCCCCCCCTCTCGGGGTAACCGTCTTATCCTCCCCCCCCCCCCCCCTTCTCTCTGGGTAACCCCCTCCTTCCCCCCTCCTTCTCGGGGTGACCCTCCCCCCCCCCCCCCTCCTTCGCGGGGTAACCCTTTTTTCTCTGTCTCAGGGTAACACTGGGATCTTGCTGGGGATCTTCCTGGTGTCCATCGTCATCCTTGTCGCCCTGGTGACCGTCTTATCCGGGATCGGAGTGTGTGAGAGATGCAGCATAGGCAGTGGCGGCGTCTACTCCATGATTTCCACCGTCCTGGGGGGTAAAGTTGGGGGAACGGTTGGTCTTCTGTATGTATTCGGCCAGGTAAGTGAGCCCTTGCCCGCAGAGCTTGCACTCGTGCACCTCTGGGCCACCTGACCTGTGACCTGTGTTGCAGTGTGTTGCAGGCGCCATGTACATCACCGGCTTTGCTGAGTCCATCTCTGCCATCCTGCACCTGCAGAGCACCTGGGCGGTGCGGGGCATCTCGCTGGCCGTGCTGCTGGCACTGCTGGGCATTAACCTGGCCGGGGTGAAGTGGATCATCCGGCTGCAGCTGCTGCTCCTCCTGCTCCTCGCCGTCTCCACCTTGGACTTTGTCATCGGCTCCTTCACTCACCTGGACCCAGGTAAGACCCGGATGGGCAGTGGTGCCAGGATCTCCTGACCTCATGCCCCATTACTGCGCAGGGTCCAGGGGCTTTATGTCCCATCACTTCTCTTCGTGATTTCTCCTTATTATTGGGATCCCCCAGTGCCCACCTGTCCCCTCCCCTACATGGAATTTATGTGTGTTCCCCCAGACCCGGAGGCAGAGGACGGCGGGTCCTGGTTTCCTTCTGCAGGGTGTGTTGGGTGCAGGAAGGATGTGGGTGTCATTCCTTCTGTATAGACCCACATCCATCCAGACAGCAGCCTTCCTGTCACTGCACAGCGGGCGTCACACGGGGGGTGTACAGGGAGCGCAGTACACACACAGGGGGTGTACAGGGAGCGCAGCACAAATACAGGGGGTGTACAGGGAGCGCAGCGCACACGCAGGGGGTGTACAGGGAGCGCAGCGCACACGCAGGGGGTGTACAGGGAGCGCAGCGCACACGCAGGGGGGGGTGTACAGGGAGCGCAGCGCACACGCAGGGGGGGTGTACAGGGAGCGCAGCGCACACGCAGAGGGGGGTGTACAGGGAGCGCAGCGCACACGCAGGGGGGGTGTACAGGGAGCGCAGCGCACACGCAGGGGGGGTGTACAGGGAGCGCAGCGCACACGCAGGGGGGGTGTACAGGGAGCGCAGCGCACACGCAGGGGGGGTGTACAGGGAGCGCAGCGCACACGCAGGGGGGGGTGTACAGGGAGCGCAGCACACATACAGGGGGGTTTACAGGGAGCGCGGCGCACAGAGGCTGTTCAGGGTAAGTGTCCAGAGTAGCTTATAGGGCCATATAAGGTCCATTACAGTGTATGGTACCATCTGGATGTCTCTGGATTTGTCTTAGCTCTGAATGTGTTTTGGGGGGCTCTGGACGTACCTCTGGGGGGGCTCCGGACGAGTTACGGTTGTAGTCTCTGCACTTGTGGAAGAGGAAATCTTTCTCCAGGTTTTTCGAATTACTGCACATAGATGAGGCATGACATCACACGGGAGCAGCTCCAGGACTGCGGCGGGCCAAGCAGCGGTGAGCTGGACTGCGGCCAGGATTGGGGCGAGTGCGGTGGATGTAGTGTCAGTGTTGATGGGACAGGACCCCGGGGCTGGGGGCACAATAATCCTGCTGCTGGTTTGGGATATTTCTGCCCAGGCTCCCTGGAGTCTTTTGTCATTTCTCTTTAGTCCTGGACACATCTAAAAATTACATGACCTAACACCCCCCCACCCCCCCCACCAAAACCCCCAACATCACCCGAGGGCGAGGCACGATAATCGGTAACTGCTGGATTAACCCCTTCGTGGGGCTGATGTATTCAGCCGCAATTATTGACCCCCGCCCCGGGCTCCTGCGGGGATCTGTCCTGTGGGGGATCTGGTTGTGACTTGTGGAAAGTGCAGGACGGACAGGAAGAGCTAAAGGGCGAGAGCACCCAATGTGTCCCTGTTATCTGGGAGGGTCCACATTGACTGAAGCCAGAGCTTTCCTCCTGACAACAGGGTGTATGATGGGGGCTCACAAAAAAACTCTATTCATGACTTCAAGGAAAAGACTTCACATCCAGACACCAGCCAAAGCCGAAAGTGTGCCTCAGGTCAGAGGTCATCACAACATAATTATCATCATCTCAGACAATTCATGTCAGATATACCTGCACTATGTATGGTCACATTACAAACACCACCCGCTCCCTGACTACACTACCTGTCACATCACCCCCTCCCCCTGCTCCCTGACTACACTGCCTGTCACATCACCCCCTCCCCCTGCTCCCTGACTACACTGCCTGTCCCATCACCCCCTCCCCCTGCTCCCTGACTACACTGTCTGTCCCATCACCCCCTCCCCCTGCTCCCTGACTACACTGCCTGTCCCATCACCCCCTCCCCCTGCTCCCTGACTACACTGCCTGTCACATCACCCCCTGCTCCCTGACTACACTGCCTGTCACATCAGCCCTTCCCCTGCTCCCTGACTACACTGCCTGTCACATCATCCCCTCCCCCTGCTCCCTGACTACACTGCCTGTCACATCACCCCCTCCCCCTGCTACCTGACTACACTGTCTGTTATATCACCTCCTCCCCCTGCTACCTGACTACACTCCCTGTCACATCATTCCCTCCCCCTGCTCCCTGACTACACTGCCTGTCACATCAGCCCTTCCCCTGCTCCCTGACTACACTGCCTGTCACATCACTCCCTCCCCCTGCTCCCTGACTACACTGCCTGTCACATCACCTCTTCCCCTGCTCCCTGACTACACTGCCTGTCACATAACCCCCTCCACTGCTACCTGACTACACTGCTTGTCACATCACCCCTTCCCCTGCTCCCTGACTACACTGCCTGTCACATCACCCCTTCCCCTGCTCCCTGACTACACTGCCTGTCACATCACCCCCTCCCCCTGCTCCCTGACTACACTGCCTGTCACATCACCTCTTCCCCTGCTCCCTGACTACACTGCCTGTCACATAAACCCCTCCACTGCTACCTGACTACACTGCTTGTCACATCACCCCTTCCCCTGCTCCCTGACTACACTCCCTGTCACATCACCCCTTCCCCTGCTCCCTGACTACACTGCCTGTCACATAACCCCCTCCACTGCTACCTGACTACACTGCCTGTCACATCACCCCCTCCCCCTGCTAACTAACTACACTGTCTGTCACATCACCCCTTCCCCTGCTCCCTGACTACACTGCCTGTCACATCACCCCCTCCCCCTGCTCCCTGACTACACTGTCTGTCACATCACCTCTTCCCCTGCTCCCTGACTACACTCCCTGTCACATCACCCCCTCCCCCTGCTCCCTGACTACACTGCATGTCACATCATCCCCTCCCCCTGCTCCCTGACTACACTGCCTGTCACATCACCCCCTCCCCCTGCTCCCTGACTACACTGCCTGTCACATCACCCCCTTCCCCTGCTCCCTGACTACACTGCCTGTCACATCACCCCCTCCCCCTGCTCCCTGACTACACTGCCTGTTACATCACCCCCTCCCCCAGCTCCCTGACTACACTCCCTGTCACATCATCCCCTCCCCCTGCTCCCTGACTACACTGCCTGTCACATAACCCCCCCACTGCTACCTGACTACACTGCCTGTCACATCATCCCCTCCCCCTGCTCCCTGACTACACTCCCTGTCACATCACCCCTTCCCCTGCTCCCTGACTACACTGCCTGTCACATAACCCCCTCCACTGCTACCTGACTACACTGCCTGTCACATCACCCCCTCCCCCTGCTAACTAACTACACTGTCTGTCACATCACCCCTTCCCCTGCTCCCTGACTACACTGCCTGTCACATCACCCCCTCCCCCTGCTCCCTGACTACACTGTCTGTCACATCACCTCTTCCCCTGCTCCCTGACTACACTCCCTGTCACATCACCCCCTCCCCCTGCTCCCTGACTACACTGCATGTCACATCATCCCCTCCCCCTGCTCCCTGACTACACTGCCTGTCACATCACCCCCTCCCCCTGCTACCTGACTACACTGTCTGTTATATCACCTCCTCCCCCTGCTACCTGACTACACTCCCTGTCACATCACCCCCTTCCCCTGCTCCCTGACTACACTGCCTGTCACATCACCCCTTCCCCTGCTCCCTGACTACACTGCCTGTCACATCACCCCTTCCCATCCTCCCTGACTACACTGCCTGTCACATCACCCCCTCCCCCTGCTCCCTGACTACACTGCCTGTCACATCATCCGCTCCCCCTGCTACCTGACTACACTGCCTGTCACATCACCCCTTCCCCTGCTCCCTGACTACACTGCCTGTCACATCACCCCTCCCCCTGCTCCCTGACTACACTGCCTGTCACATCACCCCCTTCCCCTGCTCCCTGACTACACTGCCTGTCACATCACCCCCTCCCCCTGCTCCCTGACTACACTGCCTGTCACATCACCCCCTCCCCCTGCTCCCTGACTACACTGTCTGTCACATCACCCCCTCCCCCTGCTCCCTGACTACACTGTCTGTCACATCACCTCTTCCCCTGCTCCCTGACTACACTGTCTGTCACATAACCCCCTCCACTGCTCCCTGACTACACTGCCTGTCACATCACCCCTTCCCCTGCTCCCTGACTACACTGTCTGTCACATCACCCCCTCCCCTTCTCCCTGACTACACTGCCTGTCACATCACCCCTTCCCCTGCTCCCTGACTACACTGCCTGTCACATCACCCCCTCCCCCTGCTCCCTGACTGCACTGCCTGTCACATCACCTCTTCCCCTGCTCCCTGACTACACTGCCTGTCACATCACCTCTTCCCCTGCTCCCTGACTACACTGCTTGTCACATCACCCCTTCCCCTGCTCCCTGACTACACTGTCTGTCACATCACCCCCTCCCCTGCTCCCTGACTACACTGCCTGTCACATCACCCCTTCCCCTTCTCCCTGACTACACTGCCTGTCACATCATCCCTTCCCCTGCTCCCTGACTACACTGCCTGTCACATCACCCCTTCCCCTGCTCCCTGACTACACTGCCTGTCACATCACCTGCTCCCCTGCTCCCTGACTACACTGTCTGTCACATCACCCCTTCCCCTGCTCCCTGACTACAATGTCTGTCACATCACCCCCTGCTCCCTGACTACACTGCCTGTCACATCACCGCCTTCCCCTGCTCCCTGACTACACTGCCTGTCACATCACCCCCTTCCCCTGCTCCCTGACTACACTGCCTGTCACATCACCCCCTTCCCCTGCTCCCTGACTACACTGCCTGTTACATCACCCCCTCCCCCTGCTCCCTGACTACACTGCCTGTCACATCACCCCCTCCCCCTGCTCCCTGACTACACTGCCTGTCACATCACCCCCTCCCCCTGCTCCCTGACTACACTGCCTGTCACATCACCCCTTCCCCTGCTCCCTGACTACACTGCCTGTCACATCACCCCTTCCCCTGCTCCCTGATTACACTGCCTGTCACATCACCCCTTCCCCTGCTCCCTGACTACACTGCCTGTCACATCACCCGCTCCCCTGCTCCCTGACTACACTGTCTGTCACATCACCCCTTCCCCTGCTCCCTGACTACACTGTCTGTCACATCACCCCTTCCCCTGCTACCTGACTACACTGCCTGTCACATCACCCCCTCCCCCTGCTCCCTGACTGCACTGCCTGTCACATCACCCCTTCCCCTGCTCCCTGACTACACTGTCTGTCACATCACGCCCTTCCCCTGCTCCCTGACTACACTGTCTGTCACATCACCCCCTTCCCCTGCTCCCTGACTACGCTGCCTGTCACATCACCCCCTTCCCCTGCTCCTTGACTACACTGCCTTTCACATCACCCCCTCCCCCTGCTCCCTGACTACACTGCCTGTCACATCACCCCCTCCCCCTGCTCCCTGACTACACTGCCTGTCACATCACCCCCTCCCTCTGCTCCCTGACTACACTGCCTGTCACATCACCCCCTCCCTCTGCTCCCTGACTACACTGCCTGTCACATCACCCCCTCCCTCTGCTCCCTGACTACACTGCCTGTCACATCACCCCCTCCCTCTGCTCCCTGACTACACTGCCTGTCACATCACCCCCTTCCCCTGCTCCCTGACTACACTGCCTTTCACATCACCCCCTCCCTCTGCTCCCTGACTACACTGCCTGTCACATCACCCCCTCCCTCTGCTCCCTGACTACACTGCCTGTCACATCACCCCCTTCCCCTGCTCCCTGACTACACTGCCTGTCACATCACCCCTCCCCCGCTCCCTGACTACACTGTCTGTCACGTCACCCCTCCCCCTGCTCCCTGACTACACTGCCTGTCACGTCACCCCCTCCCTCTGCTCCCTGACTACACTGCCTGTCACGTCACCCCCTTCCCCTGCTCCCTGACTACACTGCCTGTCACATCACCCCCTTCCCCTGCTCCCTGACTACACTGCCTGTTACATCACCCCCTTCCCCTGCTCCCTGACTACACTGCCTGTCACATCACCCCCTTCCCCTGCTCCCTGACTACACTGCCTGTCACATCACCCCCTTCCCCTGCTCCCTGACTACACTGCCTGTCACATCACCCCCTTCCCCTGCTCCCTGACTACACTGCCTGTCACATCACCCGCTCCCCTGCTCCCTGACTACACTGCCTGTCACATCACCCGCTCCCCCTGCTCCCTGACTACACTGCCTGTCACATCACCCGCTCCCCCTGCTCCCTGACTACACTGCCTGTCACATCACCCGCTCCCCCTGCTCCCTGACTACACTGTCTGTCACATCACCCCCTCCCCCTGCTCCCTGACTACACTGCCTGTCACATCACCCCCTTCCCCTGCTCCCTGACTACACTGTCTGTCACATCACCCCCTCCCCCTGCTCCCTGACTACACTGCCTGTCACATCACCCCCTTCCCCTGCTCCCTGACTACACTGCCTGTCACATCACCCGCTCCCCTGCTCCCTGACTACACTGCCTGTCACGTCACCCCTCCCCCTGCTCCCTGACTACACTGCCTGTCACGTCACCCCTCCCCCTGCTCCCTGACTACACTGTCTGTCACATTACTCCCTCCCCTTTTGACTACTTTGTTTTCTTCCTCCACAGCTCATGGATTTGTGGGATACTCTGAGGATTTGCTGTATAATAACACCTTCCCAGACTACACCCCGGGGGAAAGCTTCTTTACAGTGTTTGGGGTTTTTTTCCCAGCTGCAACAGGTACTGGGGGGATATGGGGTGTCCTGTCTCCTCTCCTGCGCCCCCTATAGGTCTTACTGTGCATGTGACTGTAATAAAGGATTGTGCACAGATGCTTCTCCCTGTACAGTAACAGAACCACCAGAACTCTAGTAATGATAATCATTATTTCTATATCGCCATCATATACCATAGCGCTGTACAGATTCTGGGGAACAGATACATATAAAATACATTACAAGCACTCATATGGAACAATAGTGAGGGCCCTGATCACAAGAGCTTACAGTCTATGAGGATGAGGGGGTGACACAAGAGCTTACAGTCTATGAGGAGGAGGAGGAGGGGGTGACACAAGAGCTTACAGTCTATGAGGAGGAGGAGGAGGTGACACAAGAGCTTACAGTCTATGAGGAGGAGGGGGTGACACAAGAGCTTACAGTCTATGAGGAGGAGGAGGAGGGGGTGACACAAGAGCTTACAGTCTATGAGGAGGGGGTGACACAAGAGCTTACAGTCTATGAGGAGGGGGTGACACAAGAGCTTACAGTCTATGAGGAGGGGGTGACACAAGAGCTTACAGTCTATGAGGAGGGGGTGACACAAGAGCTTACAGTCTATGAGGATGAGGGGGGCACAAGAGCTTACAGTCTATGAGGAGGGGGTGACACAAGAGCTTACAGTCTATGAGGAGGGGGTGACACAAGAGCTTACAGTCTATGAGGAGGGGGAGACACAAGAGCTTACAGTCTATGAGGAGGGGCTGACACAAGAGCTTACAGTCTATGAGGAGGGGGTGACACAAGAGCTTACAGTCTATGAGGAGGGGGTGACACAAGAGCTTACAGTCTATGAGGAGGGGGTGACACAAGAGCTTACAGTCTATGAGGAGGGGGAGACACAAGAGCTTACAGTCTATGAGGAGGGGCTGACACAAGAGCTTACAGTCTATGAGGAGGGGGTGACACAAGAGCTTACAGTCTATGAGGATGAGGGGGGGACACAAGAGCTTACAGTCTATGAGGATGAGGGGGGGACACAAGAGCTTACAGTCTATGAGGATGAGGGGGTTACACAAGAGCTTACAGTCTATGAGGATCAGGGGGGGACACAAGAGCTTACAGTCTATGAGGATCAGGGGGGGACACAAGAGCTTACAGTCTATGAGGATGAGGAGGGGGTGACATAAGATCTTACAGTCTATGAGGATGAGGAGGGGGTGACACAAGAGCTTACAGTCTATGAGGATGAGGGGGTGACACAAGAGCTTACAGTCTATGAGGATCAGGGGGGGACACAAGAGCTTACAGTCTATGAGGATGAGGGGGTGACACAAGAGCTTACAGTCTATGACAGGGATGGCGAACCTTTTAGAGACCGAGTGCCCAAACTACCACAAAGACCCGCTTATTTATTGCAAAGTGCCAACACAGAAATGTAATTTGTGATTTATACTCCCTTCTCTGTCACAGTTTTCATTGATACCAGCCCCTGAGGACACCAATAAAGCAGGAAATAGTCCCAGGTACAGCTGTCACTTTAAAATATCTCTGTGCACAGCAAGTCCTGGGCTGTCTGGGACTGCAGGAAGATACCTGGAGTTATCTCTGGTGATGGCCTGAGTGCCCACAGAAAGGGCTCTGAGTGCCACCTGTAGCACCAGTGCCATAGGTTAGCCATCACTGGTCTATGATGATGAGGGGGTGATAGAGGAGTACAGAGTAGATGTATTTCTTGTTGTCAGTGACTGGAAGCATTAGTAAATTTAGTAGGTCCGGCACTAAGCTGAGGGTTTGTTACATTTGAATCCACTCTGTGTATTTCTCTGGGACTTGTGACTGATACATTGTAGCAGAGGAATACTTGCAGCTAATGTCTCGCTCTTGTGTGTCTCCCCCTGCAGGTGTCATGGCCGGCTTCAACATGAGCGGAGACCTCAGATTGCCGTCTGTCAATATCCCTGTCGGCTCATTGGCTGCGATTGCTATCTCGTAAGTGTCATAGATGCGAGGACTGGCACCACCGTGTGGAGATACATCTGTTCACTCTGTGTCAGTCTTTACTGCATTTCTGTTCCTGAATCAGGGGGCTCTGGATGACTGTGCTTATGTTCTTCTGCAGGTGGTTCCTGTATATTGTTTTCGTATTCTTACTTGGTGCCATCTGTACCCGCGAGTTCCTCCGCTATGAATTTATGATTGCGGAGAAGGTAAGTGGGCGCCATGCGGGATAGCCACGCCTCCCTTGCCACCTGCCGCCATAGATGCCACATTGCAGACCACGTGCATGAGCCCCAGTCATGTGATCTGGTCGCCATCATGGCGGTGCACCTGGCGGCTACTGATGGCGGCATCTGGTCCGTGTCGCATGTTTACTGATGGCGCCTGCAGTGATTCGCATCTCGCAGCCACTGATTGGAGATCGCTCATGGCAACGCGTGGTGACGGCACAGTGACGCGGAGCTGAGCCGGATCACATGTCTGAGCTCAGGATTAATAATCAGAATGTGGAGAATTAGACGTCGGTGGCTGAATAAACTAGATGTGTCCTCCGGTCACATGACCTTATGGAGGGACCTCGGATAACCAGGGGGATCCGTAATACTGGAGAAGTAAATCGCTTCCAGGATAATGGATGTTAGTCTATATGAAGGGCGTCAGGCCCAAGAGGCTTAGATGATGGGGGTGACACAAGAGCTTACAGTCTATGAGGATGAGGGGGTGACACAAGAGCTTACAGTCCATAAGGATGAGGGGGTGACACAAGAGCTTACAGTCCATAAGGATGAGGGGGTGACACAAGAGCTTACAGTCTATGAGGATGAGGGGGTGACACAAGAGCTTACTGTCTATGAGGATGAGGGGGTGACACAAGAGCTTACAGTCTATGAGGATGAGGGGGTGACACAAGAGCTTACAGTCTATGAGGATGAGGGGGTGACACAAGAGCTTACTGTCTATGATGATGAGGGGGTGACACAAGAGCTTACTGTCTATGATGATGAGGGGGTGACACAAGAGCTTACAGTCTATGAGGATGAGGGGGTGACACAAGAGCTTACTGTCTATGATGATGAGGGGGTGACACAAGAGCTTACAGTCCATAAGGATGAGGGGGTGACACAAGAGCTTACAGTCTATGAGGATGAGGGGGTGACACAAGAGCTTACAGTCTATGAGGATGAGGGGGTGACACAAGAGCTTACAGTCTATGAGGATGAGGGGGTGACACAAGGTATAAGAGCTTGTATAATGGTGCTGTCATTCAGCTGTCATCAGCCGCATCTCGTATACAAAGTCCAAGGTGAATGTGACTGCAGAGACACCCGGAGCTTGTATCTGGTGTTTGCTGGATAACAGACGGGTTAGAAGTCTCCTGCAGTCAGCTAGAGTGATCGAGATGGGGTATTGAAGCTTTTTTAGGTTGGGTATTAGTCTGATACACTGTGTCCCCCTCCTCAGGTGTCTTTGGTGGGATTCCTCTTCCTGCTGGGTCTTTATATCTCGTCGCTGGCCTCTTGCATGGGAGGTCTGTATGGCGCTCCAAGGATCTTGCAGTGCATTGCACAGGAAAAGGTCATCCCTATCCTGTCATTTCTGGGCCGCGGAGTAAGTACATCATCTCCAGAGTATAACACAGGATATAACTCAGGATCAGTACAGGATAAGTAATGTCATGTATGTACACAGTGACTGCACCAGCAGCAGAATAGTGAGTGCAGCTCTGGAGTATAATACAGGATGTAACTCAGGATCAGTACAGGATAAGTAATGTCATGTATGTACACAGTGACTGCACCAGCAGCAGAATAGTGAGTGCAGCTCTGGGGTATAATACAGGATGTAACTCAGGATCAGTACAGGATAAGTAATGTCATGTATGTACACAGTGACTGCACCAGCAGCAGAATAGTGAGTGCAGCTCTGGTGTATAATACAGGATGTAACTCCGGATCAGTACAGGATAAGTAATGTCATGTATGTACACAGTGACTGCACCAGCAGCAGAATAGTGAGTGCAGCTCTGGAGTATAATATAGGATGTAACTCAGGATCAGTACAGGATAAGTAATGTCATGTATGTACACAGTGACTGTAACAGCAGCACAATAGTGAGTGCAGCTCTGGAGTATAATATAGGATGTAACTCAGGATCAGTACAGGATAAGTAATGTCATGAATGTACACAGTGACTGCACCAGCAGCAGCAGAATAGTGAGTGCAGCTCTGGAGTGTAATACAGGATGTAACTCAGAAGTAATGTCATGTATGTACACAATGACTCCTCCAGCAGAATAGTGAGTGCAGCTCTGAATGATAATGCAGGATGTTAAGGGTACATTTTAGTTTTTTTCTAGGATATTTTTTGACCTTCAGGTGATTCTTTGGTGATGAATGAAGTGTTAATGGCAGGTCCTGAATGTTTGTCCTGTAATTCCTCTGATAAACAGGATTAGTGGGTTGTGGGCATTTTCTGGGTCACATGATGAGGCTTGGGTTAGCCGGGATTTATCAGCTGATTATAGAGCTAATCAGTCCGGGCTCAGTAATCGGCACAGATGCCGGGCTGCAGTATTATGGCCTCCTTGGGGCTCAGCGCTCTGGCACCACATTATATATAAGTGGCATTGTATCTTATACTGTATTCACCTCCAGAGCTGCATTCACAATTCTGCAGTAATATCATGTCAATCATGTCAGATCTTCAGAGTTCTATCTATAATAACTGAAAAAATAAATCAATCTTGCTGCTCTGGATGTGACTAGAGTACAGGACAATATCCCTGATTGTATCAGCAGGGTTTTTATTCTGGGTGACAGGACGGTGATGATCAGATTTGTGCATATAATCCGTATCTGCCATGTTGGTTTTCCTCTAGAGGGGTCCTAACAAGACCCCGGTGGCCGCTATCTTCCTGACCGGAGTCCTCACCATGGCGTTTGTCTTCATTGGTCAAGTGAACATCTTGGCCCCTATCGTTACCATTAACTTCATGCTGACGTACAGCGCCGTGGACTATTCCTACTTCTCGGTGACCATGAGTTACGATCTGCAGCGCTCATGTAGAAAGGTGGGACGAGCCGCCTCCCGGACCCCAGGACCCTTACAGCCCCTCATACTGGATAAAACCTCCAGTTATGGCTCTAATGGGACCCTACTGGAATTCACCAAAGACATGGATCAGATCTTCAAGCCGGGTCACACAGACTCCGTGGACAGCACCAAGGTCCAGGACAAGGAGCAGAAGAAGTTCATAAAGCTAAAGAAATCCAGAAAACCTGCAAAGGAAACCCTACAGGACAGCTTCCAACTGGACCTCCAGCAGAACCAGGAGCCAGACACAGAGGCAACTTCTGATGAGCGGCTGGACAGCCTCCAACAGGACCAGACCCATCCGGAAGGTCCAGAGCAGAGTGAAGAGGACATGGAGCGGACAGGAGACCAGGAGCAGCTCGTCACTGATGTCCCTGAGACTGAAGCGGAGGAGAAGGACGGTGAGTACTACCGAGTGCCCGTCTATTGGTGTAATGTCCAGGGACTGGATGTGCCCTCAGTGCCCGTCTATGGATGTAATGTCCTGGGACTGGATGTGCCCTCAGTGGCCATCTATGGGTGTAATGTCCTGGGCCTGGAGGTGCCTGTCTATGGGTGTAATGTCCTGGGACTGAAGGTGCCCTCAGTGCCCGTCTATGGGTGTAATGTCCTGGGACTGAAGGTGCCCTCAGTGCCCGTCTATGGGTGTAATGTCCTGAGCCTGGATGTGCCCTCAGTGCCCGTCTATGGGTGTAATGTCCTGAGCCTGGATGTGCCCTCAGTGCCCGTCTATGGGTGTAATGTCCTGGGACTGGAGGTGCCCTCAGTGCCCGTCTATGGGTGTAATGTCCTGAGCCTAGATGTGCCCGTCTATGGGTGTAATGTCCTGGGACTGGATGTGCCCTCAGTGCCCGTCTATGGGTTTAATGTCCTGGGCCTGGAGGTGCCCTTAGTGCCCGTCTATGGGCGTAATGTCCCGGGGCTTAAAGGAAACCTACCACTTAGAATGGCAGGGGTAAGCTGTAAGTACCGAGCACCAGCTCAGGGTGAGCTGGTGCCGGTACTTACTTTTGTTAGTGTTATAAACCGCGGTATCGCGGTTTTAACACTTTTTAAACTCTAGACCAGAACAGGCTTCGGCGCTGTGCGCACGCAACATCTCCGCTATTTACTATGTAGGCGCGTGCACGATCGTGCGCACGCAGCGCCGAAGCCTGTTCTGGTCTAGAGTTTAAAAAGTGTTAAAACCACGATACCGCGGTTTATAACACTAACGAAAGTAAGTACCGACACCAGCTCACCCTGAGCTCACCCTGAGCTGGTGCCCGGTACTTACAGCTTACACCGACCATTCTAAATGGTAGGTTTCCTTTAATGTGTCCTATTTTTATGATTAATATTGTTATAAAATATTTTTAGAGTCAAACACAAAACAGAAAGTTCAAGAGTTTGAGATCCAGAGTCTTTCGAGCTCCTTCTACAGCAAGATGTGCAATCACTGGGTGTCATTTATTGGGGTGAGTGCAGTTGTGTGATTATTAGGTGTCATTTATTGGGGTGAGTGCAGTTGTGTGATTATTGGGTGTCATTTATTGGGGTGAGTGCAGTTGTGTGATTACTGGGTGTAATATATCGGGGTGCGTGCAGTTGTGTGACTGGGGTTATTGCAGATCATTTATCGGGGTGAGGGTCCTGGATCTGGGTAACGCTGTCTCCTCTCCTTCAGGCCATCGTGTCCCTCGTCATCATGTTTGTCATCCAGTGGATCTACGCGTTGGCTAATATCGGGGTGGCCGTACTGTTATATTTCTATATTGGCCGGGTGAGCCCAGGACTGAATCCAGGTCAGACTATTTACAAGGGGGAGACATTTGATGAGTAGGGCGAGCACCCAGCTTTCCCAGACCTCTGAATAGTAACACTTCTTTTTCAGGGGCGGCTGCAAACTTCAGCTTCTTCGCCTGGATCCGCCACTTGGCCAAGACAACGTTCAGGTCAGTAAATCCGATCCAGGGAAAGTAGTGTAGATATGTGTCAGCATGTGGATATCTTTGTGGTACCCGTGGTGACGGGTCGGTTCCCCAATTTTACTGGCACTCGTTGTCCTCTCTCTGCAGGAAGAAGCCGGCCCCGGAGCAGTTTGTGGTGACCCCGACCTTTGCTCATGTTGGAATGGAAACCACACAGTTGACAGAAGAGAACGCAGACTTTGCCTCTCGCGGACGCTTCCATCACTCCTCTGTTATCAGCCAGGGGCACTTTATTAACCGGTTTAATTAGGGGGTGGAGCTCTCAGATCCATCCCCCAAGGACTGGACATTCGAGGAGGAGCATCCATAGTGACTGCCCACCACTAGACTGTGTCAGGCAGTGCCGGGCCACTGCCACAAGGGTATAAGGGGTCCCCCATCGCTGGAGGTGACCCCATGTTTACATGGACTCTGAATAATGTCACTGGCCAGGCTGCCATTGGCAGGAAAGGTCAAATAAATGATTTCACCCAATAGGGTCGGTTCAAAATTTTAATGGTGCGAAGAGCCACACTAAGAAGCCCAAAGCAGGGGAGGCAAACATGGGACCAAGGGCACACTAAGAGGCAAACAACAGCCCCTGGATATGTAAGGCACACCCCTGGCCCTGGGGTAGGTATGTCTCGCCTGTCCCAAAACTTGTTGTGTTCCTCCCCAACTGGTGGATTCGCTTGATAGAGAAGCATGATCAAAGACGGGGAGAAAATCTGGAAGCAACCAAGATGCCAAAGCCAAGGGGTCAGACTGCAGGCTCAATGGCTACGAGTCACACTACGGCCCCTCTCGCCCACTCCCCGTGGCTGTGAGTCACACTACTGCCCCCACCTTCCCTGATGCTGTGCGTTACACTACGGGCTCCCCCCTCCACAAGCTGTGAGTCGCACTAGGACCCCACAATTGTTGGCGCTTCCTCAGGAGCCGGCATCACAGTTATTGGCGCTTACTCAGGGGCCGGAGCCACCGTTGTTGGCACTTCCTCTTTACCCCTCTATGGTGGTCCATCAACTGCCCTCTTTACAGGTCAGGAGTTGTGGAAAGCTGAGTGACACCGCTTCTAGATGTGCTATCATCCACACTGGATATATTTTTTATAATACGGTCCCTCCGCAGCTACTCCGCAGCGTCTGGAGACAACGTGTCTGATGTGGTAGTTGTTTTGTTGATTCCTCCCTTCCTGGGACGACGTTCCCTCCCAGTAGCAGAATGTCAGGAAAAGACCTTTTGCACAGTTTCTGCAGTCGGGAATGTTCTGCGGGTCTCGGCGTCTCTTGTGTTCCAAGGAACAATACACAAGACGCAGCTCACACCCCAACTTATTGTATATAAGGTGGATGATGTGGCGTCAGGAACAGATGAGTAGCGCCCCTTTATACACAGATCCACAGTCTCATCAGCGCCGCTCACAGCACAATCATCTATAGGTGACACCTAGGGAGCAGAACCACCACAACATGGACATGAGGAAGGGAGCACAGAATAACGTCCCCTATAATGTCCTAGACACTGGGGATTGCCCTATCATCACAGTGTCCTCTTCAGCTAAGATCCCCCCCCACCCCACGCGGCTCTGTCCCCATTGTCTCCCTCAGGGGTGTAACTTGAGGGGGTGCAGAGGTTTAGGGGGCCCTTATGGTGTCACTCCCATAAGAGAAGACTATTACTATAAACCATACATTATAGTCGGGGGCCTGTGGAGAGGGTGGCTATGTCCTCATGGTCTCCCCTATGTCTATCTGTGGAGGGGCAGCTCTGTCCCCATGGTCTCCCCTATATCTGTCTGTGGAGGGGGTGGCTCTGTCCCCGTGCTCTCCATTATATATTTCTGTGGATGGGTGGCTCTGTCCCCATGGTCTCCCCTATATCGGTCTGTGGAGGGGATGGTTGTCTCCATAGTCTCCCCTATATTTGTCTGTGGATGGGGTGGCCCTGTCCCCATGGTCTCGGTAGGGGTGCCGTGTGATGCTATCGGTGGTCTGTTACACCCAGTCATGCGACGCGGAGCTGCTGATGATGATGCGTTTGGTGCCAGGGATTTGGGGGTTGGGGTCTGCATTGAGGCCGCTGACTATGTAAGGCCAGGAGTGCAAGGTGACTGATGAGCATCAGATTGGATCCGGCAGCACCTGTAGTGGCCTGTTATCTGGTGGCGCTTGTGACGTTCCCGATCGAGGCCTGAAGCTTGTGTAGCATCATTGATATAGGGGGTAAAGTTGTATTGGCTCTAACCACGTGCATCTCAGGTCCTGGAGCAGGACGCCACCGGACTGCTGGGGCGGTGTTTGACCTCCTCAAGCGCTTCTGGACCCCATGCACTGTACTCCCATTGACTGCCATCAGATGCCAATTGCCACGGGGGCAGCAGGGCGCGCCTCTGTCCAGGCATCTCCTCTCAGGAGCTTCACTCAGGGCGCAGGGTCACCAGCCATGCCGCTGTGTTTCCCCCTCTCCGCATGCCCCGCATTCATCTGCCTCATGTCGGGGCGCTGGTTTTAAAGGAGGCATTTCTGGACCAAATATACAGGCTGTCACCTATTGCAGCTCTGATCATCTGTAGTCACACAACCAGAAATTGGACGTAACTTCTGAAATGTCTCAACTTTGTTATTCGCTGTGAAATGGCAAATAATAATAACTTTTTCTAAAAATTTTGATTGGTGTTTCTCTTATTCTTGATAACTACGTGTCACACTGTCTGCAGTCACAGGCGTGTTCAATACACACTGACGATCTAGTTATTGCTGGGGACAAGTCCTATGGACAGAGAGAATGTTGGCTGTGTACTGCGGCTGTAGCACCATGTATGGCTGTGTACTGCGGCTGTAGCACCATGTATGGCTGTGTACTGCTCCTGTAGCTCCATGTATGGCTGTGTACTGCGCCTGTAGCTCCATGTATGGCTGTGTACTGCGCCTGTAGCTCCATGTATGGCTGTGTACTGCGCCTGTAGCTCCATGTATGGCTGTGTACTGCGCCTGTAGCTCCATGTATGGCTGTGTACTGCGGCTGTAGCTCCATGTATGGCTGTGTACTGCGCCTGTAGCTCCATGTATGGCTGTGTACTGCGCCTGTAGCTCCATGTATGGCTGTGTACTGCGGCTGTAGCTCCATGTATGGCTGTGTACTGCGCCTGTAGCTCCATGTATGGCTGTGTACTGCGCCTGTAGCTCCATGTATGGCTGTGTACTGCGCCTGTAGCTCCATGTATGGCTGTGTACTGCGCCTGTAGCTCCATGTATGGCTGTGTACTGCGCCTGTAGCTCCATGTATGGCTGTGTACTGCGCCTGTAGCTCCATGTATGGCTGTGTACTGCGCCTGTAGCTCCATGTATGGCTGTGTACTGCGCCTGTAGCTCCATGTATGGCTGTGTACTGCGCCTGTAGCTCCATGTATGGCTGTGTACTGCGCCTGTAGCTCCATGTATGGCTGTGTACTGCGCCTGTAGCTCCATGTATGGCTGTGTACTGCGCCTGTAGCTCCATGTATGGCTGTGTACTGCGCCTGTAGCTCCATGTATGGCTGTGTACTGCGCCTGTAGCTCCATGTATGGCTGTGTACTGCGCCTGTAGCTCCATGTATGGCTGTGTACTGCGCCTGTAGCTCCATGTATGGCTGTGTACTGCGCCTGTAGCTCCATGTATGGCTGTGTACTGCGCCTGTAGCTCCATGTATGGCTGTGTACTGCGCCTGTAGCTCCATGTATGGCTGTGTACTGCGCCTGTAGCTCCATGTATGGCTGTGTACTGCGCCTGTAGCTCCATCTATGGCTGTGTACTGCGCCTGTAGCTCCATGTATGGCTGTGTACTGCGCCTGTAGCTCCATCTATGGCTGTGTACTGCTCCTGTAGCTCCATGTATGGATGTGTACTGTGGCTGTAGCTCCATGTATGGCTGTGTACTGCGCCTGTAGCTCCATCTATGGCTGTGTACTGCGCCTGTAGCTCCATCTATGGCTGTGTACTGCAGATATAGCTGTCTCTGTTGGGACATCAGGAGCTGAGAATCTAATCTCCCTATCACACACAATGGGGCTCATTTACTAAGGGTCCGCAGACAGCATTATTGTCAGAATACGCAATGATTTCCAACGTGCGCCACATTTTGAAGGGGTTTTTGTCGCTCACAATCGGATTTTGCTGCTTTCGCGCAACATAATTTGGGGGGCGTGCCATCGGATGATCCGACTGATTCGGACTGAGCACGGAATTTAACATTCAAAATTGTGTCGCAAGCCATGCACTTACATGCACCGGGAAGAAAAAGGTGAACTCCGGTGGACCTGAGCGGGGAAACGACACATGCAGGATATCGGGCGCACCATCTTAGTGAATTGCGGCAGCTCCAAATCCCCATCGGACAATGCACCTCGGGG
Organism: Engystomops pustulosus; assembly: GCF_040894005.1. Lineage (NCBI taxonomy): Eukaryota > Metazoa > Chordata > Amphibia > Anura > Leptodactylidae > Engystomops > Engystomops pustulosus. The sequence continues at coordinate 104,744,422 of NC_092418.1, read as the reverse complement.
ATCACTTCCATCATCCCCGACCACAGGAGGCCACAGCGGCTTTGCATTTGGGGCTGTCCCCTCTAGCTTCCCCCTGTGGCTGTGCGTTGGAGGCTGTCCCCTGTAGCGGTCCCTGTGTCTGGGGGCCGTCCCCTGTAGCTGTCCCTGTGTGTTGTGGGCTGTCCACTGTAGCTGTCCCTGTGTGTTGAGGGGCTGTCCCTGTAGCTGTGTGTGGGGGGCTGTCCCCGTGTGTTGGGGGGCTGTCCCCTGTCCCCGTGTGTGGGGAGCTGTCCCCTATGTCTGTCCCTGTGTGTGGGGAGCTGTCCCCTATGTCTGTCCCTGTGTATCGGGGGGCTGTCCCCTTTCCCCGTGTATCGGGGGGCTGTTCCCTGTCCGTCGGGGGCTGTCTCCTGTCCCCGTGTGTGGGGGGCTGTCCCCTGTCCCCGTGTTTTGGGGGCTGTCCCCTATGTCTGTCCCCGTGTGTGGGGGGCTGTCCCCTATGTCTGTCCCCGTGTGTGGGGGGCTGTCCCCTGTCCCCGTGTGTGGGGGGCTGTCCCCTGTCCCCGTGTGTGGGGGGCTGTCCCCTGTCCCCGTGTGTGGGGGGGCTGTCCCCTGTCCCCGTGTGTGGGGGGGCTGTCCCCTGTCCCCGTGTGTGGGGGGGCTATCCCCTGTCCCCGTGTGTGGGGGGCTGTCCCCTGTCCCCGTGTGTGGGGGGCTGTCCCCTGTCCCCGTGTGTGGGGGGCTGTCCCCTGTCCCTGTGTGTGGGGGGCTGTCCCCTGTCCCTGTGTGTGGGGGGCTGTCCCCTGTCCCTGTGTGTGGGGGGCTGTCCCCTGTCCCCGTGTGTGGGGGGCTGTCCCCTGTAGCTGTCCCCGTGTGTTGGGGGGCTGTCCCCAGTCCCCGTGTGTGGGGAGCTGTCCCCTGTCCCCGTGTGTGGGGGGCTGTCCCCTGTAGCTGTCCCCGTGTGTGGGGGGCTGTCCCCTGTCCCCGTGTGTGGGGGGCTGTCCCCTGTCCCCGTGTGTGGGAGGCTGTCCCCTGTCCCCGTGTGTGGGGGGCTGTCCCCTGTCCCCGTGTGTGGGGGGCTGTCCCCTGTCCCCGTGTGTGGGGGGCTGTCCCTCCTGGGTGGGCAGGCTCTGGCTCCTCCGCCCTCCCCGGTCAGTCTGCGCTCAGTGGCCGCTCCATGCTGCTCTCTCTCGGCTGCTCCTGGCTTGTCCGCCCGCTCCGGGGAGCTCCGTGTCCTCTCCGGCCGCTCCTGCAGGATGCTCCCCGGCCCCCGGCTGCTGCTCCCGGCTCTGCTGCTCCTGGGCACCGCCCGCTGCTCCAGCCCGTGGACCCCGGGACCCCCGGACTTGACCCGGAGCCTGCCCGCAGATAGCGCCCCGCATAGCCCGGGCACCCCGGGAGATGCCCATACAGGGAGGATAGGGTTAATCCTGGACTATTATAGACCCCGAGCTTCAGGACTTTCTCCTGCGCGTCCGGAAGAAACCCAGAACCGACCCAGGACCACCAATGATGTAGCCAGTTCCCAAACCGAACCCAACAGAACCGGCACCCAATCAGAACCAAACAGAACCAACATCAGATCAGAGCCAACTGAGCCTACATCAGAACCCAACAGAACCAACACTCAATCGGAACCTACCAGAACTTATTCTACATCAGAACCCACAAGAACCAACACTGAATCGGAACCAACCAGAACTGACACCCCATCAGTACCCAAGGAAACTGAAACCCTATCAGAACCCAACAGAACTGAAACTCCATCAGAGCCCAACAGAACTCACAATGCGTCACTATTTGGTCATCTAGGAATCAGCCAAATGCTTAAAAAACCAGATCACACAGAACAGCACTGGGAACCTCACATGTATTATAAATCAGAACCAGACTGGATGCATATGGACCCGTCTCAGACAAGTGCAGGCAAGTGACCTCCAGGTGTGAGACTGTTACCTGAATGTTATTCCTAGTGTCCAATATCATACAACCCCGTACTGAGCACCATCACTCCCATCATCCCTGAGCCCAGGAGCTCACAATCTAATCCCCTCCATCACATAATGTATCACTCCCATCATCCCTGACCCCAGGAGCTCACAATCTAATCCCCCCATCACATAACGTATCACTCCCATCATTCCTGACCCCAGGAGCTCACAATCTAATCTCCCTATCACACACAATGGGTCTTATTTAATAACGGTCCGCAGCCGCACTTTCATCTGATTTTCCAACGTTTTCGGGAACTGCACACCTTTGACAGGTATTTAACAGGGGTCTGCGCTGGGATTGTGTCGCATGCAATCAGATTGGGGGAGGTGTCGGACGAACGGACGCATTTGGACTGAGCGCGGGATTTATCATTTAAAATTGTGTCGCAAGACAATGCACTTACATGCACCAGGAAGAAGAAGGTGAACTCCGGCGGAACTGAGCGGGGAAGGGACACATGCAGGATATCGGGCACAGGATATGTGAACTCCTCCGGATGGGTAAGTAAATGTGCCCCAATGTATCACTCCCATCATCCCTGACCACAGGAGCTCACAATTTAATTTCCTATCGCACACAATGGGGCACATTTACTTTACCCGGTCTTGCACGATCCTCGAGGTGTGTTGTCCGACGAGGATGAAGTCTGCCGGGATTCCCTACCAGTGTGCGCCCGATATCCTGCATGTGTCGCTTGCCCCCTGAAGTCCGCCGGAGTTCACCTTCTTCTTCCTGGTGCATGTAAGTGCATTGTCTTGCAACACAATTAGAATTATAGTGCGGTCCACGGACCCATAGTAAATGAGCCACAATGTGTCACTCCCATCATCCTTGACCCCAGGAGCTCACAATCTAATATCCTATCACTCAATGAGGGTCATTTACTAAGGGCCCGATTCACGTTTTTCCGACGTGTTACCTAAATATTTCCTATTTGCGCCGATTTCCCCTGAATTTCCCCAGGATTTTGGTGCACGGCGGAGGAACTACCTTAATAAATCCCGTCCGGACCCGAATCCAGAGCAGAGAACGCGCCGCTGGATCGCGAATGGGCCGGGTAAGTAAATCTGCTTTAATGTATCACTCCCATCATCCCTGACCCGAGGAGCTCACAATCTAATCTCCTTATCACACACCATGTATTACTCCCATCATCCCTGACCCGAGGAGCTCACAATCTAATGTCCTTATCACACACCATGTATTACTCCCATCATCCCTGACCCCGGGAGCTCACAATCTACTGTAGGTTTTGGTAGAAAATGAGTGGGGCAGGACGTCCGGACTACTTGTAGTTGTGGCCCCTGGGGTGATCTGTACGTTGAGTTTGGGGTAAATAGCTGTAGAACGTTCCTGGGAATTTTGGGTCTGGCAGGAAGTGCAGTAACAATAGTCAGGAAGCAGAGGTGGGGTGTGGCCATAGGATGCGGTGACATCACACATCCAGGGGTCATGGATGGGGACAATATTAGTCTTCTGGCCCCTGTGATGGTCTATAGAGCAGGACAGGGACACGATACACTGAGGTCTGTCCTGTCCCCGGCCTAATGACATCACTGCTGCCAAGTGCGAATGATGACATCACTGCTGCCAGGTGCGAATGATGACATCACTGCTGTCAGGTGCGAATGATGACATCACTGCTGCCAGGTGCGAATGATGACATCACTGCTGCCAGGTGCGAATGATGACATCACTGCTGCCAGGTGCGAATGATGACATCACTGCTGCCAGGTGTGAATGATGACATCACTGCTGCCAGGTGAGAATGATGACATCACTGCTGTCAGGTGAGAATGATCTTGTGGGGGGTTGGGTTCTGTACGGAAATACTCCTTCCGGTCCAGGCTGGTAAAAGGGGTATATCACAGTAGTCAGAGCTGTGTGATATAAAGAGCCGTGCACCTGTTTGACATCACATGACCAGGGATATAACAAGCCCGGCATCTGTGTGACGCCACATGACCAGGGATATACCAAACCGTGCACCTGTGTGACATCACATGACCGGGGATGTAACGAGCTGTGCACCTGTGTGACATCACATCACCAGGGATATAACGAGACGTGCACCTGTGTTACACCACATGACCAGGGACTGGTGTTTATCCACAGGAAGTAAACAATGAAACTTTCTGTTCCATGACGGGAAGCACAGATCTACAAAACTGTGAGGAATTGATACAGAAAGTATATTGAAAAATTGTAGAACTTTTACACTAACAATTATTTGCTGCAAGTGGACAACCCTTTTAAGGCAGTAATCTGTGAATGCACCGACTCTTGGGGTCCTTGTGGCCCCTGTCTCCCGCCCCTCTGTGGCCCCTGTCTCCTCCCTCTCTGGGGCCCCCGTCTCCTCCCTCTCTGGGGCCCCCGTCTCCTCCCTCTCTGGGGCCCCCGTCTCCTCCCTCTCTGGGGCCCCCGTCTCCTCCCTCTCTGGGGCCCCCGTCTCCTCCCTCTCTGGGGCCCCCGTCTCCTCCCTCTCTGGGGCCCCCGTCTCCTCCCTCTCTGGGGCCCCCGTCTCCTCCCTCTCTGCGGCCCCCGTCTCCTCCCTCTCTGCGGCCCCCGTCTCCTCCCTCTCTGGGGTCCCTGGTCCTCAGTGTAGGGGGGAGTTTGCCCGGACCCCTGTGGGGGCTTATGTCTTGGATGGTGTATAGGGGGTGACGGGGGATGTGCAGGATGGAGGATTATACCCCACAATGTGACGCTGGGTCTCATAATCCGGGTCCACCTGTCCTCACCCCACCCCCTCACACATCCCCTAATCCTCTTACACCCCCAGAGCAGCCGCTGTTTAACCCATTAGTGCCACCAACAGGATTACTGCACCTGTCACAGCCCATATATACAGGAGGAGTAGTACTGTGCACTGTCCATATATACAGGGGAAGTAGTACTGTGCACTGTCCATATATATACAGGAGAAGTAGTACTGTGCACTGTCCATATATATATACAGGAGAAGTGGTACTGTGCACTGTCCATATATACAGGAGGAGTAGTACTGTGCACTGTCCATATATACAGGGGAAGTAGTACTGTGCACTGTCCATATATACAGGGGAAGTAGTACTGTGCACTGTCCATATATATACAGGAGAAGTAGTACTGTGCACTGTCCATATATATATATACAGGAGAAGTGGTACTGTGCACTGACCATATATATACAGGAGGAGTAGTACTGTGCACTGTCCATATATACAGGAGAAGTAGTACTGTGCACTGTCCATATATACAGGAGAAGTGGTACTGTGCACTGCCCATATATACAGGAGAAGTGGTACTGTGCACTGCCCATATATACAGGAGAAGTAGTACTGTGCACTGTCCATATATATATACAGGTGAAGTGGTACTGTGCACTGACCATATATACAGGAGAAGTAGTACTGTGCACTGTCCATATATATACAGGAGAAGTAGTACTGTGCACTGTCCATATATATACAGGAGAAGTAGTACTGTGCACTGTCCATATATATATATACAGGAGAAGTAGTACTGTGCACTGTCCATATATATACAGGAGAAGTAGTACTGTGCACTGCCCATATATACAGGAGAAGTAGTACTGTGCACTGTCCATATATATATACAGGAGAAGTGGTACTGTGCACTGTCCATATATACAGGAGAAGTAGTACTGTGCACTGCCCATATATATATATATACAGGAGAAGTAGTACTGTGCACTGTCCATATATATATACAGGAGAAGTAGTACTGTGCACTGTCCATATATATATACAGGAGAAGTAGTACTGTGCACTGTCCATATATATATATACAGGAGAAGTAGTACTGTGCACTGTCCATATATATATACAGGAGAAGTAGTACTGTGCACTGTCCATATATATATACAGGAGAAGTAGTACTGTGCACTGTCCATATATATATACAGGAGGAGTAGTACTGTGTACTGTCCATATATACAGGGGAAGTAGTACTGTGCACTGTCCATATATACAGGAGAAGTAGTACTGTGCACTGTCCATATATATATACAGGAGAAGTAGTACTGTGCACTGTCCATATATATATATACAGGAGAAGTAGTACTGTGCACTGTCCATATATATATATACAGGAGAAGTAGTACTGTGCACTGTCCATATATATATATATACAGGAGAAGTAGTACTGTGCACTGTCCATATATATATACAGGAGAAGTAGTACTGTGCACTGTCCATATATACAGGAGAAGTAGTACTGTGCACTGCCCATATATACAGGAGGAGTAGTACTGTGCTGTGCCCATATATATACAGGAGAAGTAGTACTGTGCACTGTCCATATATACAGGAGAAGTAGTACTGTGCACTGTCCATATATATACAGGAGGAGTAGTACTGTGCACTGTCCATATATACAGGAGAAGTAGTACTGTGCACTGCCCATATATACAGGAGGAGTAGTACTGTGCTGTGCCCATATATATACAGGAGAAGTAGTACTGTGCACTGTCCATATATACAGGAGAAGTAGTACTGTGCACTGTCCATATATATACAGGAGGAGTAGTACTGTGCACTGTCCATATATACAGGAGAAGTGGTACTGTGCACTGCCCATATATATATATACAGGTGAAGTGGTACTGTGCACTGACCATATATACAGGAGAAGTAGTACTGTGCACTGTCCATATATATACAGGAGAAGTAGTACTGTGCACTGCCCATATATACAGGAGAAGTGGTACTGTGCACTGCCCATATATACAGGAGAAGTGGTACTGTGCACTGCCCATATATACAGGAGAAGTAGTACTGTGCACTGTCCATATATATATATACAGGTGAAGTGGTACTGTGCACTGACCATATATACAGGAGAAGTAGTACTGTGCGCTGTCCATATATATACAGGAGAAGTAGTACTGTGCACTGTCCATATATATATTACAGGAGAAGTGGTACTGTGCACTGCCCATATATACAGGAGAAGTGGTACTGTGCACTGCCCATATATACAGGAGAAGTAGTACTGTGCACTGTCCATATATATATACAGGTGAAGTGGTACTGTGCACTGACCATATATACAGGAGAAGTAGTACTGTGCACTGTCCATATATATACAGGAGAAGTAGTACTGTGCACTGTCCATATATATATATATATATATATACAGGAGAAGTAGTACTGTGCACTGTCCATATATACAGGAGGAGTAGTAATGTGCACTGTATATATATATATATATATATATATATATATATATATATATATACAGGAGAAGTGGTACTGTGCACTGTCCATATATATACAGGAGAAGTAGTACTGTGCACTGTCCATATATATATATATATATATATATATATATATATATACAGGAGAAGTAGGACTGTGCACTGTCCATCTATACAGGAGGAGTAGTAATGTGCACTGTATATATATATATATATATATATATATATATATATATATATATATATATATATATATACAGGAGAAGTAGTACTGTGCACTGTCCATATATACAGGTGAAGTGGTACTGTGCACTGACCATATATACAGGAGAAGTAGTACTGTGCACTGTCCATATATATACAGGAGAAGTAGTACTGTGCACTGTCCATATATATATATATATACAGGAGAAGTAGTACTGTGCACTGTCCATATATACAGGAGGAGTAGTACTGTGCTGTGCCCATATATATACAGGAGAAGTAGTACTGTGCACTGTCCATATATACAGGAGGAGTAGTACAGTGCTGTGCCCATATATATACAGGAGAAGTAGTACTGTGCACTGTCCATATATACAGGAGAAGTAGTACTGTGCACTGTCCATATATATACAGGAGAAGTAGTACTGTGCACTGCCCATATATACAGAAGTAGTACTGTGCACTGCCCATATATATATATATATATACAGGAGAAGTGGTACTGTGCACTGCCCATATATACAGGAGAAGTGGTACTGTGCACTGCCCATATATACAGGAGAAGTGGTACTGTGCACTGCCCATATATACAGGAGAAGTAGTACTGTGCACTGCCCATATATACAGGAGGAGTAGTACTGTGTACTGTCCATATATACAGGAGAAGTGGTACTGTGCACTGCCCATATATACAGGAGAAGTAGTACTGTGCACTGTCCATATATACAGGGGAAGTAGTACTGTGTACTGCCCATATATACAGGAGGAGTAGTACTGTGTTGCCACTATTTATACAGGACAGGAGCAGATGCTTGAATTGTGTATAATGAGGGTTGTAGTCCCAGCAGGGATTCTAATGGACAGGTGTCCAGCCTCTCCCTGGGGACATCGATATCGGGGACAGTGGGGCCATTGTGTGAGAACATCGGCTCTGTATCTAAGGGTGACAATGGCGCCTCTCAGGTTTGTCTGGCAAAAAGTCGCTACGTGTAACCAAACCGCAGCGTCTCCATTGTCCGGAGCGGCCCATTACTGCCCTCCCAGGGGGAGATACTGTAGTCACACGGCTCTAATATGGCACAAGGGTACAGGGTTATGCAGCTTAGATACACAATCTGCCACCGACATGCATTCAGTGTTATACGGATTAGATACACGATACATCACTTGCATGCAATGCTATATGGCTTAGATACACGATGGACATGAGAACGATGTTTTTGTTTGTATGATGAAAAGTTATCATCCAATGTACTTTCTGTATCAATTCCTCGTAGATTTCTAGATCTCTGCTTGCTGTCATTCCATAGAAAGCTTCTATGTTTGCTTACAGAAACCTGTCCATGGTCACACAGGTGCACGGCTCATTCTAATCCACAGCTCTGATTACTCTCTGTGATATAATGAGCCGTGCACCTGTGTGACCATGGACAGGTTTCTGTAAGCAAACATAGAAGCTTTCTATGGAATGACAGCAAGCAGAGATCTAGAAATCTACGAGGAATTGATACAGAAAGTATATTGGAAAGTGGGTGACCCTTCATCATACAAACAATAACATTAAAGAGGTGTTCCCAATACAGCAAATTAACTTTCAGATTGTGTCGCAAGCCCTAAACTACTAAAAAGATGGTGAACTCTGTCGGATCAGTGCGGGGAAGCGACACATTAATTATATTGGGCGCACAATCTTATTGAGTCGCCGCACGCAGCATAATACACGGGGAGAGAACTTTCAGTGCAGTTTCTGTCGGAATCCCGGCACTCTGGATACAATTGGAATAGAGTCTGGTGCAGGTCGTATCGCGTCCAGGAGGGGGCGCTGTAATGTGAGGCCTGATGGATGCTGGGACTTGGAGCTGTTATCAGGCTGACGGAGCAGAGACAGGAGATTTGTTCTGGTATTTCCTGGTAACACCCAGTATGTGCGGAATCCGGCGTATTAATAGAGGGGCGACAGGATTAACCCATTACATCAAAGTAAAGCTTTATGACTATAGCGCCATCTTATGCAGCAGCGCTGACAAAATAAACCAATAGAAATCCTCAGGAGCTCCAGCATCCAGACCTGAGAAAAACAGTCAGAGACAAATTTACTTTATTAAGTACAAAAAAATAATATCTAAAAACCATAACGTCCAAAAATGTTGACGCGTTTCGGACAAACGTATCCTTAGTCATAGCCTAAACAGAGAAGTGGTATTTAAGGAAAGAGCCTATGCATCGTGGGAAAAATGCCTCCCATCATCCCTGACCCAAGGAGCTGACAATCTAATCTTCCCATCACACAATGTATCACTCCTATCATCCCTGGATCTAGGAGCTGACAATCTAATCTCCCCATCACACACAATGGGGCACATTCACGTACCCGGTCCCTCGGAGTTCACAGAAAGTGCATTGTCCATGTATAATGCATTGGGACGCGGTTCACTAAGATCGCGCGCCCGATATCCTGCATGTGTCGCTTCCCCGCTCAGGTCCCCGGAGTTCACCTTCTTCTTCCTGGTGCATGTAAGTGCTTGGGCTTGCGACACAATTTGAAAGTTAAATCCTGTGTTCATTCCAAATTAGTCGGATCGTCTGAAGGCACGCCCCCTGATTTCTGTCGCATGAAAGCCGCAAAAAAATCCCAGCGCAGACACCTGTTACATACCAGTTTGAGCCATGCAAATATCGAAAACAGTGCACGATCAGATGAATGAGCTACCCGTAAACCATAGTAAATAAGCCCCAGTGTATCACTCCCATCATCCCTGAGCCCAGGAGCTCACAATCTAATCTCCAATCGCACACAATGGGACAGATTTATTAATCTGTCCATGAAATAATTCTGTTGTAGTTTGCACCACACTTATAAAGGGCTTGAGACAGTTTTCTGACTCTCTTACGTCTAGCTCGACAAAATGGGTGTGGCATAAGGAAAGGGGCGTAGCCTCACACCAAAAAGGTCAGTTCGCCAGAAATACTGCTAACTCGTGGGGCACATTTACTTACCAGGTCCCTGCGCGATCCCCAATGTGAGTTATCCGATGAGGATGAAGTCTGCCGCTATTCACTAAGATCGTGCGCCCGATATCCTGCATCTGTCGCTTCCCCGCTCAGGTCCCCGGAGTTCACCTTCTTCTTCCTGGTGTATGTAAGTGCATTGTCTTGCGAGACAATTTGAATCTTAAATCCCACAGTCAGTCTGAATCAGTTGTCCGACGGCCACGCTCCCTGATTTGTGTTGCATAAAAGTCGACGCCAAAATCCTGTCAGTTCGCCAAAAACCCCTGTTAAATGCGGCGCAAAGCAGAAAAAGTTGGTAAACCCGGTGGAAATGCGGTCCGCGGACCCTTAGTAAATGTGCCCCAATGCGTCCTAACTTTCTGGCGTAAAATAACTAGTAGGAGGTGCAGATTAGGACTAGAGGGTCTTATTCTAGGATTTACCCTCCAGGATTAGACACTTGTGTGAATCAGGTGCAGAATAAGACGCTCCAGTCTCCCTCTGTCTGACCTTAGGACACTCTTTATACATCTGCCCCAGGGTATCACTCCCATCATCCCTGGGCAGTGGTAGTTCATGGTGTGAGTGTTGCTTACTCCTTGCTGTAGTGTTCGGTGCATGTTGTGTAGGTGCTGGTTCTGGTTCTGTATAGGATGTTTATTGTCTAGACAAAGGGCGCCTGTGATATGTCGGATCCTGGCGGGGGCAGGGGGGTCCTGTCACCAGACAGGAAACGTCAGGTCCTGATGATAATGGCGCACCCGATCCCGACCATTCTGCTTTTGTTAACAAAATTCCCTCTGGACGCCAAAACGTCTCCACCCAAAATCCCGACGTCTGCAGTAGAGATTCCAGAGTCGCTGTATTTAGGGGTCATCATACAACCCAAAGAAAATGTCTGGAAAAGTTTCTATTTTAAAGTTTAGAAGATCAGTACCCAACTGTGGAGAGGTTAATGATGCCATTCTGGGCCTGCGGAAAGTTGGGTCGCAGCTCTTTAGCCTGTAGGATGTTGGAATTATTAACTCTTTATTTTCTTATTTCAGCTGCGGGAATCTCCCAGAAACCTCCGACACAGCGACACCTGAACAAGAGGACGCCACACGTGGACACCACCTACAGCTCCAGCACCCAGGGAGGAGACCAGAACGTCTCATCTGTCACCAAGGACATAACTGAGAGTCCCAACACGTATCCAACTGACAGCGGGAGCAGTTCCGGAGCTTCCAGGAACATAACTGAGGACTGGGTGGACCGCAATGCTACAGTGCAAAGTGACCCCCTGCAGACCCCGTCTTATCTGGTGACCACTTACCCATCCCCTACATCAGCCAATGCCACACTCCCATTAACCAGTGTCCCCGTTACTGTGCCCAACACAAGGAGCAGCCCCAAGACCACAGGGGTGACCCCAAATAACTCTAACACCAGTCTGTGGTCATCCTCGCCCTCTGATGTTGCGTCCTCATCTTCTGTGTCATTGTCCACGGTCACCCCTTTCACACCACAGTCCCAGCAGCCCCCATCCCAGGTCTCTTCATCTTCCCCCGTGCCCCCCACAATCCCACCGTCTCTGACCACCCAGAATCTGGACCCCCAGACTGCCCTGTCCGCCACCCCGGGGTCACCCTCACCTTACACGTCACTATTCCCCAGTACAGATTCCACACCTAGAACAGAGACAATAAAGACCCTCACGTTGTCCATATCACCGACAGACAACACATCCATTGCAGTCAGTCCTGAGACCCCCCGGGTGGTCACGGATGAAACAACGACACAAGATGTGACCACAGCCCTAAAGCCAATGGAAACCGAGACGCCAGAGATGTCCACAGCAAGGGAGAGGACGGAGAGCGCCGTGGTGGGAACAAGGTTCATCCAGACCCCAGCCCCAACCATAGACAATGCCCCTTCTACAACGTCCCCCATTATGCTGCTGACAACCCCCTCACAGGGCACCACACAGGAGATGTCACGTGACATTGTGAAGACCACTACTGTGGCCGAGACCACCCATAGAGACCTCACCACCGAGGAACCAAAGACTACAGTCAGCAGAAAGCCCCTTCCTTACCCCACCCCTGCGGGCACTACACCCGCTGTGAAGCGCCCCACCACGGCCATGACAGCGCCCACCACGACCCATCTCAGGATCGCTCCGACCACTGCAGGTGAGGAGTCTCTCGTGTATTCTGCTACAAACCCTGGTATCACTTTCTAACCCACCTCTTGTATCCCCAGCCAGTCCCTGTGCCTCCAGTCCCTGCCATAATGGGGGTCAATGTGTGGAAAGTGGGGACACTAGAAGCTACAGCTGTGACTGTCCACCAGCTTGGAGTGGCCACCTGTGCACTAAAGGTGAGATCTAGGGTTAGGGGGGTCAACTGGCTATCCAGAAACAGCGCCACCCAGTCCACAGGCCGTGTGGAGTATTACAGTAGCATCACTGTACTGAGCTGTAATACTAGTCACTGCTAGTGAACATCAGTGACGCCATTTTTGTGCCAGGACAAGCCCTTTACCAGGATGTGATTCATGGAGTCAAACAGCAATAATCTTACATAATACTTCTCAGGCTGACACCAGAGAGCACTTCCACGCTAAAACCACCTGCACGGAGGAGCATGATTAATGGTGTCTCACACTAGTCCAGTCCCCATGGTCCCTCCATAGAGTAATGTTCAATATCTCCTGGGGTGACACATAGTGACGACACCCCAGCGAGACCCTCAGTATGTAACAATGTCCCTCTGTCTCTTCCAGATGTGGACGAATGTCTGTCCAGCCCTTGTCCAGCGCTCAGCACGTGCATCAATGCCAGGGGCTCGTACAGCTGCCAGTGCCCCCTGGGGCACCTCCTGCAGAAGGGGGCAGGCTGCGTGCCAGGTGAGTGCCAAGACCACCCGCACATCACACACACTACATGCTGATACATTGTAACAAGCTGTCAGCTGTGCAAGGAGGACTGGGACAGGTTCTGCGTCTTCACTTCATATATCTCTGGGGGAAAGCACTATTGAGGGCGCGTTCACATGTTCCGCTAGCGCCGCGTTCATAACGCGGCGCTAGCGCACAGGGGGCGGAGTTTGGGGCGATCGCATATGCGTTTCCAGAGAAACGCATGCGATCGGGTTATTAATCGCATTAGTTTCCCGGGAAACGCATATGCGATCGGCCCGAGCCCCGCCCACTGTGCGCTAGCGTCGCGTTATGAACGCGACGATAGCGGAACGTGTGAATGCGCCCTCAGCGGTGGCTTGTGTTACCCACAATGCATTGTCTCAGAATGTCATTGGTTAAAGGAAACCTACCACCAGGATGAAGAATTGTAAACCAAGCACACTTACCTGCCGCTGTGCGCCCCCTCTGCCGGGATCTTCTTTAAGCTTCTTATGCCCTGGTTTTTACAACATAAGTTTTTTAAAAAAAAATATGCAAATGAGCCAGAGGGTTCTGTGCTGTGTTGATGTAATTGGAGCCTGGAGCCCCTCAGGCCTAATTTGCATAATTTGTAAAACCTTAAAAAAAAAAACAGGCATAAGAAGCTAAAATAGGAGCAGATCCTGCCTCAGGGCCACACTCCAGCAGTAAGTGATCCTGGTAGATGCAGCTCTGGCTGTGACTGGAGTGTTACATGTTGTTTCTTGTAGTGCGGACCTTCCTCGGACACATTGAGATTCCCTGGAGCCTCCTGGATGGCGCCGATGTGAAAGACAGCACCCTGCGCCAGATCAAGGACGACATTGTACGCATAGTGAGTGGCGGCCATATTGGTGGGTGGGGTTATACAAATTGTCTGTATAGGAGGGATCAGCATGTAGACAGATGTAGCTACTGTTTCTGCAGTAATTTAAGACAATTCTTGGTGCGAGGCACATATCACCAAAAGGTTCACCTTTTTTTTTTTACCCATTTTCCGAATGGTTCCCCATCAGATTATAAGAGTGCACAGACTTGGGCTGTACAGAGGCGGTGCTGGATTGAGACGGGACAGAACTCTTTGGACACAAGTGGAACTGGGCAGAGCTTGGTCAGGCAGGGGTGGACCTGGGTTGGACATAGGCGGGGGTAAGGGCTGAGCTGGGTTAGGCAGTGGTGGACTTGGTTTAGGCAGAGCTAATTTGAACAGGGATGGAGCTTGGTCAAGCAGTGGCAGGGGCGGAGATGGGTTGGGCAGGGGCGGAGCTGGGGCGGGTCATCATGGTTTGACTTTTTATACACTTTTAGGACAGCTGATTAGCATTTGTAACCACACATCCAATGCCCTGGTGGTGTCTTATGCACAACAACTCAATATGGGAAAAAAGATGAATCTGGTCTATAGGGGGCGCTAACTGTAATCTCCTTGTTACAGCTGAACTCCTCATTCTCCACCATTTCCGGTTATTACCAGTCCACAGTCAGCAGCGATAGGTAAGAGGCATTGAGTGCCACACACAATGATGTCACACAGCTGGTCCTACGATGGGGAGGTGACATCATCTCCTGTCCTCTTCCTCTGCAGTCACATCAGTGGTAACAGTCTCATCATCCAGAATCTCTTTTCTCTGGAGTCCAACGTCACCATGTATGATCTACAGCGCAGTCTACAGAGCTACGCCAGGGTATGCGAGACGTCGCCAGATCGCCCAACATCTTGTGCACTGGCACTGCACCTACAGCACCGAGTACAGGGTAATGCGACATAGAGGATGATATAGATGGTGCCTGTGCTCTGTGTATTATGTAGATGATGATATAGATGGTGCCTGTGCTCTGTGTATTATGTAGATGATGATATAGATGGGGCCTGTGCTCTGTGTATTATGTAGATGATGATATAGGTGGTGCCTGTGCTCTGTGTATTATGTAGATGATGATATAGATGGGGCCTGTGCTCTGTGTATTATGTAGATGATGATATAGATGGTGCCTGTGCTCTGTGTATTATGTAGATGATGATATAGATGGTGCCTGTGCTCTGTGTAGTATGTAGATGATGATATAGGTGGTGCCTGTGCTCTGTGTATTATGTAGATGATGATATAGATGGGGCCTGTACTCTGTGTATTATGTAGATGATGATATAGGTGGTGCCTGTGCTCTGTGTATTATGTAGATGATGATATAGATGGGGCCTGTGCTCTGTGTATTATGTAGATGATGATATAGATGGGGCCTGTACTCTGTGTATTATGTAGATGATGATATAGGTGGTGCCTGTGCTCTGTGTATTATGTAGATGATGATATAGATGGGGCCTGTGCTCTGTGTAGTATGTAGATGATGATATAGGTGGTGCCTGTGCTCTGTGTATTATGTAGATGATGATATAGATGGTGCCTGTGCTCTGTGTATTATGTAGATGATGATATAGGTGGTGCCTGTGCTCTGTGTATTATGTAGATGATGATATAGATGGGGCCTGTGCTCTGTGTAGTATGTAGATGATGATATAGGTGGTGCCTGTGCTCTGTGTATTATGTAGATGATGATATAGATGGGGCCTGTGCTCTGTGTATTATGTAGATGATGATATAGATGGTGGTGGTGCTCTGTGTATTATGTAGATGATGATATAGATGGTGTCTGTGTGCTCTGTGTATTATGTAGATGATGATATAGGTGGTGCCTGTGCTCTGTGTATTATGTAGATGATGATATAGGTGGTGCCTGTGCTCTGTGTATTATGTAGATGATGATATAGATGGGGCCTGTGCTCTGTGTATTATGTAGATGATGATATAGATGGTGTCTGTGCTCTGTGTATTATGTAGATGATGATATAGATGGGGCCTGTGCTCTGTGTATTATGTAGATGCAATGGTCTGCACTTCATGCCCTGTATACAGTATAACCAGTTGTTACTTTCTCTCTGTATATTGCAGCGCTCAGTCTGTGTCATGTGAAGAGTCCGGGGTGTGACAATGAGACGTCTGTGTGCACAGATCCTGCAGGTTTAGCGTTTTGCCAGTGTAAGGCCGGATACTTCAAATTCAGCAAGACCGATCTTTCATGTCGAGGTGAGGTCCTGCCGCCACGTGTGGGGACATTTATGTGAGACATTTAGTGTTTATTGGTACATGCGTAAGGGGTGTGGCTTTGCATGTATTTGTGGGAGGGGCCTGAGCTGTGGGGGGGTTTGATCTGGGGATTTTCTGATTTATAAGGGCACCTTCTTTCTTTCCTCAGCTTGTGATGATGGCTACAAACTTGAAAATGGAGTCTGTGTGAGGTGAGGAGGGGGGGCTGTGATGGTGGAGAAGAGGGGCTGCATCATAATGGGGGTTCAGAGGATAGATGAAGAAGGAGGTGTCATTTATTCTGTTTCCCTGGGATTGACCAGGCTAGTCTTCTGACCTTCTCCGATCTGTCTGCCCTAACCTACTGCCTGAGAACCTGACCTGTCTGCTGCCTGAACTGAGCTACTGCCTGAGAACCCTACCTGTCTGCTGCCTGAACTGACCTGTCCACCGGACCTGTCTCCTGCCTGACCTACCTCGGACCGGTCTCCTGTCTGACCTACCACCGGACCTGTCTCCTGCCCGACCTACCACCGGACCTGTCTCCTGCCCGACCTACCACCGGACCTGTCTCCTGCCCGACCTACCACCGGACCTGTCTCCTGCCCGACCTACCACCGGACCTGTCTCCTGCCCGACCTACCACCGGACCTGTCTCCTGCCCGACCTACCACCGGACCTGTCTCCTGCCCTACCTACCACCGGACCTGTCTGCTGCCTGAACTGACCTACTGCCTGAGAACCCTACCTGTCTGCTGCCTGAACTGACCTGTCCACCGGACCTGTCTCCTGCCTGACCTACCTCGGACCGGTCTCCTGTCTGACCTACCACCGGACCTGTCTCCTGCCCGACCTACCACCGGACCTGTCTGCTGCCTGAACTGACCTACTGCCTGAGAACCCTACCTGTCTGCTGCCTGAACTGACCTGTCCACCGGACCTGTCTCCTGCCTGACCTACCTCGGACCGGTCTCCTGTCTGACCTACCACCGGGCCTGTCTCCTGCCCGACCTACCACCGGGCCTGTCTCCTGCCCGACCTACCACCGGGCCTGTCTCCTGCCCGACCTACCACAGGGCCTGTCTCCTGCCCGACCTACCACCGGACCTGTCTCCTGCCCGACCTACCACCGGGCCTGTCTCCTGTCCGACCTACCACCGGGCCTGTCTCCTGCCCGACCTACCACCGGACCTGTCTCCTGCCCGACCTACCACCGGACCTGTCTCCTGCCCGACCTACCACCGGACCTGTCTCCTGCCCGACCTACCACCGGACCTGTCTCCTGCCCGACCTACCACCGGACCTGTCTCCTGCCCGACCTACCACCGGACCTGTCTCCTGCCCGACCTACCACCGGACCTGTCTCCTGCCCGACCTACCACCGGACCTGTCTCCTGCCCGACCTACCACCGGACCTGTCTCCTGCCCGACCTACCACCGGACCTGTCTCCTGCCCGACCTACCACCGGACCTGTCTCCTGCCCGACCTACCACCGGACCTGTCTCCTGCCCGACCTACCACCGGACCTGTCTCCTGCCCGACCTACCACCGGACCTGTCTCCTGCCCGACCTACCACCGGACCTGTCTCCTGCCCGACCTACCACTTGACCTGTCTCCAGCCCGACCTACCACTTGACCTGTCTCCAGCCCGACCTACCACCGGACCTGTCTCCTGCTTACACTGACCTACCACCGGACCTGTCTCCTTCCCGACCTACCACCGGACCTGTCTCCTTCCCGACCTACCACCGGACCTGTCTCCTTCCCGACCTACCACCGGACCTGTCTCCTTCCCGACCTACCACCGGACCTGTCTCCTTCCCGACCTACCACCGGACCTGTCTCCTGCCCGACCTACCACCGGACCTGTCTCCTGCCCGACCTACCACCGGACCTGTCTCCTGCCCGACCTACCACCGGACCTGTCTCCTGCCCGACCTACCACCGGACCTGTCTCCTGCCCGACCTACCACCGGACCTGTCTCCTGCCCGACCTACCACTTGACCTGTCTCCAGCCCGACCTACCACTTGACCTGTCTCCAGCCCGACCTACCACCGGACCTGTCTCCTGCTTACACTGACCTACCACCGGACCTGTCTCCTTCCCGACCTACCACCGGACCTGTCTCCTTCCCGACCTACCACCGGACCTGTCTCCTTCCCGACCTACCACCGGACCTGTCTCCTTCCCGACCTACCACCGGACCTGTCTCCTGCCCGACCTACCACCGGACCTGTCTCCTGCCCGACCTACCACCGGACCTGTCTCCTGCCCGACCTACCACCGGACCTGTCTCCTGCCTGACCTACCACCGGACCTGTCTCCAGCCTGACCTACCACCGGACCTGTCTCCTGCCCGACCTACCACCGGACCTGTCTACTGCTTACACTGAACTACCACCGGACCTGTCTACTTCTTTGACTGACCTACCACCGGACCTGTCTGCTGCTTACACTGACCTACCACCGGACCTGTCTCCTGCCCGACCTACCACCGGACCTGTCTACTGCTTACACTGAAATACCACCGGACCTGTCTCCTACTTATACTGACCTACCACCGGACCTGTCTCCTGCCTGACCTACCACCGGACCTGTCTCCTGCCTGACCTACCACCGGACCTGTCTCCTGCCTGACCTACCACCGGACCTGTCTCCTGTCTGACCTACCACCGGACCTGTCTCCTGCCTGACCTACCACCGGACCTGTCTCCTGTCTGACCTACCACCTGCCTGAACTGTCGTTTGACCTGTCGTTCTTTTTTCTTTACAGATGTCCCTTTGGTCTTGGAGGTTTTAACTGCTCGAACCGTAAGTGTCAAACCCACAGGGATGAATGGGGGGCAACATAGGCAAGGGTTACATTGGGGTGTATTCATAATGGGTTAATATATATACTGGGGTGTTGTACAGGAGGTGGTGTATATAATGGGGTGTTGTATAGGAGGTGGTGTATATAATGGGGTGTTGTATAGGTGGGGGTGTATATAATGGGGTGTTGTATAGGTGGGGGTGTATATAATGGGGTGTTGTATAGGATGGGGTGTATATAATGTGGTGTTGTATAGGAGTTGGTGTATATAATGGGGAGTTGTATAGGAGGGGGTGTATATAATGGGGTGTTGCATAGGATGGGGTGTATATAATGGGGTGTTGTATAGGATGGGGTGTATATAATGGGGTGTTGTATAGGTGGGGGTGTATATAATGTGGTGTTGTATAGGTGGGGGTGTATATAATGGGGTGTTGTATAGGATGGGGTGTATATAATGTGGTGTTGTATAGGAGTTGGTGTATATAATGGGGTGTTGTATAGGAGGGGGTGTATATAATGGGGTGTTGTATAGGAGGGGGTGTATATAATGGGGTGTTGTATAGGATGGGGTGTATATAATGGGGTGTTGTATAGGTGAGGGTGTATATAATGTGGTGTTGTATAGGAGGGGGTGTATATAATGGGGTGTTGCATAGGATGGGGTGTATATAATGGGGTGTTGTATAGGAGGGGGTGTATATAATGGGGTGTTGTATAGGAGGAGGTGTATATAATGTGGTGTTGTATAGGTGGGGGTGTATATAATGGGGTGTTGTATAGGAGGGGGTGTATATAATGTGTTGTTGTATAGGAGGTGGTGTATATAATGGGGTGTTGTATAGGAGGTGGTGTATATAATGGGGTGTTGTATAGGAGGGGGTGTATATAATGGGGTGTTGTATAGGAGGGGGTGTATATAATGGGGTGTTGTATAGGAGGGGGTGTATATAATGGGGTGTTGTATAGGAGGGGGTGTATATAATGGGGTGTTGTATAGGTGGGGGTGTATATAATGGGGTGTTGTATAGGAGGGGGTGTATATAATGGGGTGTTGTATAGGTGGGGGTGTATATAATGGGGTGTTGTATAGGAGGGGGTGTATATAATGGGGTGTTGTATAGGAGGTGGTGTGTATAATGGGGTGTTGTATAGGAGGGGGTGTATATAATGGGGTGTTGTATAGGATGGGGTGTATATAATGGGGTGTTGTATAGGAGGGGGTGTATATAATGGGGTGTTGTATAGGTGGGGGTGTATATAATGGGGTGTTGTATAGGAGGGGGTGTATATAATGGGTTGTTGTATAGGATGGGGTGTATATAATGGGGTGTTGTATAGGAGGGGGTGTATATAATGTGGTGTTGTATAGGAGGGGGTGTATATAATGTGGTGTTGTATAGGAGGGGGTGTATATAATGTGGTCTTGTATAGGAGGAGGTGTATATAATGGGGTGTTGTATAGGAGGGGGTGTATATAATGGGGTGTTGTATAGGAGGGGGTGTATATAATGGAGTGTTGTATAGGATGGGGTGTATATAATGTGGTGTTGTATAGGAGTTGGTGTATATAATGGGGTGTTGCATAGGAGGGGGTGTATATAATGGGGTGTTGTATAGGATGGGGTGTATATAATGGGGTGTTGTATAGGTGGGGGTGTATATAATGTGGTGTTGTATAGGAGGGGGTGTATATAATGGGGTGTTGTATAGGATGGGGTGTATATAATGGGGTGTTGTATAGGAGGGGGTGTATATAATGTGGTGTTGTATAGGAGGGGGTGTATATAATGGGGTGTTGTATAGGAGGGGGTGTATATAATGGGGTGTTGTATAGGAGGAGGTGTATATAATGTGGTGTTGTATAGGTGGGGGTGTATATAATGGGGTGTTGTATAGGATGGGGTGTTGTATAGGAGGAGGTGTATGTAATGGGGTGTTGTATAGGAGGGGGTTTATATAATGGGGTGTTGTATAGGAGGAGGTGTATATAATGGGGTGTTGTATAGGAGGGGGTGTATATAATGGGGTGTTGTATAGGAGGGGGTGTATATAATGGGGTGTTGTATAGGAGGGGGTGTATATAATGGGGTGCTGTATAGGAGGAGGTGTATATAATGGGGTGTTGTATAGGAGGGGGTGTATATAATGGGGTGTTGTATAGGAGGGGGTGTATATAATGGGGTGTTGTATAGGAGGAGGTGTATATAATGGGGTGTTGTATAGGAGGGGGTGTATATAATGGGGTGTTGTATAGGAGGGGGTGTATATAATGGGGTGTTGTATAGGAGGGGGTGTATATAATGGGGTGTTGTATAGGAGGGGGTGTATATAATGGGGTGCTGTATAGGAGGAGGTGTATATAATGGGGTGTTGTATAGGAGGGGGTGTATATAATGGGGTGTTGTATAGGAGGGGGTGTATATAATGGGGTGTTGTATAGGAGGGGGTGTATATAATGGGGTGCTGTATAGGAGGAGGTGTATATAATGGGGTGTTGTATAGGAGGGGGTGTATATAATGGGGTGTTGTATAGGAGGGGGTGTATATAATGGGGTGTTGTATAGGAGGGGGTGTATATAATGGGGTGCTGTATAGGAGGAGGTGTATATAATGGGGTGTATATAATGTGGTGTTATATAGGAGGTGGTGTATAGGATAAATCCTGTTATAGTATGTTATATTGGAGATGTATGGGGTGTTGTTACTGCTCAGTGACTCACATATAGGGGGCCGCTTGCTGCATAGAGGGGGACAGTGAGAGTTCAGTGTGGAGTCGGGGTCCCTGGAGGGAGGGTGGGATCCTGCAGCTGACAGGAAGAAAATCTTTCCTATAAGGGAATATGATGCCACAACCGCAGCACCTAGGACTGGGTCATACGTTATACTACAGGCAGTGATGGGGTGTAACGGGGAGACGCACAGCTAAGCAGGGTATGTCCAAAATACTACAAGAGCGTCTCATGGTGGACACTCTGTGTAATGACAGGAAACCCCAATACAAACTATGCAATGTATCCCAGCACCCACTACTACCAGTGTAATGCTATATCCAGCACCCAGTGTATTGCTATATCCAGCACCCAGTGTAATGCTATATCCAGCACCCAGTGTATTGCTATATCCAGCACCCAGTGTAATGCTATATCCAGCACCCAGTGTATTGCTATATCCAGCACCCAGTGTAATGGTATATCCAGCACCCAGTGTATTGCTATATCCAGCACCTGTATATACACGTCTCTCTGTATAAACCCCTGTATGTACACGTCTCTCTGTATAAGCCCCTGTATGTACACGTCTCTCTGTATAAGCCCCTGTATGTACACGTCTCTCTGTATAAGCCCCTGTATATACACCTCTCTCTGTATAAGACCCTGTATATACATGCCTCTCTGTATAAGCCCCTGTCCTCTGTATATACACCTCTCTCTGTATAAGCCCCTGTATATACACCTCTCTCTCTGTATAAGCCCCTTGTATTTACGCGTCTCTCTGTATTGCAGCGTACCAGCTGATCACAGTGATCATAGCGGCCGGTGGCGGTGGACTCCTCCTCATCCTGGTGGTGGCTCTGACAGTGACTTGTTGCAGGTCAGTGCTCCTTCCTGCAGAGTATCGCACATAATGATTTCTACCTTCCCTAATGACCACACAGCCTCGGGGGTCTCTCTACACCGTGGGGGTGGGGGGCAGCTTCCCCGGAGGCCACATCAGCCTTGTGTCATTATACTCCCACACATATGTATCGTCTCAAGCTCAGTAATTACATGTATACATCATCACTATCAACCACTAGAGGGCAGCTGAACACCCAAGACACCATCATGGCAAGTATGTGCCCCTACAGTAGTCACAGAGCCCCCACACAGCAGCCACTAGTCACATTGCCCCCACACAGCAGCCACTAGTCACAGTGCCCCCACACAGCAGCCACTAGTGACAGTGCCCCCACACAGCAGCCACTAGTCACAGTGCCCCCACACAGCCGCCACTAGTCACAATGCCCCCACACAGCAGCCAATAGTCACAGTGCCCCCACGCAGCAGCCACTAGTCACAATGCCCCCACACAGCAGCCAATAGTCACAGTGGCCCCTCAAAGCAGCCACTAGTCACAGTGCCCCCACACAGCCGCCACTAGTCACAGTGCACCCACACAGCAGCCACTAGTCACAGTGCCCCCACACAGCAGCCACTAGTCACAGTGCCCCCACACAGCCGCCACTAGTCACAGTGCCCCCACACAGCCGCCACTAGTCACAGTGCCCCCACACAGCAGCCACTAGTCACAGTGCCCCCACGCAGCAGCCAATAGTCACAGTGCCCCCACACAGCAGCCAATAGTCACAGTGCCCCCACGCAGCAGCCACTAGTCACAGTGCCCCCACGCAGCAGCCAATAGTCACAGTGCCCTCACGCAGCAGCCAATAGTCACAGTGCCCCCACGCAGCAGCCAATAGTCACAGTGCCCCCACGCAGCAGCCAATAGTCACAGTGCCCCCACGCAGCAGCCACTAGTCACAGTGCCCCCACACAGCAGCCACTAGTCACAGTGCCCCCAAACAGCCGCCACTAATCACAGTGCCCCCACACAGCCGCCACTAGTCACAGTGCCCCCACACAGCCGCCACTAGTCACAGTGCCCCCACACAGCCGCCACTAGTCACAGTGCCCCCACACAGCCGCCACTAGTCACAGTGCCCCCACACAGCAACCACTAGTCACAGTGCCCCCACGCAGCAGCCACTAGTCACAGTGCCCCCACACAGCAGCCACTAGTCACAGTGCCCCCACGCAGCAGCCAATAGTCACAGTGCCCCCACACAGCAGCCAATAGTCACAGTGCCCCCACGCAGCAGCCACTAGTCACAGTGCCCCCACACAGCAGCCACTAGTCACAGTGCCCCCACACAGCAGCCACTAGTCACAGTGCCCCCACACAGCAGCCAATAGTCACAGTGCCCCCACACAGCAGCCAATAGTCACAGTGCCCCCACACAGCAGCCACTAGTCACAGTGCCCCCACACAGCAGCCACTAGTCACTAGTCACAGTGCCCCCACACAGCAGCCACTAGTCACAGTGCCCCCACGCAGCCGCCAATAGTCACAGTGCTCCCGCACACAGCAGCCACTAGTCACAGTGCCCCCACACAGCAGCCAATAGTCACAGTGCCCCCACACAGCAGCCACTAGTCACAGTGCCCCCAAACAGCCGCCACTAATCACAGTGCCCCCACACAGCCGCCACTAGTCACAGTGCCCCCACACAGCCGCCACTAGTCACAGTGCCCCCACACAGCCGCCACTAGTCACAGTGCCCCCACACAGCCGCCACTAGTCACAGTGCCCCCACACAGCCGCCACTAGTCACAGTGCCCCCACACAGCAACCACTAGTCACAGTGCCCCCACGCAGCAGCCACTAGTCACAGTGCCCCCACACAGCAGCCACTAGTCACAGTGCCCCCACGCAGCAGCCAATAGTCACAGTGCCCCCACACAGCAGCCAATAGTCACAGTGCCCCCACGCAGCAGCCAATAGTCACAGTGCCCCCACACAGCAGCCACTAGTCACAGTGCCCCCACACAGCAGCCACTAGTCACAGTGCCCCCACACAGCAGCCAATAGTCACAGTGCCCCCACACAGCAGCCAATAGTCACAGTGCCCCCACACAGCAGCCACTAGTCACAGTGCCCCCACACAGCAGCCACTAGTCACTAGTCACAGTGCCCCCACACAGCAGCCACTAGTCACAGTGCCCCCACGCAGCCGCCAATAGTCACAGTGCTCCCGCACACAGCAGCCACTAGTCACAGTGCCCCCACACAGCAGCCAATAGTCACAGTGCCCCCACACAGCAGCCACTAGTCACAGTGCCCCTACACAGCAGCCAATAGTCACAGTGCCCCCACACAGCAGCCACTAGTCACAGTGCCCTTACACAGCAGCCGCTAGTCACAGTGCCCCCACACAGCAGCCACTAGTCACAGTGCCCCCACATAGCGGCCCATAGTCTTGAGTGCCCCCCACATAGCGGCCCATAGTCTTGAGTGCACCCCCCCTCCCCACAGCGGCCCATAGTCTTAGTGCCCCCCCTCCCCACAGCGGCCCATAGTCTGAGTGCCCCCCACCCACGCCCTACACAAAAATAATTCCATTTTCCTCTTATTTTCAGAAAGAGTAAACACGACATTAGTAAACTCATCTTCAAGAGCGGAGATTTCCAGATGTCTCCTTATGCTGAATATCCCAAAACACAGCGATCATCAGATTGGGGGAGAGAGACGATAGAGATGCAGGAGAACGGCAGCACCAAAAACCTGCTCCAGATGACGGATGTCTACTATTCTGTGAGTGCGCGGCCATGACAGGGGGCACCTGGGGAGAGTAATGGGGGGCAGTGATGAGTCGGCAGCCCTCCTCAGGTGACGTAACTTCTCTTATCTGTCACATTCTATTGGGATTATTCAGACGTAGAATCTGTTTTATGATATTCTGGGGCTATTTATGGCTTTATGTTTTCATGAATTTTCTGATTCTTTTGCTTCCGTGAGCCGCCTGGGATTTTATTCCTGCGAGTTTATGGCAAGAGATCCAGATTATCAGGTATAGCAGATTATGAGTGGAGCTGTTGGCATATAATCCAGGAGGCTGGAAGCTGATGATGGTGGCAGATCACCACAAAATAGGGGAGAATCCCCAGCGGGTGCCCTGGCCCTGAACAGGACTCCTCCCCGAGGATCAGCCTGGTGGTGGGGGCATAGGGGGAGATTAGTTCTTGCTGCCATCCTGAGGTGGATCCTATATATTCTCCATGACCCCAAGAGACTAATCTGAATCCTATAGAGATGCCGTGGCCTGACCTGGGGAGGGGCGCTGCATACAAGTCCTCCCAGCTGTATGGAGGAAGGGGTTCACTTACTTTACCCTCTGCGCTCTGTATGTAACTAAGCTCCATGACGAGTAGATTATTGGTTACAATCCGATCACATTGTATCTGTGCGGACCTGAGGGTTCACTTACTTTCTGTTATTATTTGCTGCTGATATTTTCCCCTTTTATTTATTTGCAGCCTGGACTGCGGAACGCGGAGATGGAGCGTAATGGTCTGTACCCGTACACCGGGCTGCCGGGATCGCGCCACTCGTGTATCTACCCCGGACAGTACAACCCGTCATTCATCAATGAGGAGAACAGGCGGAGAGACTACTTCTAGGCGTGACTTGTCGCCATCTTAGCCCCTCCCCTTATGTAACTCCACAGCCTATAGTTAGCGCTGCGTCTCCCCGATTCTGGAGATCGAGGAAGCAAATTCCAACATGGCAGCTGGTGTTATACCCAGGTGGTTTTCTGTGTAGTCACTGATGGAAGGTACAAGCAATGGACGTGTCACATCCTGCGAACAATTGTATCCGTAATCCGCAGAGGACACAACGCCACCGGGAAATGGTCCACAGCAGCCAATCACAGAGTAGGGACAGAAAGTAGTGGATCGCTTTGTGTCTGGTGTGGAGGGAGTCTCATCATCCCCCAGTGTAGGAATATAGAGGCACAAGGTTCTCTCCGCCTCCTAGAGCCCCTGAGGCATTTCCTCTAGCAGCCTTGAAACTGGGGTCCCGTATGTATTGGTCCTGAGTGCACTGTGGGCCCCCGCTACAGGAGCCTGATCCCAGGTTACACCGTGTCCTCCAGTCACTGCCAAAGATGTATAAATTATACCTGTCCCATGAAACATTCCTATAACCCGCAGGTGTAATACAAAGTCAGTATAATGGAAGGAGGAATTGTGAACGCAGCTTTAAATGTGACTAGGTAAGGCAGAATGTAGCATTGTGGGTGCAGCTCTGGCTGGGACTAGAGCATAACCCTGGACTGTTAGTAATGCTGTGGATGGTCGCTCTCCTGACCTGGGATGAGACTATGCTGTATGTATCCGTAGTATCTGCACTTCTCTGCTTCTACCATGATAGGGTCTGATGACCTCTGTGACCAGTTCAAGACACTGTATTAGCCCCTCCCACCGCGCCGGGTCATGGGGCCCCTAACTGTATGAAGTGTTGACTCCTATTTATCAGTTTGTAGATTTTTTGTACTGTGTGATGGCGCCTGGCGTTCTAGTCAGCCGCAGAAGTGATAATAAACCTGTGATTGTTATCTGCGCCCCTCTGTGCTGCCCCCTATGGGGAGTGTATGGTGCTGCTATCTTCTATGGGTAAGGTCTGGCACAGCTGCCCCCTGTGGGGTGATCATGCTGTAGAATGTCCTGTTCTGCCCTCTATGGGGAGGGTATAGTAGAGCGTTTGTGTCCAGTTTCATCTATTTGTCCTGGATCCTGGGGTTCCGTAGTGTCTCGAGTTTGGGGTGAATGTGTTGGGACTTCGCTCCAGGGGGGGATTGTCCCTGACCTGTCACCCTCGGCCTCCTTTACTATACAGAGGTGAAGTCACTGCGGAGCCTCTGTATACAGACGTGACCGGCTGATCCACGGCATCCGAGAGGTTACGTCTCATGACTTTCCAGTAAAACACCAGGAAGACTCCGTAGACCAAAAAGGTCATTCGTGACACGGTATGAAATAGAAGGAAAAGTGAACATAAAGTAAAGAAATTCCCTGATATCATAAAAACATAATAAATGTATCATCTAAATAATAAAAAAAAAAACTGCAGGAATTGTCCAAGGTCAAAAACATCTATAAATGGAGAATTCCAGAACAGGAAACAAATTCAACAAAAGAGAAAGCTTCTGCCAGAAGGACGAGGAGCCCAGTCTGCAAGTGTTATGTATTGTCCCTGGTTAGATGTGTAATCAGACCTCACACTGCTGTGCTCTGTGCTCTCTGCAAGTGTTATGTGTTGTCCCTGCAGAGATGTGTAATCAGACCTCACACTGCTGTGCTCTGTGCAGCCAGTGTTATGTATTGTCCCTGGAGAGATGTGTAATCAGACCTCACACTGCTGTGCTCTGTGCTCTCTGCAGCCAGTGTTATGTATGTCCCTGGAGAGATGTGCAATCAGACCTCGCACTTCTGTGCTCTCTGCAGCCAGTGTTATGTATTGTCCCTGGAGAGATGTGTAATCAGACCTCACACTGCTGTGCTCTGTGCTCTCTACAGCCAGTGTTATGTATTGTCCATAACATACATATTGGGGGTCATTTACTAAGGGCCCGATTCGCGTTTTCCTGACGTGTTACCCGGATATTTCCGATTTGCGCCGATTTCCCCTGAATTGCCGAAAACCCGACGGATTCGGAAAAAACTCTCCAGGGACAGTAGCAATCGATGATGAAGCAGCACTCCAAAAATTCAGTGACATTATTTTTATTCCACCATAAATGCGACGATTTGCCTTTTTTATAAAGGGATTCTCAAGCATAGTGCTGCTTCATCATCGATTGCTAATATACTTGGTGGGCTTTGTCGGACACTCTGTGATGAACTGCACCCTACTGCTTCTCACGCCCCAAAACTCTCTTTTCTCTCCAGGGACAATTCATAGCACTGGCTGCAGAGAGCACAGCAGTGTGAGGTATGATTACACATCTCCCCAGGGACAGTACATAACACTGGCTGCAGAGAGCACAGAGCACAGCAGTGTGAGGTATGATTACACATCTCTCCAGGGACAATATATAACACTGGCTGCAGAGAGCACAGAGCACAGCAGTGTGAGGTCTGATTACACATCTCTCCAGGGACAATACATAACACTGGCTGCAGAGAGCACAGAGCACAGCAGTGTGAGGTCTGATTACACATCTCTCCAGGGACAATGCATAACACTGGCTGCAGAGAGCACAGAGCACAGCAGTGTGAGTTCTGATTACACATCTCTTCAGGGACAATACATAACACTGGCTGCAGAGAGCACAGCAGTGTGAGGGCAGCACGGTGGCTGAGTGGGTAGCACTTTAGCCTTGCAACGCTTGCAAGTCCCACTCAGGTCAACATCTGCAAAGAGTTTGTATGTTCTCTCCGTGTCTGTGTTGGTTTCCTCCCACACTCCAAAACATTCTGTTAGGTTGATTAGATTGTGAGCCTCATGGGACAGGGACCAACTTGGCAAGCTTTGTGCAGCGCTGCGTAATCTGTAGGCGCAATATACATAAATAAGGAAGATTACACATCTCTCCAGGTACAATACATGAACACTGGCTGCAATCTATGGGTTCACACCTGCTGACAGTATCCCTTTAACACCTTTGCCCTGGCACCGGACCACTATTCTTGTGACTTCTGTGGGGCTCCCTAAATCACCTTTCTGGCTCCCTGTGATCTCTCCATACACATCAGACCCTAAGCAGCCTCAGGGCCTTTGTGTCTTATATCACAAGACCTTGAACTCCCCGGGGGTCTCTACCTCCTCTCCTGCCATGAAACCTCCCAGTCTTATAGGTTTAATAGTTGTGATTGGGACTTGGTGTACACCTCATATATACCCCCAGACCCGAATGTCAGCAGCCTTCCTCTGTGCATCGGGGACCTTAAAGGGGTCCTTAACTCTCAACCAACTTGGCAGAAGCAGAATTTAGAGCAAATAACAGCAGCCACATGGATGTAACGGAACATCCAAGAAGGGGGTGACCTACAATCTGATGAGTGGGGGGCATATCCCGCGACTGCATGGGGGCAGTTCGTATAATATTAACCCTTATCCTGCAGCTATCGGGGTCAGTGACGTCCTGGTGACAGCATTACGTAGGTGTAGTTCTTACACGTCTAAGGTTTATGATGTGTAATAAAGACACTACAACCCCCATTGTGCTCCTCATAGATGCCAGAACATGAAATGCAGCAGGATATAAATAGTTCATTTCCTTCTCATTAATGGCTGCTATAAAGATGGTTATCACAGTACAAGGCAGCAAAGGAACAAAGTCCACATGGATCTGTCACCAGCACCAGGGTTAACCCTGTAATGTCCCTGTGATAGTAAGGGGGAGACTGAGCGCAGTCTTATGGAGTGATGTACGTGCTATTCTATCCGTTATAAGGGCAAAAGTGCAGCGATACCTCTGCAGGGTTTACCACACAGCCTGGCAGGGGGATCATGGCATCCATTGGGCAATCCTCATATTTCTCCTTTATTTCCGCCTTTCTGCCCTTCCAATGGGAGTAGAATCTGCAGGTGTGAGCGCACACTCACCTCCTCACATCTCATCATTAATTATCAACTGGGAGCGCAATTAGCGATTGGCGTCACTGTGGACTCTGGACCGCTAACATAAAGCACCGCATCCTCCGGCACAGGCACATCTCAGGAGCAGCTCACGAAGGAAACATGAGGGGAGTCGTAGTCTTCTGTCTGATATTTCTGGTCTTTCCAGTAGACGTGGGTAAGAAAAGATGGATGCTTTCACTTCTGGGATGATGGGGGAAACACTCACTTGCTGCTTGGGCTGTGAGTGGCGATGGTTGCTCTGGAGCATCAGTGTCCTGCTATACTCAGTAATGGACTATAATATAGGTGGTATGGGAGGCAGCCCGGGGCCAATGGACACCCAAACCAGGGCGGGCAAGTGCCCGGGCCCAGAGCTGCTGGGGGGCCCACATAAGGCTGTACATATGGTATACAATGGAGTGAGGGGGGCTGTATCTAATGAATCCATAGGGTGTCAGGGAGGTTTGGGGGGCTGTTTGGGATGATAAACTAGGAAATACTTTAGGGAACAGGAGACTGTTTGTTTGTTTTGGTTTCTGAATTTTTTTTGCCGCAACGGGGTTTCACTGCAAAGGGGCCACTGAGGTTCTGTCGCCCAGGGGCCTAGTGAAACCTGGTGCTGACCCTGCCCAAACCAGCCACCAAAATGAAAAGGACCTTCACCCATGAATTCCTCCTACATCTGTTCCTGCTCTAAATACACATGTTACGTGTACACAAGAGCCATTTCAGGACCTCGAATGGTCACCTATGGTTCTGAAATCCCAGATTGAAAGCAGCAGAAGGGGCACATTACCCAAATTCCCCAGGCTCCTTCTAGTACCACATGTAGGAAGTGATTCCAGACTCCTACAGCCCCTGACTATGCTCTATACCCCCACTGTGCAGGCAGACTCCCCCTGAGCTGGGCACTGTACGAGGGTCATTTTTTAGAATTTCTTTTGCACCTCAGATTTGTCAAAGGGACTTTGATAAATGTGGCACATGAGGTGGTAATAAAAGCAGTTCAGTTATGGGATCTGTACAATTACTGCCCCTTATATGTGAGCCATTAATAGGTGGGGCCGCGGCTTTATGATGCCATCATGGGGTAATGACTAGTTGTGTTCAAATCATAAACAGACACAATATGGCGGCCGTGACTGGGGGTCAATGATCACAGAACGTGATGTTAATGCTCATATTTATGGCCGACGCTTATAGCAAACAGGGCGAAGTCAGCGAGATAAGATGGCTGCGTTATATGGTGTAACTCGCTTTACTGGGAGCAGTTTTGGGTCTGCTATATTACTGTTGTATGAGTCTGATGGAGCTCACAATCCCAGTAGTTCTGTAGGAAGAGGACGGACCAGGCAGGGGATGTACAGAATGGAAAATCTTTGAATTATAATTTAAGAAAAGGAAAGTAGGGGCCTGGAGAAGCCTTTATAGCAAGGGCACACAGTGGGAGATGGAAGTGTTCCTGTACAGTGTAACAGCGTGTGAAGCTACAGCATGGAGGGGCTTGGTAATACCCCCAGAGCCCTTCCAGCTCATTAACATAATTACAAAAGATGATTTTAGAAGGCAGGAGGTCATGAATAACAAATATAAGAAGATATCACAATCACAGTGCTTGATTCTATGAGTAATGTCACTGGGTTTTTGGGATGTCCTTTAAGGGGAACCTGTCACCAGGGACCTCATTTTCACTACAGACAGGTTACAGAAGCCCATTACACATCTGCCTTTCTGCTTTCTCTAAGCATTTACATTACAATATTATTGCTTCCTGACAGAAACCTCAATGTAGTCCTAGGGGTTGGGCTTTGGTTTGGATTTGGAACATGTGACTTGTCTGTGCTGCAGACTCCTCAGCTCTCAGCCCCCAGATTGGTACTCCTGTACAGCTCCTTTCTCCTGCTTTTTCACAGAGCTCACAGTCTGGTGAGCTGACATCAGTGGGAGGAGCTGTACAGGAGCAGAAAGGTGGGGGCCAAGAGCTGAGGAGTCTGCAGCACAGACAAGTCACATGTTGTTTTTTGAAATGCATCCAAACCAAATCCCAACCCCTGGGACTACACAGATGATTCTGTCAGAGTGTAAGGTAAGTTACAATTATATTGTAATGCAAATGCTCAGAGAAAGGAGAATGATGTATTTGCAATGCAGCTGTAATGGTCTTCTGTAACCTATCTTTAGTGATAATGAGGTCCCTGGTGACATTCCCAGGAACTTTCAGTCTAAATACATAATAACTGATTACTAGGGGCGCTTAACACATGGTGCAGATGACTGTTGTACATAGCTGCGCCCAGGGGTGTAGCTGAGCAGTGGGGTGATAGGGCCAAGTACCCCATAGGGGGGGGGGGGACGAGCCACTGTATTGTACTTAGAAGTTGAGTGAATTGAAGTTATCTGGTCCTGACTAATGGGGCACCATCAACCAAATCATCCTCATCATTAATATTGATGATTGTTCAAATTGTCCACAGAGAACCAAAGCAGCACAACGATCGAAACCTTGAAAACGCAGGAAACCTCTCCGGAAACCGAAACGCCGATCACGATAACATCAGAAACTACAAAAACCGAAACACCCACCACAGTAACTTCAGAAACTACAAAAACCGAAACACCTATCACAATAACATCAGAAACTACAAAAACCGAAACACCCATCACAGTAACTTCAGAAACTACAAAAACCGAAACACCTATCACAATAACATCAGAAACTACAAAAAACGAAACACCTATCACAATAACATCAGAAACTACTATAACATCTGAAACACTTACACCAAAAACACCAGATACATCTCATCAAACGTCATCAGCAGAAACAACAACAATGAAATCTCCAGCAACCGAATCAGCAATTACAGAACCGACAAAAACAGAAATATCTGTATCCAAAGACCCAGAAAATACAACTCCCGGTAAGTGTGTACATGCTGTGTCCCTCTCTTCTAGCCGCCATTGCCCCCCGCCGGAGGGTTCTGCAGGGCGTCTAACAGCACAAGCTGTACTGAGCGGCATCACCCATCACAGAGTGACGATGTGGGTGACACCCATGGATCTGCCACTCATCCTGTGAATGAGAATGGAAAAAGGGCCCATTCACATCTGTGTTTAGACCTCCGTTTGCAGGTTTCCTTTTTTAAGTTTAATAGCCGATTAGTTTTCCAATCATGTCTTTTAGTATTAGTCTTTACACCTTATGTTAGGCTTCTGTTATTTGAGCGGATGGTTGGAAGTGAATTTTTTTTCCCATCCGAAGCAATGGAAGGCTAATGGAACTCTCCTTTTTGTAACATTGTTTCCTATAGACATCGGATGCTCTTGATTTGTATCAGTTTGCTCCATCAGTTAATCTGCTATTATTGTACGGAGAGGGCTCACGGGATGAGCCCTTGTCATATAGAGTTGGGGTGTGCGCATATTGCATAATAAAAAATAAAAAAAAATTCTAAGGCTGGCGGCACACATGGTATTTTGAACCCGTTTTTGGGCCCTCTTTACGCAGTCTGTTAAAAAATGCATGCGTTTTTGGAAAACGCATCTGAATATGACCGGTTTTACCAATCATCTTAATTAAAACGGGTCAAAAACGGATGCGTTTTCCAAAAACGCATGTGTTTTTTAACGGACTGCTCAAAAACGGGTTTGAAACGCCACGTGTGCCGCCGGCCTAATACCCGCAAACAGGGATAGCACCCAATCATTAACTCCTAACTCCAGCATTTAACGCCTTCACGCTCACTGACGGATATATGTTGCGGGGCTGTGCAAATCACACTTTGTAATGAATGGGTTAAAATGAGAAAGCCTCAGGTCTTCGGAAGACCCGAGGTTATCATGGCGACCAGATGATCGCCCATGCGCCGCCGCCACTTTGCTGGCATTTACAAGTGCGCACAATATCAAAACACTAGAAAGACCCCCGAGGCTGGTGACACACCAGCCGATTTTTGTGCGTTTTTTTTCTATTGTGTTTTTGCATCCCTGTAAAACGCATCAGTTTTGCATATTGGCTTGTGAAATGGATTTTTGACTTCGTGTTTTCTCCCTTGCATTTTCATCGCACTTTACAAAGCAGTTGCGCTTTTTGGAAACGTGTGCGTTTGCGGTTTGCGTTTTGAGACACAATTGATTATGTGCACAAACAGCAGGGAGAAGATGACTGCATATATGTAAATTGCAAGAGACATAGAAGTAATGTAATAAAGCACACCAAACATTGTGAAAAAAACCCACACCAAACAATAATAAAACGCACAAAATTTCATTGAGTTTGAAAAAGCACCGAAAACGCCATGCGTGTCAACAACCAACGCTGTGTCATGGCGTACTGTAGGGAGGTAACCGCCAAGAGCAACCAATCACAGCGCACCTATTCTGCTCATGAAAGCTGCGCAGAGATTGGTTGTCTATCATGCAGGTTTTGCGGCCCAGATTCTTCACAAACTATCATTTTTTCTGATATTTCTATAAGTAATGTGTAAATATGACCCAGTGGGGAGGAAAGGGTTAACAGCGGCAGGTAGAGAGTAGATCTAGGCTTCTGATCTGTATTGAAGTGAATGGGTCCAGGCTGTTCTCCTAACACAGGATCCTCACTGTCACAAACCCTCAGCTGTGACAGGCAGGATCACCTCCTAAGCATCTCTGAAACACAAGGGGTCTTAAAGGTGATGTCCATGATAAGAAAACATGGCGGCTTCTAACCTGTGACTGTATATCCTCTCTCCGCAGCGCTGCCCTCCTGCTCATCTCGTGTCTGTGGGGATGACGCCATCTGCCTCCAGCTCTATAACACCTACGTGTGTCAGTGTCCACTCAACTTCTTCTACAATGTGGACGATAAGTCCTGCACTCCAGGTGAGAGCAGACCACCACCACCCTCCCGCATGCTGAGAGTTGTAGTTCCATATCTGCGGGACAGCCTAAGAGTACAGTGCACTGGAATGAAAAACTACAAAGTTATTCCCCCATACTTTACACCAGTGATTTTCAACCTGTGTGCCGCGGCACACTAGTGTGCCGCGACACATGGTTGAGTGTGCCGCGGGGAGCCCCTGTGTATCGCCGCCGCCGCGCCCCCGTGTTTTGGCCCCCATACTTACCAACAGGCCCCACGTCGGCGATCCGCCCATCTTCCGTAGCTCCTGCACCGCGCGGCCCATGTCACGTGACTGACGCGACCCGGCGTCAGGTCGCGTAAGTCACGTGACATGGGCCGCGCGGTGCAGGAGCTACAGAAGATGGGCGGATCGCCATTAGGAGAGAAGTTACGCGGAAGAAGACATCAAGGGTAAGTATATAGGGTTATTATTTGTATAAGGAAGGAAGCAAGGGTTTTTTTTTTATTAGTAAAGGGAGGCTGGGGCTTTTTATTTGTTAAGGCAGGCCTCTGGGGCCTTTTAATTAGTAAAGGGAGGCCTCTGGGGCCTTTTAATTAGTAAAGGGGGGCCTCTAGGGCCTTTTAATTAGTAAAGGGAGGCCTCTAGGGCC
Organism: Engystomops pustulosus; assembly: GCF_040894005.1. Taxonomy (NCBI): domain Eukaryota; kingdom Metazoa; phylum Chordata; class Amphibia; order Anura; family Leptodactylidae; genus Engystomops; species Engystomops pustulosus. The sequence continues at coordinate 104,708,570 of NC_092418.1, read as the reverse complement.
TTTTAATTAGTAAAGGGGGGCCTCTAGGGCCTTTTAATTAGTAAAGGGGGGCCTCTAGGGCCTTTTAATTAGTAAAGGGAGGCCTCTGGGGCCTTTTAATTAGTAAAGGGGGGCCTCTAGGGCCTTTTAATTAGTAAAGGGGGGGCTCTAGGGCCTTTTAATTAGTAAAGGGGGGCTCTAGGGCCTTTTAATTAGTAAAGGGAGGCCTCTAGGGCCTTTTAATTAGTAAAGGGGGGGCTCTAGGGCCTTTTAATTAGTAAAGGGAGGCCTTTAGGGCCTTTTAATTAGTAAAGGGAGGCCTCTAGGGCCTTTTAATTAGTAAAGGGGGGGCTCTAGGGCCTTTTAATTAGTAAAGGGAGGCCTTTAGAGCCTTTTAATTAGTAAAGGGAGGCCTTTAGGGCCTTTTAATTAGTAAAGGGGGGCTTCTAGGGCCTTTTAATTAGTAAAGGGGGGCCTCTAGGGCCTTTTAATTAGTAAAGGGGGCCTCTAGGGCCTTTTAATTAGTAAAGGGAGGCCTTTAGGGCCTTTTAATTAGTAAAGGGAGGCCGCTAGGGGCTCTTAATTAGTAAAGGGAGGCCGCTAGGGGCTTTTAATTAGTAAAGGGAGGCCGCTAGGGGCTTTTAATTAGTAAAGGGAGGCCGCTAGGGGCTCTTAATTAGTAAAGGGAGGCCGCTAGGGGTTTTTATTAGTAAAGGGAGGCCTTTTATGACTGTTTTAGTGTCATTTTGTGCTATTTTGGTTGGTGGTGTGCCCCAGGATTTTCTAAGTATAAAAAGTGTGCTTCGGCTCAAAAAACGTTGAAAATCACTGCTTTACACTTCAGATGGGGTGAATCTCCCCTGTGCTCATCCTGGACACCATGGCACCCTCATGCTTTTCCCTGCAGCTCTGCTTTATCAGGTCGGGAGCCGTAACCTCAGCATCACACAGGGCCCACAGTACCCGCTCTTCATGTGTGGGGCTTGTTATCAAATCTACTCATCCTCATTGAAGAGATCTGTCTGGCGTGTACAGACACAATGCTCCATGGGAAAATAATATGCAAATTTTCTCTACTATTTTATAATAATAATTATTCATAATAAGGTGATTGATATACAATTATCTATAATAATCTATAGGCAATCTAAATGTGATTATTATAATCTATAGGTAACCTATATGTGATTATTATAAACTATAGGTAATCTACCTGTAAATATTATAATATATAGGTAATTTACATGTAATTATTATAATCTATAGGTTACCTTCCTGTGATTATTATAATATATAGGTAATTAATATGTGATTATTAAAATATATAGGCAACCTACCTGTGATTATAATAAATGGGTAATTTATGTGTGATTGTTATAATCTATAGGTAATTTAGCTGTGAATATTATAATCTATATGTAATCTACCTGCGATTATTGCAATCTATAGGTAACCTACATGTAATTATTATAATCTATAGGTAACCTACCTGTGATTATAATGTATAGGTGATATACCTGTTATTACTAGAATCTATAGGTAAGCTACATGTGATTATTATAATCTATAGGTAGCCTACATGTTATTATTAGACTTTATAGGTAATCTACATGTGATTATAATAAATGGGTAATTTATGTTTGATTGTTATAATCTATAGGTGATCTATGTGTGATCTTTTAATATATAGGTAATCTACCTGTGATTATAATATATGGGTAATTTATGTGTGATTGTTATAATCTATAGGTAATTTAGCTGTGAATATTATAATCTATATGTAATCTACCTGCGATTATTGTAATCTATAGGTAACCTACTTGTAATTATTATAATCTATAGGTAACCTACCTGTGATTATAATGTATAGGTGATATACCTGTTATCACTAGAATCTATAGGTAAGATACATGTGATTATTATAATCTATAGGTAGCCTACATGTTATTATTAGACTTTATAGGTAATCTACATGTGATTATTACAATCTCTATGTGTGTCCATGTAATAATATAATCTCTGTGTAATTGATGATCTTCTTGTGTAGGAAAAAGCTTCTTTGGTGAGTTCACAATAACGGGACAAGGTTTCAATTCCAACCCCGGCTCCCAGGAGTACACGGAGCTGTACAACATGGTGGTGAATCAGGTGAGTGGTTTCGTTATGCGGTCATTCCTCATCCGTTCTGTCTGATATGTGATGTGTCTTCTGCAGTGATGGTGGTGGAGCTGCGCTGTAAAGCTTAGGTTCTGCCCCGGGATCCGCGGTCACTTCACAACGCGCTATTTTTCCGTACTATGTCTATATCCTGGCTCCTCCTGCGCCAACGTATACACGAAGAGGCTTTAACCTACTGATATAGACGGTGACGGCCGTGCAGCGTAAATTTCTACACCAGGGTCCTTGTGAAAGTTTGCTGGCGCTGGTGCCACCATCGACCCGGTCCCCTCTGCGGCCATCCACACCCCCTTGGTTTGGAGCTCGGCTACAGGCTGTAGTGTTAGGGTACATTCACACGATGTATGCTCGCCCGGGCTAGCCACGCGATGGAGAGAAGTGCAGGGCCGGTGGCGTAACACGACATGCCCTATATTTCTCCGTGCGGTGAGACAGTGACCTGGCACCATAGACGTCTAAGGAAACCTGTATCCGGCCATTATCTTTGTGTGAATGAGCCCATATGTTGTTGATTGCTGCCTTGGTGTACAGTATTAATCACTAGTGACACATAATATCTGATAATGTGACAGCCAATCGGTTTCTCTCCACAGAGCAAATCCTCACTGTCCTCTGTCAAGGAGTATAAAACCACAGCCATACTGAAGATGAGGTAAGTGCAGAGTAGAGGATGAGAGTGCTGGGGAGGATGAGAGTGCTGGGGAGGATGAGAGTGCTGGGGAGGATGAGAGCGCTGGGGAGGATGAGAGCGCTGGGGAGGATGAGAGCGCAGGGGACGATGGGAGAGCTGGGGAAGATGGGAGAGCTGGTGTTGATGAAAGCGCTATGGACGATGAGAGTGCTGGTGATAATGAGAGTGCTGGTGATAATGAGAGTGCTGGTGATAATGAGAGTGCTGGTGATAATGAGAGTGCTGGTGATAATGAGAGTGCTGGTGATAATGAGAGTGCTGGTGATAATGAGAGTGCTGGTGATGATGAGAGCGCTGGTGATGATGAGAGCGCTGGGGAGGGTGAGAGCGCAGGGGAGGGTGAGAGCGCTGAGGAGGGTTGGAGCGGTATGGACAATGGGAGCGCAGGGGACAATGAGAGCGCCGGGGACGATGAGAGCGCTATGGATGATGGGAGTGTTGGGGACGATGAGAGCACTGGGAATCAGACCACCACAGAACATGGACTGTTTTATGGGTTTGCACTGCACCCACCAGACCCTTGTCCTGAGACCCCCACAGTCATCCTCCCTTATCTTGTTTCAATGTTATTTGTATTTTCTTTTAGTTTAACCCCTTCCAGATCTCAAACCAAAATGAGGCGTAGCAGCGGGTCCATCACCGCCACCGTCTCCCACATCTTCTTAGAGAATACCACCGAAACGCAACAAACTGTACAGGTCAAACTGGCCAATGGTCAATATGTATTCAGCAGTAAGTGTCTGGGATACAGCCCATGCCCAGGGGGAGGGTAGAGGAACATCCACTCATGTCTCTAGTCACATGCGGAGCTGTACGTAGCACCCACAGAGATTGTCCCTCATCTATCAGTATGTCTACAGGTCTGGAGCCCCACGAAAACACAAGGAGATCATACAACCTGTGCCATATCATGTGTTATGCTCCAGTCACATCTAAAGCTGCAGTACCATAGCTTCTTTCATTTTCAGGCTTTGTGCAATATACTCCAGGACAATATAACTGATTAGTGTATTGTCACCACTGATATTATTTGTGTTCCTCCAAATTCTTCTATTAATATCAATTAATAATTTACTCCAGTAACCTCCAGAGCTGCATTCACAATTGTCACTGTTAGTCCTCAGGCTGCAGGAGCTCACAGCGCCTCCTGCTGGTAATACTCTAGAGAGCATGCTCTGGTGCAGTGCATTGTGGGAGGTGTAGTGCAGCTTGTGTAGTGACTGTCATCCTCTCTCCTACAGGTAAAAGCATCTGTAATATTAGCTGCGATAGTGAAACGACTGACTGTGAAGAATCCATTAATGGTCAGATGGCCACGTGTACCTGTAAACCGAATTATTATTCCAACTCCGCATCCCAAGGAGTCACTGTAACAAGCTGCAGAGGTGAGATGACACTGCCAATCATTAGCCCCACACTGGGTGACAACCAGGGCAGAAGGGGTAAAGGCAGCATCTTGGTTCCCACAATTTCTGAATGGACATTCTGCCTATTGATGTCACAATCCTCTACTGATGAATGAGGCCCTGGGTGGCCACCCCTGGGTGGTCTCAATGCTGCCCGGGACTCAGCTTTCTTTGGACCTGATATAAGACCCCAGTGGCTGTGTCCTAATGGGACATTTCAAAAAATAGCTGTTTGTGCTGATGGTGAATTTGTGTTTCAGATTGTTCCCCCAATTGTAATGAGGCCGAGGGGAAGACCTGCAAAGTGGCTTCAAACAATATAGGACAATGTGTCTGCCTCCCGGGATACAAGAAGAACGGGGACAACTGTGACCAGTGAGCGCTGACACACAACGCAACATAACACGCTGCAACACATGACAACTAGTGTAACAATGTAACAACACAACAGCATGACACACCAACAACATAATACCAACACAATAGCACAACACAGCGCAATAATGTAACAACCCAACAGTGTGACTGAGCAACAACATAACATCACTACAGTATGACTGTGCAATAATGCAACAACAAAACAGTGTGACACTAAGCAACAACATAAAGAAACAATAATATAACATGGCGCAATAATACTGTAACAACCCAACAGTGTGACCGAGCAACAACATAACATCACTACAGTATGACAGTGCAACAATTTAACAACCCAAACATCACTACAGTATGACAATGCAACAATGTAACAACCAAACAGTGTGACCGCGCAACAACATAACATCACTACAGTAAGACAGTGCAACAATGTAAGAACACAACAGTGTGACAATGAGCAACAACATAACATCACTACAGTATGACAATGCAACAATGTAACAACCCAACAGTGTGACAATGAGCAACAACATAACATCACTACAGTATGACAGTGCAACAATGTAACAACCCAACAGTGTGACCGATCAACAACATAACATCACTACAGTATGACAGTGCAACAATGTAACAACCCAACAGTGTGACCGATCAACAACATAACATCACTACAGTATGACAGTGCAACAATGTAACAACCCAACAGAACAGTGTGACCGAGCAACAACACAACATCACTACAGTAAGACAGTGCAACAATGTAACAATAGTGTGACCGAGTAACATCACTTCAGTACGACAGTGCAGCAATTTAACAACAACAACTGAACAACAACACAACATGACTACAGTATGACAGTGCTACAATGTAACAACTCAATGGTGTGACCGAGCAACAACATCACATGACTACAGTATGACAGTGCTACAATGTAACAACCCAACAGTGTGACCGAGCAACAACATAACATCACTACAGTATGACAGTAAAACAATGTAACAAAACAGTGTGACATTGAGCAACAACATAACATCACTACAGTATGACAGTAAAACAATGTAACAAAACAGTGTGACATTGAGCAACAACATAACATCACTACAGTATGACAGTGCTACAATGTAACAACCCAACAGTGTGACCGAGCAACAACAGAACATCACTACATTATAACAGTGCAACAACGTAACAACCCAACAGAACAGTGTGACCGAGCAACAACACAACATCACTACAGTGTGACAGTAAAACAATGTAACAAAACAGTGTGACACTGAGCAAAAACATAACATCAGTACAGTATGACTGTGCAACAATGTGACAAAACAACAGTGTGACTGAGCAACAACTTAAAAACACAATAGAATAACACAGCGCAATAATGTAACAACCAAACAGTGTGACCGAGCAACAACATAACATCACTACAGTAAAACAGAACAAGATAACAACACAATGCACTGTTACACAAAACAACCAGTGCGTCAACACAACAGCGTAACAAAGCACAACATTATATAGTAGCATCACTAAAATATAACAGTGCAACAACACTTTAGCATAACAAAACATAGGGACACATCTGTGATGTCAGTCTCATTTCAGGGCATTGTCGCCTTCTCATCCTTTCTTCTTCCACTTTCTTGCAGATGTGATTTTGGATACTCAGGATCGAATTGTGCAGACAGTGAGTATCTGCAGCGTTACAGCACGCAAGGTGCAAGGTTTAGAAGAAGAGGGCGCTGTATATATCACCCTGATGGGGGCGCTGTGTATATCACTCTGATGGGGGCGCTGTGTATATCACACTGATGGGGGCCCTGTGTATATCACTATGATGGGGGCGCTGTGTATATCACTCTGATGGGGGTGCGTTGTATATCACTCTGATGGGGGGGCTGTATATATCACCATGATGGGGGCGATATGTATATCACTCTGATGGGGGCGCTGTATATATCACTCTGATGGGGGCGCTGTGTATATCACTCTGATGGGGGCGCTGTGTATATCACACTGATGGGGGCCCTGTGTATATCACTATGATGGGGGCGCTGTGTATATCACTCTGATGGGGGTGCGTTGTATATCACTCTGATGGGGGCGCTGTATATATCACCATGATTGGGGCGATATGTATATCACTCTGATGGGGGCGCTGTATATATCACTCTGATGGGGGCGCTGTGTATATCACTCTGATGGGGGCGCTGTGTATATCACTCTGATGGGGGTGCGTTGTATATCACTCTGATGGGGGCACTGTGTATATCACTCTGATTGGGGCACTGTGTATATCACTCTGATTGGGGGCGCTGTATATATCACCCTGATGGGGCGCTGTGTATAGATGGGGGCGCTGTGTATATCACTCTGATGGAGGCGCTGTGTATACCACTCTGATGGGGGCGCTGTGTATATCACTCTGATGGGGGCACTGTGTATATCACTCTGATGGGGACGATGTGTATATCACAATGATGGGGGCGCTGTGTATATCACTCTGATGGGGGCACTGTATATATCACTCTAATGGGGGCACTGTGTATATCACTCTGATGGGGGCGCTGTGTATATCACTCTGATGGGGGCGCTGTGTATATCACTCTGATGGAGGCGCTGTGTATACCACTCTGATGGGGGCGCTGTGTATATCACTCTGATGGGGGCACTGTGTATATCACTCTGATGGGGACGATGTGTATATCACAATGATGGGGGCGCTGTGTATATCACTCTGATGGGGGCACTGTATATATCACTCTAATGGGGGCACTGTGTATATCACTCTGATGGGGGCGCTGTGTATATCACTCTGATGGGGGCGCTGTGTATATCACTCTGATGGGGGCCCTGTGTATATCACTCTGATGGGGGCGCTGTGTATATCACTCTGATGGGGGCCCTGTGTATATCATTCTGATGGGGGCGCTGTGTATATCACTCTGATGGGGGCGCTGTGTATATCACTCTGATGGGGGCGCTGTGTATATCACTCTGATGGGGGCGCTGTGTATATCACTCTGATGGGGGCGCTGTATATATCACTCTAATGGGGGTGCTGTGTATGTCCCTATTATGGGGCGCTGTGACCAGCAATTTATCATGTATTTGTGTATCACAATTCATCTGGGCCCTATTGTGCTTCTGCTTTTCCCATTCAGATTATCTTCTGATCCTGGTCATTGTCGGCGCGGTGTTGGGTGCAGTCGTTATTGCCTTGTTGGGTGCAGTGATCGGAGTTTCCGTCAGGTGAGACCTTACAGAGGGGTCCTCTGAATCACCTCCTCCACCCCCTCTAAGATCCGTATCATCACTACATCCCCCTTGTCACATTGTAGTCACATGACTTCTGCTCACATGTAAAACCGTGTGGCTCCCCCTCCCCTTCTGACGACAGCTGCTGTAGTCCTGCTTCTGGCTGCAGGGCCTAGGAGAGGTCTACATCGCTGCCTTCAGCTGATGTATTTCATTATTTTCTCGCAGCTCAAAGAAAAGAAACAAATCTGGTGACAGGACAACACTGATTGATGACAGGACCCCCAGGAGCAGCCCGGCCCCAATGCGCCTCTTCCCCAAAGTTCAAGCTAAGAGCAACGTGGGTGTGGACAACATGGCCACCAATGTGTTTGACGATAACGAGGAGTATCAGCGCAAATTTCCCAGAAGAGACTATGATGAGGTGCGGAGTGTCATAGTTATTGGGTTCCTCATAATACATCAAATACACGGCGCCTCTCCAGGTTATGTGCGGTATTACATGACTGTACTGGAACTGCGATACCTCTCACCACCTGAGCTTCATGGGGAGTGGTAGTGGGGAGATGATTATGGGGCGATGTGGGGGTCACCTAGGGGTGTGGTATAGAGATTTTGAGGTGATACTCAGTAACCTTTGTCTTTTCCCCCTTACAGTATGAAATGGACAGAAAGGAATGGAATTACTAGAGAGGCCTCCGGATGGCGCTGTGCCCTGCACTTATTGGCGGGTACAATGAGTGTGGAGGGTGCGAGCGCCTGATGACCCGGGCACCGTGACCCAACACTGGACACCTGATGACCCAGGCACCGTGACCCAACATCGTGCGCCTGATGACCCAGGCACCGTGACCCAACATCGTGCGCCTGATGACCCGGGCACCGTGACCCAACACCGGGCGCCTGATGACCCGGGCACAATTTTATATCTGTGTAATTTATTGTAAGATAAAATGAACTGAACGCCGGGGATGAAGGGACGACGCCTGCGCTGCCAAATAATATCCCGGAAGAGACGTTATTTCTATGAGGAACACACATCCCAGCTGTCGTGTGTGAGGAATAATGGCTGATAACAGAGGACAACAGCGCCAGTGTCCTGTGCAGATCCCTGACATCTTTATTAAACTTCTCTGTTATTATTATTTTATTATTAAACACATTGTAACAAAACATCTGCGACATGTCCTGCAGGAGGAGGGTGATAACAGAGAGCACAGAAGACCAAAGCCTGGGACAGATGCTCCCCAAGTGCCTCAGTGATGTCATCAGCATGGGCAGGGCAGCAGGGTGGTGTCTCCTCCCCCAACTATATACAGCACCAGTACCAAGCTCCAATACTTGACTCAATACAGACCAGGACCCAGCATGATATACAGGTTGGGGGCGGGGCCGTGACTACCTCTCACACAGGATATACAGGCAGGGGGCGGGGCTGTGGCTACCTCTCACACAGGATATACAGGCAGGGGGCGGGGCTGAGGCTACCTCTCACACAGGATATACAGACAGGGGGCGGGGCTGTGACTACCTCTCACACAGGATATACAGGCAGGGGGCGGGGCTGTGACTACCTCTCACACAGGATATACAGGCAGGGGGCGGGGCTGTGACTACCTCTCATACAGGATATACAGGCAGGGGGCGGGGCTGTGACTACCTCTCACACAGGATATACAGGCAGGGGGCGGGGCTGTGACTACCTCTCACACAGGATATACAGGCAGGAGGCGGGGCTGTGACTACCTCTCACACAGGATATACAGGCAGGGGGCGAGGCTGTGACTACCTCTCACACAGGATATACAGGCAGGGGGCGGGGCTGTGACTACCTCTCACAGGATATACAGGCAGGGGGCGGGGCCGTGACTACCTCTCACACAGGATATACAGGCAGGGGGCGGGGTCGTGACTACCTCTCACAGGATATACAGGCAGGGGGCGGGGCTGTGACTACCTCTCACACAGGATATACAGACAGAGGGCGGGCCTGTGACTACCTCTCACACAGGATATACAGGCAGGGGGCAGGGCTGTGACTACCTCTCACACAGAATATACAGGCAGGGGGCGGGGCCGTGACTACCTCTCACACAGGATATATAGGCAGGGGGCGGGGCTGTGACTACCTCTCACACAGTATATACGGGCAGGGGAGGGGCCGTGACTACCTCTCACACAGGATATACAGGCAGGGGGCGGGGCCATAACTACCTCTCACACAGGATATACAGGCAGGGGGCGGGGCCGTGACTACCTCTCACACATGATATACAGGCAGGGGGCGGGGCCGTGACTACCTCTCACACAGAATATACAGGCAGGGGGCGGGGCCGTGACTACCTCTCACACAGGATATACAGGCAGGGGGCGGGGCCGTGACTACCTCTCACACAGGATATACAGGCAGGGGGCGGGGCCGTGACTACCTCTCACACAGGATATACAGGCAGGGGGCGGGGCCGTGACTACCTCTCACACAGGATATACAGGCAGGGGGCGAGGCTGTGACTACCTCTCACACAGGATATACAGGCAGGGGGCGGGGCTGTGACTACCTCTCACACAGGATATACAGGCAGGGGGCGGGGCTGTGACTACCTCTCACACAGGATATACAGGCAGGGGGCGAGGCTGTGACTACCTCTCACACAGGATATACAGGCAGGGGGCGGGGCTGTGACTACCTCTCACACAGGATATACAGGCAGGGGGCGAGGCTTTGACTACCTCTCACACACGATATACAGCCAGGGGGCGGGGCTGTGACTACCTCTCACACAGGATATACAGGCAGGGGGCAGGGCTGTGACTACCTCTCACACAGGATAATACAGGCAGGGGGCGAGGCTGTGACTACCTCTCACACAGGATATACAGGCAGGGGGCAGGGCTGTGACTACCTCTCACACAGAATATACAGGCAGGGGGCGAGGCTGTGACTACCTCTCACACAGGATATACAGGCAGGGGGCGGGGCTGTGACTACCTCTCACACAGGATATACAGGCAGGGTGCGGGGCTGTGACTACCTCTCACACAGGATATACAGGCAGGGGGCGGGGCTGTGACTACCTCTCACACAGGATATACAGGCAGGGGGCGGGGCTGTGACTACCTCTCACACAGTATATACGGGCAGGGGAGGGGCTGTGACTACAGTGGTGGGAAACATCATTAGTGCCCTGGCCAGAGTTTATGAGGGGGATAAAAGGGTTAATCCTCAAAACCTGCTGTGGAGGAACGTCCATATGTCCCCATTGATGATGTAATAGGATGAGGGGTTTATAATTGTCTTGTGCATATATGTATCAAATGTGTATTATATGTATCATGTGTATAATGTGTATCGTGTGAATATTTGGTATTTGTGTTTTATAAATAAAAAGATTGACTACCTCTCACACCGTATAGATATAACATCAGCTTCCGCCTAGTGTGCACGGAGCACTGACCTGTGTGCGCTGTCACCGTCCTATCAGGGGGAGGAGAAGCCCCGTACATCCCGGGGAGGAGCCGCTGTATTTTATCGGCGATGTTTGCCGGGATTTAGGGGGTAAATTCCCTTACAGAGAAGCCGCAAGGGGTAACAGGGCGTGTCTGAAGAGGAATGGGCGTGTCTGGAGAAGGTTTGGGCGGGGACCAGCCGCGAGCTAGTCGTAGTTTACCTTTAGTGGGCGGGGTGATCTTTGTGATGGGCGGGTGTTTCCCTGCGTCGGGCGTGGTTTGTCTCCGGTGGGCGGGACTGGCTCGGGCGGTGATGGCCTCCTGTTCCCGGTACAGCCGCGGCCTGTAGCGGCCGGAGGACGAACCATGACCCGCAGCAGCCTGATCCCTCTCTGCGCCCTGCTGCTCTGCTGCGCCCCACACACACCCGCGGGTGAGAGACCGGAGCTACTGGGAAAATCAATACCCCCCCACCCCTCCGTGTGTAATAATCTGTGCAGGGTGATACCCCCCCCTCCCGGGTGTAATAATCTGTGCAGGGTGATTCCCCCCCCCCCTCCCGGGTGTAATAATCTGTGCAGGGTGATTCCCCCCCCCCCCTCCCGGGTGTATTAATCTGTGCAGGGTGATTCCCCCCCCCCCTCCCGGGTGTAATAATCTGTGCAGGATGATACCTCCGTGCAGGGTGAACCCCCCCCCCCCTCCCGGGTGTAATAATCTGTGCAGGGTGAACCCCCCCCCCCCTCCCGGGTGTAATGATCTGTGCAGGGTGATCCCCCCCCCCCTCCCGGGTGTAATAATCTGTGCAGGGTGATCCCCCCCCCCCTGGTGTATTAATCTGGGCAGGGTGATACCCCCCCCCCTCCCGGGTGTAATAATCTGAGCAGGATGATACCCCCCCGTGCAGGGTGAACCCCCCCCCCCCTTCCGGGTGTAATAATCTGTGCAGGGTGAAACCCCCCCCCCCCTCCCGGGTGTAATGATCTGTGCAGGGTGATAGCCCCCCTCCCCCCCTCCCGGGTGTAATAATCTGTGCAGGGTGATGCCCCCCCCCCCCGGGTGTAGTAATCTGTGCAGGGTGATACCCCCCCCCCTCCCGGGTGTAATAATCTGTGCAGGGTGATGCCCCCCCCCCTCCCGGGTGTAATAATCTGTGCAGGGTGATGCCCCCCCCCCCCTCCCGGGTGTAATAATCTGTGCAGGGTGATGCCCCCCCCCCTCCCCCCCTCCCGGGTGTAATAATCTGTGCAGGGTGATGCCCCCCCCCCCCCCCCGGATGTAGTAATCTGTGCAGGGTGATACCCCCCCCCCCTCCCGGGTGTAATAATCTGTGCAGGGTGATGCCCCCCCCCCCCCCGGATGTAGTAATCTGTGCAGGGTGATACCCCCCCCCCCGGGTGTAGTAATCTGTGCAGGGTGATACCCCCCCCCCCCCCCCGGGTGTAGTAATCTGTGCAGGGTGATACCCCCCCCTCCCGGGTGTAATAATCTGTGCAGATAATAACATTACGTGGTGGAGATCACATTGTCTCCTTTTTATCCATCTCCCCCCCCCCAGGTGTGAATGTGTGCAGCAGTCGCAGCGCTGTAGTCACTTCGTGTCAGGATTGTCTCCTCATCCACCCGCAGTGTAACTGGTGCTCCCAGGAGGTAAGAAACCGGCTACTACAACTCCCATCATCCTCCTCTGTGTGTGGCAGGGAAGGTGCAGGAGCAGCGGAGGGGGGCGCAGGAGATGCAGGAGCAGCGGAGGGGGGCGCAGGAGATGCAGGAGCAGCGGAGGGGGGCGCAGGAGATGCAGGAGCAGCGGAGGGGGGCGCAGGAGATGCAGGAGCAGCGGAGGGGGGCGCAGGAGATGCAGGAGCAGCGGAGGGGGGCGCAGGAGATGCAGGAGCAGCGGAGGGGGGCGCAGGAGATGCAGGAGCAGCGGAGGGGGGCGCAGGAGATGCAGGAGCAGCGGAGGGGGGCGCAGGAGATGCAGGAGCAGCGGAGGGGGGCGCAGGAGATGCAGGAGCAGCGGAGGGGGGCGCAGGAGATGCAGGAGCAGCGGAGGGGGGCGCAGGAGATGCAGGAGCAGCGGAGGGGGGCGCAGGAGATGCAGGAGCAGCGGAGGGGGGCGCAGGAGATGCAGGAGCAGCGGAGGGGGGCGCAGGAGATGCAGGAGCAGCGGAGGGGGCGCAGGAGATGCAGGAGCAGCGGAGGGGGGCGCAGGAGATGCAGGAGCAGCGGAGGGGGGCGCAGGAGATGCAGGAGCAGCGGAGGGGGGCGCAGGAGATGCAGGAGCAGCGGAGGGGGCGCAGGAGATGCAGGAGCAGCGGAGGGGGGCGCAGGAGATGCAGGAGCAGCGGAGGGGGGCGCAGGAGATGCAGGAGCAGCGGAGGGGGGCGCAGGAGATGCAGGAGCAGCCTCTGGGTCACGTTAACCTGTTAATGTCTGTGTAGCTCTGGTGGGAGGGGATCAGCTCGATCACACAGAGTTGTCTCGTTAGCATCATGTTGTCAGATTCCTGTAGCCCCCTCTCCGGGGTCTGCACGCTCCTCGCTTACACGTAATGGGCACAGAGTGGGTTATATTTTATCATATCATATTATATTATATCATCTTTAGCTGTAGGATTGCTCACCATATACTGGGTGTATATATATATATTATGTGGTCTCTTATATGTGATGTATATACTGTATATATAGTCTGGGGTCTCTTATACCTGATTTATGTACTGTAAATAGACTCTCCGGCTCTTGTATCTCATGTGTATGTGTATATATATATATATATATAATTATTAAATTTTTTTTATTTATTTATTTATTTTTTCCATTCTCCGGCTGTGTATATATTCTGTATTGGGGAGATGTGGGTGGCGGAGGTTTCGTTTGTGTAATTGTACAGCCACAATAGAAGAGATCTGGGTGCTGGGTGACCTCCCCTCTTGGCTGTAATGGTGGCCATATTGGTACCCCCTCAGTTAACCCCATGTCACTTTGACCTTTCATGACCTCTGTGTGGATGATCCTGTCGTTCTCCTGACTCCCTTTTCTTTTCCGCCCTGCAGGTTTTCGGGGCGCCTCATACTGTGACCTCTCGCTGTGACCTGAGGGACAATCTGATAAATAAAGGCTGCTCGGTGGATTTTATTGAGGGTCCCAGGAGTAAGGTGACTGTGGTCCAGAGCTTCCCCCTTAGCAGCAAGGGGTCAGGGGCGTCACAGTCAGACATAATCCAGATGACCCCGCAGAGTATTGCGCTGTCTCTCCGGCCAGGTCAGTCGTCACCTCTGAACCCTCATACACAGGACGTCCCCCGAGGGGAAAGCCGAGCTCCATGTACACAGAACCTGGGCGGTTGTAGGGTTTGGGTCGGTCCTGGAAGTGCTCCTAGCGGTTGTAGGCTGGTGGGTGGTTGGGCGGTCATAGGCATTTGTGGGGCATTTGGGCGGTCATGGGCATTTGTGGGGCATTTGGGCGGTCATGGGCATTTGCGGGGCATTTGGGCGGTCATGGGCATTTGCGGGGCGGTTGGGTGGTCCCGGCCGGTTGCGGGGCGGTTGGGTGGTCCCGGCCGGTTGCGGGGCGGTTGGGTGGTCCCGGCCGGTTGCGGGGCGGTTGGGTGGTCCCGGCCGGTTGCGGGGCGGTTGGGTGGTCCCGGCCGGTTGCGGGGCGGTTGGGTGGTCCCGGCCGGTTGCGGGGCGGTTGGGTGGTCCCGGCCGGTTGCGGGGCGGTTGGGTGGTCCCGGCCAGTTGCCGGGCGGTTGGGTGGTCCTGGCCGGTTTGATGATGGGGTGTGTTGTGGTTGTATCTGGAATAGGTGACTGATGCCCCGCTATGTCGCCTCCTGCAGGTGCAGCGACCTCCTTTACAGTACAGGTGCGGCAGGTGGAGGACTACCCTGTGGATCTCTACTACCTGATGGACCTGTCGTTGTCCATGAAGGACGATCTGGACACCATTCGGAATTTGGGGACGCGATTGGCTGCGGAGATGGCCAAACTAACCAGCAACTTCCGCCTAGGGTTTGGCTCCTTCGTGGATAAGAACGTCTCCCCGTTTTCTTACACCGCCCCCAAATATCAGAACAACCCGTGCACTGGGTGAGTGATGGCGGAGGCCCCGACCCTTGCAGCCACAGGCACATAAGGGTCATATGGTTGGGGTTTAGGAGAGGTTTGTGACTATGTGGCTTCTCTGCACTGGTACATTGCAGCAAACCCTCAGCATTTGCCTTTCTTGTTTTTCTCTCCTCCTGGCACCATGCACACGTAGAGGGGGCGAGGGATCCGCTGCTCCCCGAGGGGTCATGAGAGAACAGCTTCCAGAATTCCCTCCCGCGCCCGGGTGCCATTGTCCACTGTCCTCTCCACCTCCCTGTGGGACGACGGCCAAATGTCACCCCCTATAGATCAGAGCCGCTCCCCTAACTGCTGTATAGGGAGGGGCCCAAATCTCTATTTATCCTAAGGCTCCTAGATCCAGAAAAGAATTCCAGAACTACAGTAAATACTGACACAAGTCTCATTACTCTGCACGTCTCTTCCCAGATATAAGCCGTTCCCAAACTGCATCCCGTCCTTCGGCTTCCGCCATGTTCTTTCCCTCACAGATAAAGTCAGCAACTTCAACACTGAGGTGCAGAACCAACAGGTGTCACGGAATCGGGATGCACCAGAGGGGGCATTCGACGCCATTCTGCAAGCTGCAGTCTGCAAGGTGAGTATCACTTCCCATGAGCGCAGCTCTGGAGTATAATACAGGATGTAACTCAGGATCAGTACAGGATAAGTAATGTCATGTATGTACACAGTGACTGCACCAGTAGCAGAATAGTGAGTGCAGCTCTGGAGTATGATACAGGATGTAACTCGGGATAAGTACAGGATAAGTAATGTCATGTATGTACACAGTGACTGCACCAGCAGCAGAATAGTGAGTGCAGCTCTGGAGTATAATACAGGATGTAACTCAGGATCAGTACAGGATAAGTAATGTCATGTATGTACACAGTGACTGCACCAGCAGCAGAATAGTGAGTGCAGCTCTGGAGTATAATACAGGATGTAACTCAGGATCAGTACAGGATAAGTAATGCCATGTATGTACACAGTGACTGTACCAGCAGAATAGTGAGTGCAGCTCTGGGGTATAATACAGGATGTAACTCCGGATCAGTACAGGATAAGTAATGTCATGTATGTACACAGTGACTGCACCAGCAGCAGAATAGTGAGTGCAGCTCTGGAGTACAATACAGGATGTAACTCAGGATCAGTACAGGATAAGTAATGTCATGTATGTACACAGTGACTGCACCAGCAGCAGAATAGTGAGTGCAGCTCTGGAGTACAATACAGGATGTAATTCAGGATCAGTACAGGATAAGTAATGTCATGTATGTACACAGTGACTGCACCAGCAGCAGAATAGTGAGTGCAGCTCTGGAGTACAATACAGGATGTAACTCAGGATCAGTACAGGATAAGTAATGTCATGTATGTACACAGTGACTGCACCAGCAGCAGAATAGTGAGTGCAGCTCTGGAGTACAATACAGGATGTAACTCAGGATCAGTACAGGATAAGTAATGTCATGTATGTACACAGTGACTGCACCAGCAGCAGAATAGTGAGTGCAGCTCTGGGGTATAATACAGGATGAGTGACCTCGCTGAGTTATATGTCAGGGGTTAGAAGGTTCTCTTTGATTTTGGGGTGTCTGTCTGTATACTCTCTGTGTGTGTATGTATGTATATATATATTATAATCCTCCGAACTCAGATTTTCCTCTTTCTATGTATTTTGCTTTTCTCTGACGTTTCGGTTCCTCTTTCCGGTTTCTGTTCCTTTGAGGTTTCGGTTTTTGCTGACTGGTTTATGGATTATGTAGTTTCTTTTCTTTCTTTTGTAGTAAGGTTGCAGGACGGCGCTGTGTGGTGGCAGATGATTCTTTGTAGGGGGGATTATGGCTCTCGCTGCTGTCATTGCGGGGGGTGCCCCGGGGTATGTCTGCGGGGGCAGGTCGGGGCAGGGGCCGCGGTGAATCATCAGAGACTCGGTGGTTATTATATCTCTTCGTGTTGGGGCCTGCGCTGCTGCCACTGGATCACTACAAGGTGTTCAGGGCCCGGGAAAGCTGGGTGTCAGGCTGTGTTTGAGCAGTAATAGCCTGGTTATCACCCAGCTTTCCAAGCGACAGATGACTTGGCTGTCCTGTGCACCGAGCAGCTGCTGCCATCTGTTATCATGTCCTGAGTACTGGAGGAATAACAGAGATCGGATTGTTTCTGTCACCAGTGCTGGAATAATGCACCGAGGCTGCGCTGGACTCTACATCCCCCCCACCCCACCCCCAGATAAAGGGTGCGCCGGGCTCCTGGTCTGGACTCTACATCCCCCCCCCCCCCCAGATAAAGGGTGCGCCGGGCTCTCAATAGGGACTCGGCTCTCCCCCAAATAATGGCTGTGCTGGGCTACTGGCCTGGACTCTACCCCCCCCCCCCCAAATAAAGGGTGCTCTGGGCTCCCGACCGGGACTCAGCTCTCCCCCAAATAAAGGGTGCCCCTACCCCTTCTAAGGGGAGGCTGCGAAACATATGGGGTCACACAAACCCTTTGTCTCATTGCCAGTATTATGGGATTGTGTTGTGATAATTGAACCCCAGAATATTGTGGGGCTTGGGGTTGGTGGAAGGTCCCTGATTTGGGGGGTTGTGCCTCTCCACCTGCTGACATCACTGACCGTGTCCATTCCCTCTCTAGGATCGGATCGGCTGGAGGACGGAGGCCTCGCACCTGCTGGTCATCACTACTGACGACGTCCCGCACATCGCACTGGATGGTAAACTGGCGGGACTGGTGCAGCCGCACGACGGGCAGTGCCACCTCAACACGGACAACGAGTACAGCGCCGCCGCTCAGCTGGTAAGATCAGCGCCCGGGAAAGCTGGGTGAGGAGCCTTATGGCTGGAGATGCTTGATGTCACGTAATCTGGTTATTAGGCGCGTGGCTGTGTTATAGCGACGTCAATGCTCCGATCTGTTATGCGACATCCTCCTGCGCTCTGGTACACTGTAACAAACCCTCTGCAATGAGAGTTGCCTCTGATGCGCCTTGTTCCCCTCTGGTTTAGGATTATCCATCACTCGCTCTGCTCGGGGAGAAACTAGCCGAGAACAACATTCACCTGATATTCGCGGTGACCAAAGCGCATTACCTGTTATATAAGGTAAGGGTGGAGGCGGGGCATAACTGGCCGCACCCCCTGCGGCTGGGGCACCGCCTCCTATAGACACAAATTAACAAGACTGGTTTTATCTTGTAAGAACTTCACGGCGCTGATCCCTGGGACGACGGTGGAGATCCTGGACCCGAGCTCCCAGAACATCCTGCAGCTCATCGTCAACGCCTACAATGTAAGACGATTCACAGCAGCACAGAGTATTTCAGGAGATACAGACCGTGTCACAGGGGCCATTGTAAAATGTATAAGGCAGAGGGCCCCCAGAGTTTTGGAGGAGAGAAGATGGAGGATTATGTTTTGGCCACTGCATTCTCAGAACATTGTGTGATGGACACGTTATGTGACCCCCAAACACACAGCGCAGAGGACCCCGAGGCTATAACTCACAAGTCTGACTGACACACACTCAATATTGCTCCTAACACCTTGCTGGGATTTAGAGCAGACTATTCATCATCCAGCAGTACTGTTATGGCTGATAACAGAGAGTAATAGATTGTATCCCCCCTGCACAGTCTCCTCTCCCCGGGGTGAAATGGCTGATAACAGAGAGTAATAGATTGTATCCCCTCTCTACAGTCTCCTCTCCCTGGGATGTAATGGCTGATAACAGAGAGTAATAGATTGTATCCCCCCTGTACAGTCTCCTATCCCCGGGATGAAATGGCTGATAACAGAGAGTAATAGATTGTATCCCCCCCTGTACAGTCTCCTCTCCCCGGGGTGTAATGGCTGATAACAGAGAGTAATAGATTGTATCCCACTGTACAGTCTCCTCTCCCCAGGATGTAATGGCTGATAACAGAGAGTAATAGATTGTATCCCCCTGTACAGTCTCCTCTCCCCAGGATGTAATGGCTGATAACAGAGAGTAATCGATTGTATCCCCCCCTGTACAGTCTCCTCTCCCCGGGATGTAATGGCTGATAACAGAGAGTAATAGATTGTATCCCCCTGTACAGTCTCCTCTCCCCAGGATGAAATGGCTGATAACAGAGAGTAATAGATTGTATCCCCCTGTACAGTCTCCTCTCCCCGGGATGTAATGGCTGATAACAGAGAGTAATAGATTGTATCCCCCTGTACAGTCTCCTCTCCCCGGGATGTAATGGCTGATAACAGAGAGTAATAGATTGTATCCCCCTGTACAGTCTCCTCTTCCCAGGATGTAATGGCTGATAACAGAGAGTAATAGATTGTATCCCCCCTGTACAGTCTCCTATCCCTGGGATGAAATGGCTGATAACAGAGAGTAATAGATTGTATTCCCCCCGGTTGGGAGTGGCGTCAGGTTTCCTCCTGTGTTCTGTGTGCGGTGACCTTGGGGTCGGGGTTAGGCTCCTCAGGGTTTTCCGTGGTTTGGGTCGTGTCGCAGCACGTTGCGCTGTCTGAGCTCATGTTGGTGAATGTCGTGTTCCCTGCGGTGAGTGCAGCTGATGATCTGCAGATCTGTGGACTCCATTCACTGTAGACATGACCCCTGCCCTCCAGGACACCAGGGATGATTATAGTCCTCCATAGTCTTCAGGTTTGGGGCGACTCTGTACTGTCACCTCGCAGGGTCTCTCATCCCTGGTGCTTAGGGGTCTCTCTCACAAGATCCCTCCAGGAATGTCGCTTCGTTCTTCCGTTCCTTCACTTTCTCTTTATTGATGTCTTTCAGAACATTCGCTCCAAGGTGGAGCTGACCGTGTCCGAGACCCCCGATGACCTCAGCCTCGGCTTCTCAGCCACCTGTCAGGATGGAGCCTCCTACCCCGGGGTCAAGAAGTGCGGAGAACTGAGAATAGGAGACACGGTGAGTGGCGCGTGCTGCCTGACCCCAGGAGCTGGCAATCTAATCTCCTGTCACAATGTATCGCTCCCATCATCCCTGACCCCAGGAGCTCACAATCTAATCTCCTATCACACACAATGGGGCAGATTTACTTACCCGGTCCATTCGCGATCCAGCGGTGCGTTCTTTGCGCTGGATTCGGGTCCGGCCAGGATTTATTAAGGTAGTTCCGCCACGCTGAAGAGCATCGGAACGCACTGGAATACACCGAGCCAGGCTGAGTGAAGGTAAGTGCAATTTTCGCGACATTTTTTTTTAAATGCGGCGGATTTTCCGAATCCGTCGGGTTTTCGTTTGGCCACGCCCCCGATTTCCGTCGCGTGCATGCCGATGCGCCACAATCCGATCGCGTGCGCCAAAATCCCGGGACAATACAGGGAAAATCGTCGCAAATTGGAAATATTCGGGTAACACGTCGGGAAAACGCGAATCAGGCCCTTAGTAAATGACCCCCAATGTATCACTCCCATCATCCCTGACCCCAGGAGCTGACAATCTAATCTCCTATCATACACAATGTATCACTCCTATCATCTCTGACCCCAGGAGCTGACGATCTAATCTCCTATCACACACAATGGGGCAGATTTACTTACCCAGTCCATTCGCAATCCAGCGGCGCGTTCTCTGCGGTGGATTCGGGTCCGGCCGGGATTCATCAAGGTAGTTCCTCCGCCGTCCACCAGGTGGCGCTGCTGCACTGAAAAGCATCTGAACGCACTCAACTTCACCGAGCCGGACCAAGTGAAGGTAAGTGCGTCCCAAGCGACACTTTTATTGTTTTAAATGCGGCGGTTTTTCCGAATCCGCCGGGTTTTCACTCGGCCACGCCCCCCGATTTCCGTCACGTGCATGCGACACAATCCGATCGTGTGCGCCAAAATCCCGGGGCAATACAGGGAAAATCGGCGCAAATCAGAAATATTCGGGTAACACGTCGGGAAAACGCGAATCGGGCCCTTAGTAAATGACCCCCAATGTATCACTCCCATTATCCCTGACCCCAGGAGCTGACAATCTAATCTTCTATCACACACAATGTATCACTCCCATTATCCCTGACCCTAGGAGCTGACAATCTAATCTTCTATCACACACAATGTATCACTCCCATCATCCCTGACCCCAGGAGCTGACGATGTGACGATGTTTCTTCATCCAGGTGTCGTTTTCTGTATCGGTGGAGGCTCGGTCCTGCCCCCTCCTGGAGGCTCCGCACACCTTCACCATAAAGCCGGTGGGCTTCCGGGACACTCTGGAGGTGTCGGTGCGGTACGATTGCAGTTGTCGTTGCTCGCAGCAGGTGGAGGTGGGCAGCGTGCGCTGCAGCAGTAATGGGACCTATAGCTGCGGGATGTGCAGCTGTGACCCCGGCTTCCTGGGTGCTCGCTGTGAGTGCGGGGAGGAGGAGGACAGCAGCGATGTGTCCCTTGTCACCTGCCGGGAGTCGGAGAGCCACACGGTGTGTAACGGCCGGGGGAGGTGCCTCTGCGGCCTGTGCTCCTGCTACGAGAGCGAGTTTGGGCGCATCAGCGGCTCGTACTGTCAGTGTGACGACTTCTCCTGCGCCCGATTCAAGGGCGTCCTGTGCTCCGGTAAGTGCCACCTGCGCGGGTGCAGCGGGTCATCATGTCTGGAGGCTCCTATTTGGCTTTGGTGGAAAAGTTCAAAGAGGAGGAGGCTCTGTAATATGGGACACAGCTGCTGCAGAACCTCACTGTAGATGTACCCTGGTTCCATTTATGGACGTTGAGGCCCGGCTGTGTCTCCTGGCACTGGTTGTTGCCCAGTATCCACTTCTGCCCCCTATACCCTTAGATCTGGAACACTGCCCCCCTATCCCCCTCATTGGTACGTTCCACCATTTAATGGTTGAAACAGGGAAGAGACTATATGTACTAGACAGAAGGGAGGGTCAGATAACCCTCCATGTCCCAGAGAGACCAATCACAGCTCAGATTCCATTTGGTTGGAGAGACAAAAAGAAAACAGTGCTCTGTTTGCCCATGGCAACCTATCACAACGTAGCTTTCACTCCTCATACCTCTCTGGTAAAATGGAAGCTCTGTTGTGATTGGTTGCTATTGGTTGTAATTGTTATTGTGGTTTTTCTCTGTTCTGGTCAGCCAATCATACTATCGCTTACATTTTACTAGAGCTGCTCTTATTGGTTGCTGATAATATAGAGTAATAGATTGTATCCCCCTGTACAGTCTCCTCTCCTTGGGATGTAATGGCTGATAACAGAGAGTAATAGATTGTATCCCCCTGTACAGTCTCCTCTCCCCAGGATGTAATGGTTGATAACAGAGAGTAATAGATTGTATCCCCCTGTACAGTCTCCTCTCCACAGGATGTAATGGCTGATAACAGAGAGTAATAGATTGTATCCCCCTGTACAATCACCTCTCCCCAGATGTAATGGCTGATAACAGAGAGTAATAGATTGTATCCCCCCTGTACAGTCTCCTCTCTCCGGGATGAAATGGCTGATAACAGAGAGTAATAGATTGTATCCCCCCTGTACAATCACCTCTCCCCAGATGTAATGGCTGATAACAGAGAGTAATAGATTATATCCCCTGTACAGTCTCCTCTCCCCGGGATGTAATGGCTGATAACAGAGAGTAATAGATTATACCCCCTGTACAGTCTCCTCTCCCCGGGATGTAATGGCTGATAACAGAGAGTAATAGACTGTATCCCCCCTGTACAGTCTCCTCTCCCCGGGATGTAATGGCTGATAACAGAGAGTAATAGATTGTATCCCCCCTGTACAGTCTCCTCTCTCCGGGATGAAATGGCTGATAACAGAGAGTAATAGATTGTATCCCCCCTGTACAGTCTCCTCTCCCCGGGATGTAATGGCTGATAACAGAGAGTAATAGATTGTATCCCCCCTGTACAGTCTCCTCTCTCCGGGATGAAATGGCTGATAACAGAGAGTAATAGATTGTATCCCCCCTGTACAGTCTCCTCTCCCCGGGATGTAATGGTTGATAACAGAGAGTAATAGATTGTATCCCCCCTGTACAGTCTCCTCTCTCCGGGATGAAATGGCTGATAACAGAGAGTAATAGATTGTATCCCCCCTGTACAGTCTCCTCTCCCTGGGATGTAATGGCTGATAACAGAGGGAAGTAGATTGAGGCCTCGTGTTAGGGGGTTGATGAACCTGGGCACATGCATCAACCAATCATAGTGCAGCTTATTAAAATGGAAGCTGCTTTGTGATTGGTTAATCTGGGAGCTGCAGGTTATAATGTCTGGGGCAGCATTGGAGGGTCCTGTGCGCCCCCCCCCCCCCCTCCTCCCAGTCCCAGGGACCCTCGTGTCATGTCGCCCGGGGGGTCGCTAATTGCTGCTGGCATCTTAATTAGCGGAGAGGGGGGGGCACATGAATAGGACAAGGGGGGAGGGGCAGCAGATCTGACTGGAGCATTGTGAGGGTCTCTTAGCCCCCCCAGCATTCTGCATCTTCTCAGGACAGTGTCAATACAGACTAGTACTCCCTGTTATCAGCCACTTGTTTAATTGGAGGGAAGGGGCTGCTGCTTCTTGCTGAATTCATTGAACACCCCTCCCCCTCTCCATACACTGGAGGGTTAACTCCTAATCCTTCTCTTAATCCCTGCAAATATTTGGGGTTCACAATAGCGCGGCCCCCGCTCCATAGACCGCCAGGAACTGTGACATCTGGTGGCTGGGGGTCCCACAGTCTACATCTGTCTGCTCCATAATAGATTGTGAGCTCCTAGAGTCAGGGATGAAGGGAGTGATACATCGTGAGTGAATGGGAGATTAGATTGTCAGCTCCTGGGGTCAGGGATGATGGGAGTCATACATTGTGTGTAATAGGGAGAGTAGATTGTGAGCTCCTGGGGTCAGGGATGATGGGAGTGATATATTATGTGTACAGCGCTATAGTATATGTTGTGTTTGTCTTCCAGGTCACGGTGATTGTGACTGCGGGGAGTGTAAGTGTGACGCCGGTTACATTGGAGAGAACTGTAACTGCACCACTGAGACGGAAAGCTGTATGTCCAGCGACGGGCGCATGTGCAGCGGGAGGGGGACGTGCGTGTGCGGCCGCTGTCAGTGCATTGAGCCCGGAGCATTTGGGGAGACGTGTGAGAAGTGCCCGACCTGCCCCGACGCCTGTGGGACGAAAAGGTAACCTCTGCTGCTGCGCGGGGGCAAGGGGGGGGGGGGGGAGAATCGGTGTCAGGATACTAAGGGTTTACTTTCTCTGTGTCTTAGGGACTGCATCGAGTGTCGCCTCTACCAGAGCGGACGCCTCGCCGACAACCACACCTGCCACAGGCTGTGCCACGACCACATCCTCACCGTAGAGGCGCTCGGTGAGTCCAGCTCGGGGTGTGGACCTTCCAGATTTTGGGGATATATTCCAGGGTGTGATCTGGATCCCAGGGTGCTGGATGTCACCAAATTATTTAGGATTTTGAGTGTTTATAGTATTTGGGGTTTTGCTTGAATGAGGTAATGGCTGAAGATGACGGTGGAGGCTCCTTTGGTGAATGTATCCGGCGCCTCCATCACCAGGGACCCGAATATTCCAGATTCTAGGGATGAGGGAATCCAAATGTTTCACCTATGATTCAGGGACTTGAGATTGGGTCGGATCAGCCTCCAGCGCCATTCGTGGGCGAAGAGGATTTTGTTGTCTCCTGGTCTGGGGGGAGAGGCCAATATCTTGGGGGATAAGTACTGAATCCCTCGGCTTTCCTTTGTGGACACCAGATTTGCCTGCACTCATCCATTGTAACAAACCACGGAGGCAGCAGAGAAGTTTACTGCCCATAGACAAGGCTCCAACATTGTAACAAACTCTCAGATGTGTAACAATGTATTTGGTCTAGATGACTGTATTGCTCTGCTGGTTTGTTACAATGCGTCCGTTCAGCATCTGATGGATTCTGCGGGTGAGGGGATGTCACACTGGGGTGTAGGGGTCACATGCTGGGTGGTCTCGGGACCCCTGGATCTTTCGTTTTGAGCTTCTCTCTGTCAGACATAATAGACTCCATGGAGCGTCCCCGGTTTTCCCGCCCCTCCCCTGGAGCGGTCGCTTTGTCCTGAGTTTTAGTCTTTTGCACCAGTTCCAGGCCTGTTCTGTAGAGGGATGAGGATGGCGCCACCACCTGGGGCTCAGCCAGATTGCACTGAGTGATCAGAGCAGCGAATAGTCGCCGTCTACCTCCATATTCAGCCCCTGGGTCCCCCCCAATGTCACCTCTCCCCCCACATCTCATGACTTATATCTTGCAGATACTGACAACCCTGAGGCCGTCCTGTGCGTCTACAAGACGGAGAACGAGTGTGTCATGAGATTCACGTACACCGAGGATCCGAGCGGGAAATCCATCCTGACCGCCCTGAAGGAACCGGGTGAGTCCAGGGGGAGAGGGGTCTGAGAGGGAGCAACCAAACCTGACAGCGACTGCACCCCCTGTGTATGGTGCATCACCTTATATACTGCCCCTCACCCTCTATACCGCCCCTTATATACTGCCCCTCACCCTCTGCCCCCAATGTGTCCCTCAGAGTGTGGCGGAGCCCCGGACGCGCTGACGGTGCTGCTGGCAGTGGTGGGGAGTATTTTGCTGGTGGGCTTCATTCTCCTGGTGGTCTGGAAGCTTCTGGTGACCATCCACGATCGGAGGGAGTTTGCACGGTTTCAGAGCGAGCGCTCCAGAGCCAAGTATGAGATGGTGAGTGCGGGGGCTGGGCAGAATCCCCCCTTATCTCCGCCCCCAAGCCGCCATCTTCCCCCACTAACAAGTATCTTTCCCTGCAGGCGGCCAACCCGCTGTACCGGCAGCCGATCTCCACCCACAATGTGGACGAGATGTACAGCATGATGGCCAAATCCTACAACGGCGCCTCCAACGGGTTCAGAGCTTCGGACGACATAGACTGAGACACCACCATGTCACCCCGGGGCACAGGGCGCCCCCACGACATCACCCCGGAGTACAGGGCGCCGCCATTGGCTTATTTGCACATTTATAGACTCTTATTGGGCGCAGCCTCCAGGATCTGACCCCGGCCGGGGGCCCCACCGCCTGCGAGATAAACCCACAACGTGCCACATAGACTTTACACTAGTGACTAGAGCAGGACTAATCAGGGTGAAGACACGAGGGGTCCTGCAGCGCTGCCACTAGCACTATGCTACAGGAAGACCTCCACACACTCAGCTTTCCTGGAGCCCTGAGCGGAGAATGTGCCTGATACTGCAATAATTACAAGGTCTACGGAAGGAAGTGCAGATTTATAGATCAGGACCATGAAAAGCTGAGAATAAGACACAAAGACAAGTCACTGCCTCCAATCATCACCCCAAACCCACATCATACAGTCCTGTATTATACCCCAGAGCTGCACTCACTAATAACTACTGCTGGGATAAGTAATGTCATGCAGGATCCTGGAGGTAGAGTCCTGCAGGCCCTGAGTCTGGTCAATCCCAGGTGGAGTGTAATACAGGATGTAACTCAGGATCAGTACAGGATAAGTAATGTCATGTATGTACACAGTGACTGCACCAGCAGCAGAATAGTGAGTGCAGCTCTGGGGTATAATACAGGATGTAACTCAGGATCAGTACAGAATAAGTAATGTCATGTATGTACACAGTGACTGCACCAGCAGCAGAATAGTGAGTGCAGCTCTGGAGTGTAATACAGAGACTCCCTGTAGATTATATGATGTGATGTTGTGGGGTGAAAGGCATTGGCTTTGTCCTTCCAAATATTTTTGTATATTTTCGGCTGCTCCTCACCCCCAGGACACTGTTTCTCACTGACCCTTTGGTACGTTTCTTACCTTTTCTGCAGATTATTTTTGTATTTTCCGTCCTGGATCAAAGTTTAACATTTTCCTGGATTTTATTGTTGAGGTTTTTAGAGAGATTTTTGATATTTTGCTACAATAATTGTAATAACAAGAAATGAATAAAAGCTGGAAGGTTTACACTGAGGGGTCTGTATCGGGGTGGCGGGTGTGTGACGTGGCTGTGCTGGGGGGCTGCACCGGAGGTTTTAGGGGCCCCCCCCTTATGCTGTGATCAGTACCCTCACACGCTGCTCCTGTCTCTGGAATCCTGCTGCTGCCAACTACCCAGAGGAATGAAAAATCCAAAATGTGGCAGCGAAAGCCACCGAGCCTGGAGAGGCAGATTCACTGATTGCAAGCAGAGGGGTGACAATAGCTGCTCATTACACATGGGCAGCACATTGATACAGCGTCCACAGGGAAGATTATACAACTGCATCACCTCCACTGCCCTCAGGAGGGCGCCCCTGCCCCCCACCTCCCCAGAAAGGACGCACCAAGAGGAGGAAGCTCAGAGACCCCTCTCATGCTGGAGGAGGATTATCTGGGGAGACGCTGCAGACAACACGCAGGGCCCCTCCCCCACATCACCGATCCCACAGATGATTTCTGATTAATGTTTATTAAAACCTCAAATATAAACAGGAAATGTAACTGGACGCTGCAGGAACGCAGCTTCAGCTCTGTAAAGATTCCTGAAAAGACTTAAAGCCCCAATGATATATAACATCTTTTAACTGAGGGTTTGTTACAGTGTTTCGAACCTGGACAGCAGTGTAAGGTCTGATTACACATCTCTCCAGGGACAATACATAACACTGGCTGCAGAGAGCACAGAGCACAGCAGTGTGAGGTCTGATTACACATCTCTCCAGGGACAATACATAACACTGGCTGCAGAGAGCACAGAGCACAGCAGTGTGAGGTCTGATTACACATCTCTCCAGGGACAGTACATAACACTGGCTGCAGAGAGCACAGAGCACAGCAGTGTGAGGTCTGATTACACATCTCTCCAGGGACAGTACATAACACTAGCTGCAGAGAGCACAGAGCACAGCAGTGTGAGGTCTGATTACACATCTCTCCAGGGACAGTACATAACACTAGCTGCAGAGAGCACAGAGCACAGCAATGTAAGGTATGATTACACATCTCTTCAGGGACAGTACATAACACTGGCTGCAGAGAGCACAGAGTACAGCAGTGTGAGGTCTGATTACACATCTCTCCAGGGACAATACAGAACACTGGCTGCAGAGAGAACAGAGCACAGCAGTGTGAGGTCTGATTACACATCTCTCCAGGGACAGTACAGAACACTGGCTGCAGAGAGCACAGAGCACAGCAGTGTGAGGTCTGATTACACTGGCCGCAGTCTGTGCAGTCACATTGGATGAAGGTTCCCTGTATACTGTCAGTCACATTATATATAGAGTATATATAGTAACCCACAGAATAGAACATTCCATCAGGAAATTCTTGTGTCAATTTATCTTTATTATTCACCAATGTAAAACAATGTTTACATTTGTATCAAGGTAAAGCTACAGTAGGGGGCTCAAAGACCCCCCCCCCCCCTTCCTAAACAACTGATGGTGGGAGACATGTTACATAGATAAATTATAAACACGGGGAAGACTATAATACGGGGGGATCCGGATATTTGGACTCCACATGTGACTATTGTGAGGATTATATTGTCTTTCTTCCCTGTGTTTGTATTTAGCACTTTATGTAACAAGTCTCCCACCATTGGCTGATTGGGGGGGGGGGGGGCTCGGAGCCCCCTTCTTGTACAAATCTTTTTTTTTCTGTCCCAGTTGATTATATGTAAGAAATTCCATCATGTCGCCGCAATATCCGGGTGACAACCTCCTGGTCTTGGGGCGGTTG
The DNA here is from genome assembly GCF_040894005.1 of Engystomops pustulosus. Lineage (NCBI taxonomy): Eukaryota > Metazoa > Chordata > Amphibia > Anura > Leptodactylidae > Engystomops > Engystomops pustulosus. Next base: position 104,679,408 of record NC_092418.1, on the reverse strand, counting down.
CATCTGTGTGCGGTTCGGTACCAGTCTATGGGAATGTGCAGTGATATACGGTGGATGATCTGGTGGTTCTGATCATCAGTGTATCTGGAGCGGCTGTACCTGGTTACCATGGAGACAGCACACTCATTCTTTCCTGCCGATCCGGGCCACATAAGCCTCCCAGCCGGCCCGCCGGTACATGTCTGCAGCCTCATGGCGCCTGCTGGATGAGAGGATCCCGCGGCCCACAATGATGATGTCAGAACCCTTGTTAATGATGACATCATGAGGGGTCTGGTACTGCTGACCCAGAGAGTCTCCTGAAAGGGAGAGAGCGACGTTGGTGAATGACCCCCTTAACTCTGTCACCCATGAGGCCAACTACATGACCCCACAACTGTCCTCCCACATTTACCAGGACTAGCGGGTTCTCAGGTCCGGTATAGCCCACCCTTAGGGACCTGGTACTATGTGATGTCACTCACCTCCCGGCTGCATCTGGACCCCGGGGGTGAGGTGGAGAAACTGCGGCTGCTCACTCACTTTACCTCCAGCGATAAAACCGAACACAAAGCTGGGGTGGTCCTCCGCCAACTGCACCTGCAGGATACGATGATGATGATAAGACCCACAGCATAAGCCGGACCCCACTGCGTCCCCCGTGCACTTACAGCCGCCTTGGTGTAGGGTCCGGTGGCCAGTGACCCCTTGGAGCTCATCTCAGCGATCACGAGACAGCCCCTACCCAGCGGCTCGCCCACCTCCTGCAGGCCATGTACCACCCCCGGGCCGGGCACAGCGTGGACGTTCACCACATCAGCCCACGAGGAGATTCTGAAGATCCCACCTACAGACATACACATTAGTGAGGCCACAGCGCCCCCCGGAGGGCAGAGGCTGCAGGTAATGGAGGCTTACCCTGGTACTGGTGCTTCACCGTGTTCCCAATATCTGCAAATTTACGATCTTCAAAGATGAGGAAGTCGTGCTGAAGGGCGAGCGCCCGCAGCTGGGAGGAGACGTCGGGGGTGAAGTCCTCCAGGATGTCCACGTGGGTCTTCAGCAAACAGATGGAGGGTCCCAGCTCGGCGGCCAAGCGCAGGAGCTCCGCAGCATCTGTCACATCAGCCGACACACACAGGTTACTCCGCTTCTTCTCCATGAGGAGCAGCAGGCGCTTTGCCATGGGGTGAGTGACCGGGAGGGCGGCGCGGGCAGAGTAGCTGAGGGCGGTGCAGGCGGTCGGGATCGGAGCCGTCACCTGGTTCTCAGCAATGAATCGCCTGACGTCCTCCACCATCTCTGTGTCCACCTTCCCCTGGCGCTGCAGCATCTCCAGTATCTGGGTGAGGGTGTAGATGGAGTGCAGGCGGATGCCGGCCGCCGCCAGCTTCTCCCGGCCGCCCTGCTCTCTGTCCACCAGCACAATGGCGTCTGTCACCCGCAGCCCCTCCTTCCTCAGCACCTCCGCCGTCTCCAGGACGCTGGAGCCGCTTGTCACCACATCTTCAATGATCAGACAAGTCTCCGCAGGGGTGATGGCGCCCTCCACCAGACGCTTGGTCCCTGGAAGAGAAGACGAATGAAAGATCCGGGAGCAGCGGCGCCACCTGCAATATTCACGTCACACAGAATGGTAAGATCACATGATCCTGAGGAAACCCACCATAGTCTTTGGCCTCCTTCCGGCGGATCAGCATTGGTAACAAATGAGTGGCGCAAATGATGGTGGCGAGTGGGAGGGCCGTGTACGGGACGCCACAGACCGTCTGATACTGAAGACCCCCATCCTGAGCCGTACGGTAGAGGAGGTCAGCGACCTGCAGGGGGGAGAGGAGTCAGAGGGCAAATACAGAAACTTGTCCCTGCTGCACACTACTACACCTCCTCCCATTACCCCTCCCCATATTATCTCCCCCAGATGCCCCTGCTCCATCTCTTGTCCTTTCCCTCTATATCTCCATCCCCTGTTCCCCCTGCAACCTCCCCCCTGTTGCCCCCCTCTCCCTCCCTCCTTCCCCCTGTTGCCCCCTTTCCCTCCCTCCTGTTGCCCCCTTTCCCTCCCTCCTGTTGCCCCCTTTCCCTCCCTCCTGTTGCCCCCTTTCCCTCCCCCGCACCTGGTTGAGCAGCGCCGGGTGGGACACGATTACCCTCAGGTCGAAGTAGACGGGTGAGTGTACTCCGCTCTTCAGGGTGAAGCGGCCGAACTTCAGAGCCTGGACCCGGTGCAGCTCCGCCGCCAGCAGCTCCATCTCCCCACGTGTGCGGCACTTCCGGTTCTTGGACTAACGCCAGAGACGCTCCGGCGCGGCGACACTTCAGACTCCAACAAGATGGCGACGTCACTAGAGCTGGAATACTCCGCTACGGGAAGCAGTAGAGAGCAGCGACCCCTGCCGGCGGCATCACAGCTCTACAGAGGGCGGAGCTAGAGATGCGGAATTATGGGAAAGCTCCGCTGTGATTGGCTGATACTGGCAGCATGTGACAGAACCGCCGCCATAACAGCTTTCTGTTACCATGGCGACTCCTCTGTCCCCAAACAAAGGTCGCGCTCTCCAGCAGCTCTGGGAGTGACTGGAGGAGAGCTGTCATGCAGGCGAGGGCAGCTCTGGGAATGACTGGAGGGGAGAGCTGTCATACAGACGAGGGCAGCTCTGGGAGTGACTGGAGGAGAGCGCCGTGATACAGGCGAGGGCAGCTCTGGGAGTGACTGAAGGGCAGCTCTGGGAGTGACTGGAGGGCAGCTCTGGGAGTGACTGGAGGGCAGCTCTGGGTGTGACTGCAGGAGAGCGCTGTGTCACAAGCGGGGGAAGCTCTGGGAGTGACTGGAGGAGAGCGCTGTGTCACAAGCGGGGGAAGCTCTGGGAGTGACTGGAGGAGAGCGCCGTGATACAGGGGAGTGAAAAGGAAAGAACAAAGAACACAACCCAGGGGCACACGATGGCCCTCGCTCCTATCCCCACCTAAATAGGTCAATCCAAAACATTAACAATGACACTAGACACCAAGGCAATAGACCACGCCCACGTCATCAACCCGCCTGCTCTAGTAGAACCTTCATATCCTCAAACACATTGCCATCAGCCCCCATCTTACGAGCCAAACTCAATGGCACAACACTACCAAAAACCATCCCGACCCGGAGCACCACCGCCACCTTACCCCCGGAGACTTCCTCCAACATTTCTCTGACTCACAGTCTAATAGACCTAAACCTCCCTAGACCAAACCTACCCTCTGGCCTATTTAAAGATCTTAATGACTCTATGCTCACCACACACAGCAACGGCTCTTTGTCCAGTAGCCCTCTTGAAGAAGCCACATTCTTCACACCTAGAGTCACTCCACTTACCACCACCACTCAAGAGGGACCCGCTCACCCAGTTCCCTCTTCAAATGAGTCTGGTCATTCTTTTTTAGGGCTTCCTCGGGAAGTCAAAAGGACTCCCACGTTCCATTACTCGTCAAACCCAGGTATCAGGGAAATAGTCCATATAGCACCCCCATTAGGTTTAAAAAGAAAAAACCACACAAGAGAGGAAGCAGAGGAGGAAAACTCAGATCCAGACACTCCACCCGCACAGGAAGACCTACTAACAGTAATTCCCAAACTAAAAAGGCAAGAATAGACTGTTCTGAATTAAAAGACCCACCTCCTCCCCCCGTTCTGCCCCATAAACATCCATCCACAGACCTAGTCAAAATTTTCAATATATCCAACTATGTGCTAGAAGAAATAGAGATCAAGACACTTGAGAAAGGTCTCTCTTTCTGCCCCTTGTCCACTTCCAACGATTTCGATCTATTTGTGGATCTCAACAAATTTGTTCGGAAACTTACTCTTAAACGTCATTTTAATATGATTAACACTAACCTTTCCACTAATTCTACCAACAACACTAAACCATCAGTCCAAACCCCCTCTCCATTTATTCACACAGACCTCAAACCTAGGTCCACTTTCTACCCCACCCACCACAAGGGTAATTATATTGACACATTTTATGCGTTAGTTTCCACCGATTTCCAGAATATAGAAGCCCGTAACAAAAATAAGGCCAATAAGCATAGAAAAAATAACCTTACACTCAAAGAGAGAAAAGCTCTGAAAAAACTTTCCAACAATGAAGACATCGTCATCAAATCGGCGGATAAGGGTGGGGGGATTGTTGTACTCAATAGATCCGATTACATTACGGAATCCCTCCGTTTACTGTCTGACACCAATTTTTATTCTCAGCTTTCCCACAACCCGACTATGGAGTTCACGGTTGTCACGGTTTAGGCATACTTTCTAAAAAAGAACTGCAATACCTGAAAATAGAGGAACCCTCCACCCCCATCTTTTATTATTTGCCAAAGGTGCATAAAAATACCCAAAACCCACCAGGTCGTCCCATCATCTCGGGAATCAACTCCCTCACGGCAAACCTGTCACATTACGTAGACCTCTTTCTACAAAAGTATGTACGCAATCTAAAATCCTTCACGTTAGACACCGCAGATCTGATTAGACATATCCTTCCCGTTCCATGGGAGGATTCTTATCTATTTATAACCATGGACATTTCCTCCCTCTACACCAGGGGTCTCAAACTCAATTTACCTGGGGGCCGCTGGAGGTAGATTCTGGGTAAGGCTGGGCCGCATCAAGTTTTCCACACAAAATGCGCTTACAAAATATCATTATTCAGATTCAAATGTCATGGCGTCTCCCAGCGCAAGGAAAGCCCCGAGCTGGGAGACGTGTTCTCTCTATGAACGTGTCCTGTGCACCGAGGGGTCCCAAGCTCCTACCGCACTGAGCCCAGTCAGGGACACTCCATCCCCCCCTCCCCCCCGGTACTTGCCTCCCATCGAAGAAGATGAAGTCGCCGCTCTGACCTGCACCATGTGCGTTCAGAGCGGCGACTTCATCTTCTTCAAGTACCGGAGGGAAGGGGATTAACCGGTTACGGGCCCTTTCCTGTTTTTTCATGTCCATTTTTCACTCCCCACCTTCAAAAATCTATAACTTTTTTATTTTTACACGTAAAGAGCTGTGTGACGGCTTGTTTTCTGCGTAACAAATTGCACTTCATAGTGATGGTATTTAATATTCCATGCCATGTACTTGGAAGCGGGAAAAAAATTCCAAATGCAATGAAAATGATGAAAAAAACGCATTTGCGCCATTTTCTTGTGGGCTTGGATATTACGTCTTTCACTAAGCGCCCCAAATGACATGTCTACTTTATTCTTTGGGTCGGTACGATTAAGGGGATACCAAATTTGTTATAGGTTTATAATGTTTTTTACAAAAATTAAAACCTCCTGTACAAAAATTATTTTTTTGATTTTGCCAAATTCTGGCGCTAATAATTTTTTCATACTTTGGTGTACGGAGCTGTGGGTGGTGTCATTTTTTGCAAAATTTGATAATATTTTCAATGATATCATTTTTAGGACTGTACGACCTTTTGATCACTTTTTATAGATTTTTTATATTTTTCAAAATGGCAAAAAAGTGCCATTTTCGACTTTGGGCACTATTTTCCGTTACGGGGTTAAACGCATTGAAAAAACGTTATCATATTTTGATAGATCGGGCATTTTCGGACGCGTCAATACCTGATGTGTTTATGATTTTTACTGTTTATTTATATTTATGTCAGTTCTAGGGAAAGGGGGTGATTTGAAATTTTAGGTTTTTTTATTATCATTTTTTTTTTTTAACTTTTTTGTATTTTTATTTATACTATTTTTCAGACTCCCTAGGGTACTTTAACCCTAGGTTGTCTGATCGATCCTATCATATACTGCCATACTACAGTATGGCAATATATGGGGATTTTCCTCCTCATTCATTACAATGTGTTATCAGCACATTGTAATGAAGGGGTTAAAACGAAATAGCCTCGGGTCTTCGGAAGACCCGAGGCTACCATGGAGACGGATCGCCGCCCCCCGATGACGTCACGGGGAGCGGCGATCCCAGGTAAGATGGCGGCGCCCATGCGCCGCTATCTGTTTGAGGCTGCCGGCAGCTTTGCCGGCAGCCATCGCTGTGAAAACACCCGTGATCGGTACTAGCAATATGCAGCAAAGACTTACCGGCTATGGAGAGGGCTCGGCCCATGAGCCCTCTCCATGCAGCGCGACTTGCCCTCTCCATGCAGGTGGGGGCCGCAAAATATTGGCCCGCGGGCCGCGAGTTTGAGACCCCTGCTCTACACAGTCATCCCACATAACCTCGGCACACATGCCGTATCCCATTTTTTAAGAAGCGACTCAACCATGTCAAACACTCAGAGCAGCTTCATACTCAGAGCTATTCTTTTCATTCTCACCCACAATTACTTTTCTTTCCAAAATAAAATCTATATACAGCAGAGGGACCAATGTACCTATGTTTGAAACCAAATTTTAACCATTTATAATAAATACTTACCTTGCTCCTACACCAATTCGTGTTTTTGGTAAAAATTCTCTGGGTTACAAGCGCACCCATCCGTAGCGCCATTTTTTCCTCTACCCATACGTGATACAGGGGAGGGCAGCTCTGGGAGTGACTGGAGGGCAGCTCTGGGAGTGGCTGGAGGGCAGCTCTGGGAGTGGCTGGAGGGCAGCTCTGGGAGTGGCTGGAGGGCAGCTCTGGGAGTGACTGGAGGAGAGTGATGTGATACAGGCGAGGGCAGCTCTAGGAGTGACTGGAGGAGGGCGTTGTGTCACAGGCGGGGCAGCTCTGGGAGTGACTGGAGGAGAGCGATGTGATACAGGCGAGGGCAGCTCTGGGAGTGACTGGAGGAGAGCGCTGTGTCACAGGCGGGGGCAGCTCTGGGAGTGACTGGAGGAGAGTGCTGTAATACAGGCGAGGGCAGCTCTGGGTGTGACTGGAGGAGAGCGCTGTGTCACAGGTGAGGACAGCTCTGGGGGTGACTGGAGGGCAGCGCCGTGATACAGGCGAGGGCAGCTCTGGGAGTGACTGGAGGAGAGCGCCGTGATACAGGCGAGGGCAGCTCTGGGAGTGACTGGAGGAGAGTGCCAGGGCAGCTCTGGGAGTGACTGGAGGAGAGCGCCGTGATACAGGCGAGGGCAGCTCTGGGAGTGACTGGAGGAGAGTGCCAGGGCAGCTCTGGGAGTGACTGGAGGAGAGCGCCGTGATACAGGCGAGGGCAGCTCTGGGAGTGACTGAAGGAGAGCGCTGTGTCACAGGCGGGGCAGCTCTGGGAGTGACTGGAGGAGAGTGCTGTCATACAGGCGAGGGCAGCTCTGGGAGTGACTGGAGGAGAGCGCTGTGTCACAGGCGGGGGCAGCTCTGGGAGTGACTGGAGGGCAGCGCTGTGATACCGGCAAGGGCAGCTCTGGGTGTGACTGGAGGAGAGCCCTGTGTCACAGGCGAGGGCAGCTCTGGGGGTGACTGGAGGAGAGCGTGGTGATACAGGCGAGGGCAGCTCTGGGAGTGACTGGAGGGCAGCGCTGTGATACAGGCGAGGGCAGCTCTAGGAGTGACTGGAGGAGAGCGCTGTGTCACAGGCGGGGCAGCTCTGGGAGTGACTGGAGGAGAGCGCTGTGTCACAGGCGGGGCAGCTCTGGGAGTGACTGGAGGAGAGCGCTGTGTCACAGGCGGGGGCAGCTCTGGGAGTGACTGGAGGAGAGCGCTGTGTCACAGGCGGGGGCAGCTCTGGGAGTGACTGGAGGAGAGCGCTGTGTCACAGGCGGGGGCAGCTCTGGGAGTGACTGGAGGGCAGTGCTGTGATACCGGCAAGGGCAGCTCTGGGTGTGACTGGAGGAGAGCCCTGTGTCACAGGCGAGGGCAGCTCTGGGAGTGACTGGAGGGCAGCGCTGTGATACCGGCAAGGGCAGCTCTGGGTGTGACTGGAGGAGAGCCCTGTGTCACAGGCGAGGGCAGCTCTGGGGGTGACTGGAGGAGAGCGCGGTGATACAGGGGAGGGCAGCTCTGGGAGTGACTGGAGGAGAGCGCTGTGTCACAGGCGGGGGCAGCTCTGGGGGTGACTGGAGGTGAGTGCTGTGATACAGGCGAGGGCAGCTCTGGGAGTGACTGGAGGGCAGCTCTGGCTGTGACTGGAGGGCAGCGCTGTGATACAGGCGAGGGCAGCTCTGGGAGTGACTGGAGGGCAGCGCTGTGATACAGGCGGGGCAGCTCTAGGAGTGACTGGAGGAGAGCGCTGTGTCACAGGCGGGGCAGCTCTGGGAGTGACTGGAGGAGAGCGCTGTGTCACAGGCGGGGGCAGCTCTGGGGGTGACTGGAGGTGAGTGCTGTGATACAGGCGAGGGCAGCTCTGGGTGTGACTGGTTAAAAGCGCTGTGTCACAGGCGAGGGCAGCTCTGGGGGTGACTGGAGGAGAGCGCTGTGATACCGGCAAGGGCAGCTCTGGGTGTGACTGGAGGAGAGCCCTGTGTCACAGGCGAGAGCAGCTCTGGGGGTGACTGGAGGAGAGCACTGTGATACAGGGGAGGGCAGCTCTGGGAGTGACAAGGGCAGCTTTGGGAGTGACTGGAGGAGAGCGCTGTGATACCAGCAAGGGCAGCTCTGGGTGTGACTGGAGGAGAGCGCTGTGATATATGTCTCACAGCTGTGGGTGTGGCTGGAGGATCTACCATGAAACATGAGGACAATATGGCGGCACTTTGTTCTCTGGTATCAGCCACTCAGGATTCTGGGAGGCGGCAGACATTCTCTTTATTTCACATTGTAGAAAGCGAATATTAACAACACTTGACCCCCAGGGCATCTCAGGGGTTAACAGTCAGAGACTATTTATTATAATGGTAGGGGGGCGCCCTCTGCAGGAGACACATGGAGTGACACCGGCTGTGACATGGTGTGATCATCTGCAGGTCACATGACACAAAATGTCTCTTCTCCCTACTGATGACTCCGCCCTCTGGCTGCATCATACAACGCCACACCCCTAGAATATAAGGCTCCTCCCCCACATAATAGCCGCTCCCACAGACATTTCTCTACATAGGAGTCAGAGCCAAAACTAAATCCCACCCATGAGGATGATGGGAGTGATGCATTGTGTGTGATAGGAGATTAGATTGTGAGCTCCTGGGGTCAGGGGTGATAATAGATGATGTGATAGTCATTGGGGCGGAGCCTGTTGTTAGTAAATATGGTGGCTTCTCATGTGTCTGTGTATTTTGGGGTCCCTTTGTAGTCTCTGTATGATGGGGGGACCATTAACCCTTTACTCCTCCAGTGTGTGACCCCAGTGATGGCGGCAGAGTCTGGTGTGGACCCCCCTGCGGCAGTGACATGGTCTGGGGGGTCTCTAAGGCTCCTGTGGTGAGGTCGTTGCCACTCTATAGGGTATATATACAGTATATGTATAGATCTGTTGTGTTCGCCTGTAACCCCTTCATCCCCACAGTTGTCAGAGGCAAAACCCAAAGTCAGAAATAAATAAAGAGGCCTCTGATTGGTCGGGTCTGGGGCGGCCTCGGACATTGCACAGTGATGGCTCCGATCTCCAGTTACCGGATTATTACAGAAAATCCAGTGTGTGACGACCACCCGGGTCATGTGACCATAGCAGCACAAAGGGTTAAACCTTACACGGCACCGAAGCAAGTCCCGGATCATGTCCCTGCGATGCTGCGGCTGCTGATGAAGCTCTTGGCGAGGGGCAGCGGCCGGGCGTCGCTCTGGTGTTTGCGCCTCTCTATGAAGGCTGCGAGGCGCGAGGTGTCCAGCGGGACCTTGGAGTAGTGACTGTACTGCGGCTGCAGCCACGGGTGCAGGAGACACGTGGCCACGTTCGGCCTCCAGCGGGCGTCATCCTGCAGCGTCGCTCGCACAAAGTCCTGAGCGGCGGCGCTGACCCCAGAGAAATAATCCAGCGGGAAGGAGTAATCCCCCCGGCAGATGTTCACGCACGTCTCCTCATTGCTCTCATCCAGGAAGGGGGAGACCCCGCTCAGCATGACGTACACCAGCACCCCCAAACTCCACATGTCCGATGCCAGCGTCACCGCAGCCCCCCGGATCATCTCTGGAGCTGCAAACTCCGGGCTCCCCAGCAGCGGGTGCCTGTAACAATGGCCGCATATCTGCACCGCGTCCTCCAGGTCAATGATCTTCACCCGCGGCACCGGCACTCGCAGGTCAATCATCAGATTCTCCGGCTGTTACACAGAACAACAAACGTCAGGAAGAGACCGGGGGCAACATCTGGAACAGGTTCTGGATTCTCCACTCACCTTTAAGTCCAAATGGGCGACGCGGCAGCTGTGCAGGTACTGGAGGGCACCCAGGATGTCCCTCACATAGAAGACCACAGTCTCCTCCATCAGCTCATCGTGATTCACCAGATAATCCAGCAGACGCCCATCCTCCACCCTGAGAGAGGAGACATCAGATTAGGGGGAGCTCACTACATACAGATTATACACCACCACTAGGGGGAGCTCACTACATACAGATTATACACCACCACTAGGGGGAGCTCACTACATACAGATTATACACCACCACTAGGGGTAGATCACTACATACAGATTATACACCACCACTAGGTGGAGCTCACTATATACAGATTATACACCACCACTAGGGGGAGCTCACTACATACAGATTATACACCACCACTAGGTGGAGCTCACTATATACAGATTATACACCACCACTAGGGGGAGCTCACTACATACAGATTATACACCACCACTAGGGGGAGCTCACTACATACAGATTATACACCACCACTAGGGGGAGCTCACTACATACAGATCATACACCACCACTAGGTGGAGCTCACTACATACAGATTATACACCACCACTAGGAGGAGATCACTACATACAGATTATACACCACCACTAGGGGGAGCTCACTACATACAGATTATACACCACCACTAGGGGGAGCTCACTACATACAGATTATACACCACCACTAGGGGGAGATCACTACATACAGATTATACACCACCACTAGGTGGAGCTCACTATATACAGATTATACACCACCACTAGGGGGAGCTCACTACATACAGATTATACACCACCACTAGGGGGAGCTCACTACATACAGATTATACACCGCCACTAGGGGGAGCTCACTACATACAGATTATACAACACCACTAGGGGGAGATCACTACATACAGATTATACACCACCACTAGGAGGAGCTCACTACATACAGATTATACCCCACCACTAGGAGGAGATCACTACATACAGATTATACACCACCACTAGGGGGAGATCACTACATACAGATTATACACCACCACTAGGGGGAGATCACTACATACAGATTATACACCACCACTAGGAGGAGATCACTACATACAGATTATACACCACCACTAGGGGGAGATCACTACATACAGATTATACACCACCACTAGGGGGAGCTCACTACATACAGATTATACACCACCACTAGGAGGAGCTCACTACATACATGTTATACACCACCACTAGGGGGAGATCACTACATACACATTATACACCACCACTAGGGGGAGCTCACTACATACACATTATACACCACCACTAGGGGGAGCTCACTACATACAGATTATACACCACCACTAGGGGGAGCTCACTACATACACATTATACACCACCACTAGGGGGAGCTCACTACATACACATTATACACCACCACTAGGGGGAGCTCACTACATACACATTATACACCACCACTAGGAGGAGCTCACTACATACAGATTATACACCACCACTAGGGGGAGCTCACTACATACAGATTATATACCACCACTAGGGGGAGATCACTATATACAGATTATACACCACCACTAGGGGGAGCTCACTACATACACATTATACACCACCACTAGGAGGAGCTCACTACATACAGATTATACACCACCACTAGGGGGAGCTCACTACATACACATTATACACCACCACTAGGGGGAGCTCACTACATACACATTATACACCACCACTAGGAGGAGCTCACTACATACACATTATACACCACCACTAGGGGGAGATCACTACATACAGATTATACACCACCACTAGGGGGAGATCACTACATACACATTATACACCACCACTAGGGGGAGATCACTACATACAGATTATACACCACCACTAGGGGGAGATCACTACATACACATTATACACCACCACTAGGAGGAGCTCACTACATACAGATTATACACCACCACTAGGGGGAGATCACTACATACAGATTATACACCACCACTAGGGGGGATCACTACATACAGATTATACACCACCACTAGGGGAGCTCACTACATACACATTATACACCACCACTAGGGGGAGATCACTACATACAGATTATACACCACCACTAGGGGGAGATCACTACATACACATTATACACCACCACTAGGGGGAGATCACTACATACAGATTATACACCACCACTAGGGGGGATCACTACATACAGATTATACACCACCACTAGGAGGAGCTCACTACATACAGATTATACACCACCACTAGGGGGAGATTACTACATACAGATTATACACCACCACTAGGGAGAGATCACTACATACAGATTATACACCACCACTAGGGAGAGATCACTACATACAGATTATACACCACCACTAGGGGGAGCTCACTACATACAGATTATACACCACCACTAGGGGGAGATCACTACATACAGATTATACACCACCACTAGGGGGAGATCACTACATACAGATTATACACCACCACTAGGGGGAGCTCACTACATACTGATAATACACCACCACTAGGGGGAGCTCACTACATACAGATTATACACCACCACTAGGGGGAGATCACTACATACAGATTATACACCACCACTAGGGGGAGATCACTACATACAGATTATACACCACCACTAGGGGGAGCTCAATACATACAGATTATACACAGTCACCACTAGGGGGAGCTCACTACATACAGATTATACACAGTCACCCCTAGGGGGAGATCACTATATACAGATTGAACACAGTCACCACTAGGGGGAGATCACTACATACAGATTGAACACAGTCACCACTAGGGGGAGCTCACTCCATACACATTATACACCACCGCTAGGGGGAGATCACTACATACAGATTATACACCACCACTAGGGGGAGCTCACTACATACAGATTATACACCACCACTAGGGAGAGCTCACTACATACAGATTATACACCACCACTAGGAGGAGATCACTACATACAGATTGAACACAGTCACCACTAGGGGGAGATCACTACATACAGATTATACACCACCACTAGGGAGAGCTCACTACATACACATTATACACCACCACTAGGAGGAGCTCACTACATACAGATTATACACCACCACTAGGGGGAGCTCACTACATACACATTATACACCACCACTAGGGGGAGATCACTACATACAGATTATACACCACCACTAGGGGGAGCTCACTACATACACATTATACACCACCACTAGGAGGAGCTCACTACATACACATTATACACCACCACTAGGGGGAGATCACTACATACAGATTATACACCACCACTAGGGGGAGCTCACTACATACACATTATACACCACCACTAGGGGGAGATCACTACATACAGATTATACACCACCACTAGGGGGAGATCACTACTTACAGATTATACACCACCACTAGGGAGAGCTCACTACATACAGATTATACACCACCACTAGGAGGAGCTCACTACATACAGATTATACACCACCACTAGGAGGAGATCACTACATACAGATTATACACCACCACTAGGGGGAGATCACTACATACAGATTATACACAGTCACCCCTAGGGGGAGCTCACTACATACAGATTATACACAGTCACCACTAGGGGGAGCTCACTACATACAGATTATACACAGTCACCACTAGGGGGAGCTCACTACATACAGATTATACACAGTCACCACTAGGGGGAGCTCACTCCATACACATTATACACCACCACTAGGGGGAGATCACTACATACAGATTATACACCACCACTAGGGGGAGCTCACTATATACAGATTATACACCACCACTAGGGGGAGCTCACTATATACAGATTATACACCACCACTAGGGGGAGATTACTACATACAGATTATACACCACCACTAGGGAGAGATTACTACATACAGATTATACACCACCACTAGGGAGAGATCACTACATACAGATTATACACCACCACTAGGGAGAGATCATTACATACAGATTATACACCACCACTAGGGGGAGATCACTACATACAGATTATACACCACCACTAGGGGGAGCTCACTACATACAGATTATACACCACCACTAGGGGGAGATCACTACATACAGATTATACACCACCACTAGGGGGAGCTCACTACATACTGATAATACACCACCACTAGGGGGAGCTCACTACATACAGATTATACACCACCACTAGGAGGAGATCACTACATACAGATTATACACCACCACTAGGAGGAGATCACTACATACAGATTATACACCACCACTAGGGGGAGATCACTACATACAGATTATACACCACCACTAGGGGGAGATCACTATATACAGATTGAACACAGTCACCACTAGGGGGAGATCACTACATACAGATTGAACACAGTCACCACTAGGGGGAGATCACTACATACAGATTATACACCACCACTAGGGGGAGCTCACTACATACAGATTATACACCACCACTAGGGAGAGCTCACTACATACAGATTATACACCACCACTAGGAGGAGATCACTACATACAGATTGAACACAGTCACCACTAGGGGGAGATCACTACATACAGATTATACACCACCACTAGGGAGAGCTCACTACATACAGATTATACACCACCACTAGGGGGAGATCACTACATACAGATTATACACCACCACTAGGGAGAGCTCACTACATACAGATTATACACCACCACTAGGAGGAGATCACTACATACAGATTATACACCACCACTAGGGGGAGATCACTACATACAGATTATACACAGTCACCCCTAGGGGGAGCTCACTACATACAGATTATACACAGTCACCACTAGGGGAGCTCACTACATACGGATTATACACAGTCACCACTAGGGGGAGCTCACTACATACAGATTATACACAGTCACCACTAGGGGGAGCTCACTCCATACACATTATACACCACCACTAGGGGGAGATCACTACATACAGATTATACACCACCACTAGGGGGAGCTCACTATATACAGATTATACACCACCACTAGGGGGAGCTCACTATATACAGATTATACACCACCACTAGGGGGAGATTACTACATACACATTATACACCACCACTAGGGAGAGATCACTACATACAGATTATACACCACCACTAGGGGGAGATCACTACATACAGATTATACACCACCACTAGGAGGAGCTCCTCACTACATACAGATTATACACCACCACTAGGGGGAGCTCACTACATACAGATTATACACCACCACTAAGGGGAGATCACTACATACAGATTATACACCACCACTAGGGGGAGCTCACTACATACAGAATATGCACCACCACTAGAGGGAGCTCAATATATACACATTATACACCACCACTAGGGGGAGATCACTACATTCATTACTTACAGGTCCAGGACAAGGATGTAGGCGCTGTTGGACTCGTAGGTGTCGTGTAGGGTGAGGTACTGTGGGTGCTGTAGGTGCTGGAGCAGGGCCGCCTCATGTGCCGCTTGTTCTCGCTTCTTTAGCTTCTTGTTGACAAATTTTACAGCAACTTCTTTTCGAGAATTTTTGTGGACACATTTCTTTACTACAGAAAACCTTCCCCTGGATGGAGAGAACGGTCAGGAAAGTAAAGGATGTGATCTAGAAGAGGCCATTAGATGGTGAGCAGAGGTGGTTATATAGATGGGGGGCAGTAATGGCTGCACAGATATGGGGGGGGGGGTAGCTTTACCTTCCGATCTCCTGCTGCTCCAGGTACATTTGCTCGAAGTTCTCCTTCCAGCAGATGGTGGACCCGTCCGTGTTTGCATCTAAAAAGTCAAAGCTCTTAGGTCATTATATGGGGGTCTCTTATTTTGGGTAGAAAGGGGAGGTGTTTGCACTTCATCCTGTGATATTGGGGTCACATCTCACCGTTCTCAGGTAGTCGGACGGGTTCGGAGGGGTCGCTGGGGAGGCTGATGCCCCAGGGGTTGCTGGCGCTGACTCTGAACTGGTAGGTGCCCCCAGGTCTCAGGTCCTCCAGCACCATGTAAGTGTCCAGGGTGCAGGCGACAGATTGTTGCCAAACTGGGGAACCTGTGGAGAAACTGAGCTGATCACAAGACATCAGAGTGGGGGCGCAGCCTGGACAGTACAGGCTTCGTACCCCCTCCCCAGCTCGGCCTCACCTTCATCCTTGTACTCCACCGTGTACCCCGATATGGTGCAGTTGCCGGTGCTGGAGGGCGGCAGCCAGCGCAGGATGACGGAGGTGCTGCTCCTCTCCTGGGCGATGGGCTGGCAGGGGGCCCCAGGGACACCTGCAGGCAGAACACATGGGGACCCTTATTACTGACCTCCGTCCTTAGGGCCCCATCTTGTATTGAGGCGTCTATTGGGGGATTATGGGGTCTTGGGGTTGGGAACAGTCCCACATATTCTCACGTTTGTCTCGTCTTTTATTTCCTCTTGATCTTCAAGCTGCTGCAGGAAATATCCTGCTTGCTCTGGGGTTGTCATGACAACACAAGCTAACCCTGTCATGTGACCTGTGCAGCAGACCCCCAAGAGACCCAGTTATTGTTTGGTTGCTGCGAAGGGAGGAGGAGGTCTGATGTCACCATGACAGTCCCAGAGCAAGCAGGACACTGACATGACTGGTGACATGGCGGCCACACACTGTACCTTGTACTTTGACGGTGGCAGACGTGGAGGCGGAGCCATGCTCATTAGTCGCCACGCAGGTGTAGATGCCGCTGTCCTGAGGCATGAGGTTACAGATCCGCAGTCTGATGTCTCCAGACTCACTACAAGAACAAGGAGGAGATGATGGGGAGTAGCAGGACACCTGCAGAGCCACCACCGCGACCAACAACTCAACGTATCACACAGCTGAAGCTCTGTCACAGTGTATCAGTGTGGGTAAGACCACACGTATGATGAAAACTGCAGAACTCCACAGGTTCTGGTGCAAGTATTTATGCATCCATCAATACAAGTGCGAAACTGATCCAAGCGCAGAAAGGAGAAGCGTAACATTGCGGCTGCTGCCGTCTTCATATAAATGGACTGTGGTGTCTGGAGACTGACCCGCTGCGGCCCCCCTCCTGTACCGGGTCAGTGCAGATATCAGCCAGAGATATTGGTGATGGTTCCTACACTGATGCACTGTAACAAACCCTCAGCAGTGACATGTATTGTGTCTGAACACATTAATATATATCACAGTGTAATCCTTCACCGAAAGCAAGCAGAGATGTGGAAAAATGTGGGAAAACAGAGGCTAAAAGTCCATTAGAGATTACACAGTCATGAAGCCTTGTTTTACATGGGACTGCTGGGGTCTCACCTCGCTGTCATGGTGTAGGAGCTGCTCTCTCCATCCAGGATGTTCTGGTCCGGTCCCCTCCATGTGATATTGGGCTTTGGTCGTCCACACACTTTGCAGTGTAGGGTCACAGTGTCGCCCACTACACAGATGATGTCCGCAAGGTTTAGGAGGAACTCCGGGGCCACTGTCCAGAAACAATGGACCAAGGTGAGACATGTCCTGTCTATAGAGACAGCACCCAGCAAAGGGCTCCCCCTAGTGGTGGCCACAGGCAGCAGAAATCTTATTAGATACAATATGTCTATGCAGGGGAGTGGGAGCTGTTTTTCATAAAGTTTAAAGATATAAGATATAAACTCATGGAAATAATGAGTTCAGGCTTTTGAACCTATAATATATGATTGTGCTGAATAGAGGAGAGACACAGCCAGGAGCTACTAGAATTAATAGTATGTTTCTATCTAACCCCAAGTGCTTTATTCCCATCGGTACAGGTCAGTACTGCTCTATAATGTGTGATATGATTCTGCCAATGCTTCTGAGTGAAAACTCCTGTTTTCTCCAGCAGACTCTGTCCCGTCTATCACTAAGAAGCATCTGCAGAATCATATCAGACATCATAGAGAAGTACAGACTTGTACTGATGGGAAGAAATCACTTGGAGTGAGGTAGAAGCCTCCTGTTATCTCCAGCAGCCTCTGTCTGTTCCTGTTTCTCTCTCTCACCCCAAGTGCTTTATGCTCATAAATACAGATCAGTACTGCTCTATAATCTTCAATATTATTCTGCTGAAGCTCCTGAGTGATAGTGGAAAGGTCATAGGAAGT
Source organism: Engystomops pustulosus (assembly GCF_040894005.1). Taxonomy (NCBI): domain Eukaryota; kingdom Metazoa; phylum Chordata; class Amphibia; order Anura; family Leptodactylidae; genus Engystomops; species Engystomops pustulosus. The sequence continues at coordinate 104,661,111 of NC_092418.1, read as the reverse complement.
TTCTATCTCACCCTATACCCTAAGGTTTCTATACTCTTCTTTCTGTGTGCAGTATAAAGTAGAGATCACAGCAGCCGGTCTCCGAGAATGAGATGGGTAACATGTTTAGAGGGTTTCCCCTCTGCTGTCTGTTTCTATCTGTCCAGCTACACCCCTGCTACAGAGGGATCTGTAGATGGATGTATCTTCATAGCTGTCACTCACCTTCCTGTATGAAATTTGGATTCATGATCTAAAAGAAAAAGGAAAGTGATTACTTCTCAGTCGCCTGATGGTATAGAACAACCCCAGGGAACCCAAGCTTCTGACAAGGGTAAGTGACAAGGGGGAGGGGCTCCTGCTAGCAGAAACATCTCCACTAATAGCTGCAGCCAGGACCCTCCGTCTCCGCTAATAGCTGCAGCCAGGACCCTCCGTCTCCGCTAATAGCTGCAGCCAGGACCCTCCGTCTCCGCTAATAGCTGCAGCCAGGACCCTCCGTCTCCGCTAATAGCTGCAGCCAGGACCCTCCGTCTCCGCTAATAGCTGCAGCCAGGACCCTCCGTCTCCGCTAATAGCTGCAGCCAGGACCCTCCGTCTCCGCTAATAGCTGCAGCCAGGACCCTCCGTCTCCGCTAATAGCTGCAGCCAGGACCCTCCGTCTCCGCTAATAGCTGCAGCCAGGACCCTCCGTCTCCGCTAATAGCTGCAGCCAGGACCCTCCGTCTCCGCTAATAGCTGCAGCCAGGACCCTCCGTCTCCGCTAATAGCTGCAGCCAGGACCCTCCGTCTCCGCTAATAGCTGCAGCCAGGACCCTCCGTCTCCGCTAATAGCTGCAGCCAGGACCCTCCGTCTCCGCTAATAGCTGCAGCCAGGACCCTCCGTCTCCGCTAATAGCTGCAGCCAGGACCCTCCGTCTCCGCTAATAGCTGCAGCCAGGACCCTCCGTCTCCGCTAATAGCTGCAGCCAGGACCCTCCGTCTCCGCTAATAGCTGCAGCCAGGACCCTCCGTCTCCGCTAATAGCTGCAGCCAGGACCCTCCGTCTCCGCTAATAGCTGCAGCCAGGACCCTCCGTCTCCGCTAATAGCTGCAGCCAGGACCCTCCGTCTCCGCTAATAGCTGCAGCCAGGACCCTCCGTCTCCGCTAATAGCTGCAGCCAGGACCCTCCGTCTCCGCTAATAGCTGCAGCCAGGACCCTCCGTCTCCGCTAATAGCTGCAGCCAGGACCCTCCGTCTCCGCTAATAGCTGCAGCCAGGACCCTCCGTCTCCGCTAATAGCTGCAGCCAGGACCCTCCGTCTCCGCTAATAGCTGCAGCCAGGACCCTCCGTCTCCGCTAATAGCTGCAGCCAGGACCCTCCGTCTCCGCTAATAGCTGCAGCCAGGACCCTCCGTCTCCGCTAATAGCTGCAGCCAGGACCCTCCGTCTCCGCTAATAGCTGCAGCCAGGACCCTCCGTCTCCGCTAATAGCTGCAGCCAGGACCCTCCGTCTCCGCTAATAGCTGCAGCCAGGACCCTCCGTCTCCGCTAATAGCTGCAGCCAGGACCCTCCGTCTCCGCTAATAGCTGCAGCCAGGACCCTCCGTCTCCGCTAATAGCTGCAGCCAGGACCCTCCGTCTCCGCTAATAGCTGCAGCCAGGACCCTCCGTCTCCGCTAATACCTGCAGCCAGGACCCTCCGTCTCCGCTAATACCTGCAGCCAGGACCCTCCGTCTCCGCTAATACCTGCAGCCAGGACCCTCCGTCTCCGCTAATAGCTGCAGCCAGGACCCTCCGTCTCCGCTAATAGCTGCAGCCAGGACCCTCCGTCTCCGCTAATAGCTGCAGCCAGGACCCTCCGTCTCCGCTAATACCTGCAGCCAGGACCCTCCGTCTCCGCTAATACCTGCAGCCAGGACCCTCCGTCTCCGCTAATACCTGCAGCCAGGACCCTCCGTCTCCGCTAATACCTGCAGCCAGGACCCTCCGTCTCCGCTAATACCTGCAGCCAGGACCCTCCGTCTCCGCTAATACCTGCAGCCAGGACCCTCCGTCTCCACTAATACCTGCAGCCAGGACCCTCCGTCTCCACTAATACCTGCAGCCAGGACCCTCCGTCTCCACTAATACCTGCAGCCAGGACCCTCCGTCTCCACTAATACCTGCAGCCAGGACCCTCCGTCTCCACTAATACCTGCAGCCAGGACCCTCCGTCTCCACTAATACCTGCAGCCAGGACCCTCCATCTGAACTAATACCTGCAGCCAGGACCCTCCATCTCCACTAATACCTGCAGCCAGGACCCTCAGTCTCCGCTAATACCTGCAGCCAGGACCCTCAGTCTCCGCTAATACCTGCAGCCAGGACCCTCAGTCTCCGCTAATACCTGCAGCCAGGACCCTCCGTCTCCGCTAATACCTGCAGCCAGGACCCTCCATCTCCACTAATACCTGCAGCCAGGACCCTCCATCTGAACTAATACCTGCAGCCAGGACCCTCCGTCTCCACCAATACCTGCATCCAGGACCCTCCATCTCCACTAATACCTGCAGCCAGGACCCTCCATCTCCACTAATACCTGCAGCCAGGACCCTCCATCTCCACTAATACCTGCAGCCAGGACCCTCCATCTCCACTAATACCTGCAGCCAGGACCCTCCGTCTCCACTAATACCTGCAGCCAGGACCCTCCATCTCCACCAATACCTGCATCCAGGACCCTCCATCTCCACTAATACCTGCATCCAGGACCCTCCATCTCCACTAATACCTGCAGCCAGGACCCTCCATCTGAACTAATACCTGCAGCCAGGACCCTCCATCTGAACTAATACCTGCAGCCAGGACCCTCCGTCTGAACTAATACCTGCAGCCAGGACCCTCCATCTGAACTAATACCTGCAGCCAGGACCCTCCATCTGAACTAATACCTGCAGCCAGGACCCTCCATCTGAACTAATACCTGCAGCCAGGACCCTCCGTCTCCACTTATACCTGCACCCAGCACCCTCCGTCTCCACTAATACCTGCACCCAGCACCCTCCGTCTCCACTAATACCTGCACCCAGCACCCTCCGTCTCCACTTATACCTGCAGCCAGGACCCTCCATCTGAACTAATACCTGCAGCCAGGACCCTCCATCTCCACTAATACCTGCAGCCAGGACCCTCCATCTCCACTAATACCTGCAGCCAGGACCCTCCATCTCCACTAATACCTGCAGCCAGGACCCTCCATCTCCACTAATACCTGCAGCCAGGACCCTCCATCTCCACTAATACCTGCACCCAGCACCCTCCATCTCCACTAATACCTGCACCCAGCACCCTCCATCTCCACTAATACCTGCAGCCAGGACCCTCCGTCTCCACTAATACCTGCACCCAGCACCCTCCATCTCCACTAATACCTGCAGCCAGGACCCTCCGTCTCCACTAATACCTGCATAGCGCTGGGGTCAAAGTCATCGCACTCGGACTCCTCTGAGCTGTTGTGATCCTGTTCAGCCGTTGGAAGGAAAAATAGAGATTAATGAGAAGCACAAAAACATCACAAAGCACCAAAAGTCACGAAGGAGGCAAACAACAGGGCGACTGCTCCGTCTTCACATCAGCGTCTCTGGAGGAAGAACCTGCTGAAGTCAGAGGAGGGAAACCCCTGAGCGGGATCATTACTACCCCGGCACACCCACAATGGGGTAACTTCATTGGACATTATGAGTCCTTTTAATGGACAAATCTCCCTAATTGTGACTCTCCTTAGTGTGAAGAATCCTTCCCTGTGGTCAAGCCTAGTGTAAAGACCTCTCCCATACATCATGGTAGCGGCTGCTGTTACTGTAGAGAAGCCTTTTCCTTGTTTATGTAAGGAGCTCTGGCTGTGCACAGCACTTACCTCTATACTGTAGTAAGGGCTGCACTTACCTCTATACTGTAGTAAGGGCTGCACTTACCTCTATACTGTAGTAAGGGCTGCACTTACCTCTATACTGTAGTAAGGGCTGCACTTACCTCTATACTGTAGTAAGGGCTGCACTTACCTCTATACTGTAGTAAGGGCTGCACTTACCTCTATACTGTAGTAGGGGCTGCACTTACTACTGGGGACAAACGAGAAAGAGTAGGAAGTTGTGGAACGGCACCATGTGAAAGGCGGGTGCAGGTCTTCACAAAGGGCCCGACAAGGCCCTACAATGTAGGCAGAACGGAGAAGATGAAGCAGCACTCCAAAATAGATGAAAAACGTGAAGATTTATTCCACCATAAGAGCGATGTTTCGCCTTATCTATAAAGGCATTCTCAAGCATGCCTTGAGAATGCCTTTATACATAAGGCGAAACGTCGCTCTTATGGTGGAATAAATCTTCACGTTTTTCATCTATTTTGGGGTGCTGCTTCATCTTCTCCGTTCTGCCTACTACTGGGGACAATTTATTCTTCCCTCTATTACAGTAGTGTCTGCTCTTAGTGTAGACAACCCTTTTCACTATATGTTATTTTGGAGGCTGCTCTAGGTGTAAGGAGCTCTTCCTATACGTTATAGCAGAGGCTGCTCTAGGTATAAGGAGCTCTTCCCATATATACGTTATAGCGGAGGCTGCTTTAGGTGTAGCCAGTGTTTTAATATTTTGTCATGTTTTATACTCCAGTCATATCCAGAGCTGCATTGTCCCTGATGGTGGATATCATCAGATATCTGCAAAGTTTATGTAGGTGGGGGGAGGATGGGGGTGGAGCTTGTGATATGAGAGACTCATGGTTTACAGCACGCTGCAAATAGTAAGACAAAGTAATATGTAACAGTAACACTGACGTATCATACTCCTATGGCAGACACAGAGGGAAACATGTCCAATCACACACAGAAAAAAACACATCTAAAAGGCTGGAGAGCAAGAACATCCGCTCTGCACCAGGGGAGGGGCAATTCTTGTCTTTATTTTTAATATATATAAATAATAGTAGTCAGAACTGACACACAGCTCCAAATGCTCTTCAGGGACACAGAATAAAATGTCTGCCACCTGCACTGGACACAAAGATCAGTGTGAATAGTTATTATGTAAACTCAGCAATGAGCTCCCCCTAGTGGTGGCTGCAGTTACCTAGAATATTATTCTCTAATGGAATTTGTAACTCTGTGTCAGCAGACTGAGCTCTGACTTTTTTATTACCTTAAAATGAAGTGCGTGGCATCCTGTAATGTACTCCAGAGCTGCACTGACTATTCTGCTACTGGTGCAGTCACTGTGTACATACATGACATTACTTATCCTGTACTGATCCTGAGTTACATCCTGTATTATACTCCAGAGCTGCACTCACTATTCTGCTGCTGGTGCAGTCACTGTGTACATACATGACATTACTTATCCGGTCCTGATCCTGAGTTACATCCAGTATTATACCCCAGAGCTGCACTCACTATTCTGCTGCTGGTGCAGTCACTGTGTACATACATGACATTACTTATCCTGTACTGATCCTTAGTTACATCCAGTATTATACCCCAGAGCTGCACTCACTATTCTGCTGCTGGTGCAGTCACTGTGTACATACATGACATTACTTATCCTGTACTGATCCTGAGTTACATCCTGTATTATACCCCAGAGCTGCACTCACTATTCGGCTACTGGTGCAGTCACTGTGTACATACATGACATTACTTATCCTGTACTGATCCTGAGTTACATCCAGTATTATACCCCAGAGCTGCACTCACTATTCGGCTACTGGTGCAGTCACTGTGTACATATATGACATTACTTATCCCACTAGTATTGATAAGTGAGTGCAGCTCTGGAGTGTAATGCAGGATACTTGATGCTCCTTTGTACACAGTGACTCTGCTGTGACTTTGGATTTATTCTATACACATCCCATGTTGGCCGGATCCTATATACATATACATGAGGGGCAGCAGATATCTGACATGCATTGAGCTGACTGGAAACATTACAGCACACGATGACGATATTGGGGATGACAGAAGCCAGGACATGTAGGAGCAGCGTCCATGCACCCGGTCCACAGCCGCACATGCCGGGGGCAACCAGTGGTATTTTGGAAAAATACCAGCAATGGACACAATGTTTACAGACAACATCTGGGGCAAAGAAACAGAAGACATTGCAACAGAGCTCCCAGTAATGGGGACATGAGAGGGGGCAGCGTGACAATGTATCAGTAAGGTGCGTTCTTCTGGTAATATGGGGGCGGGGGTCCATGGGGGAGGGGCATGACTCTGCAGGGGCGGGTTCAGTCCCTCACCAGATTGTAATCCATTGTGTCACCAGAACATGTATGTTAACCCCCGATGCCTGGGGATCTGATACACCAATCAGCATGCAGCGGCGGCTCGTGTCATATACAGGGTAAATCATAGTACTGTGCCATATACATGAGCGCCATGCAAAGTCCTGCAGAAATGAACAACAAAAATGCCGTAAAACCTGCGACCTGCAGGAGGAGTGGGATGTGCTCCAGCTCCTTACTCACTTTCACCTTGCTGCCCAGACCCTCCACGCTTTTACACTGGCCGTTTGCCTCCTTGCCGTCCCGTTTTCTCATGCGGAGCGTGTGCCAAGAACATGACTTCCTGTTGTACCAAAAAACGCACCAATCAAATGGCAGAACTTAAATGTGAGCGAAGGCAGGGGGCGCCGTCCACACAGGGCAGGATCCTATGAGAAGCTCAGAGAACATTTCAGGCAAACATCATGCAAGTTAGAGGGAGGTGCAGGGCAGATCCCACCATAGAGAGGAATACAAGAACCTGCAGGGACCACAGCAACCAATCACACGGCCGCTTCATCAGGGACAGGACCACCTTCACTGCCCCTAGGACTCAGCTGATGGGATTGGTTACTGTTGGTTTGGTCCATGAAGCTTTCACCACATGTAGAATGTAACCTCCTGCATTCTAGAATGTAATCACTTCCCCTTTTGTCCTAGAACAACTCTACATTATGTTCTAGAAACTCACCCTCTCATTTCATGTTCTAGAACCTTGTCCTTTCCCACCACTTATCCACATGATATAGAACCACATCCTTTCCATAAATTACATGTTTTTTCTGTCCTAGACACTCAGGCTGGTTCTGATTACGGTTCTGCTCAGGGCCTATACTGAGGATTCCCTAGAGCAGCAGGGCGCTGCAGCCAGGACACGATATCCTATCAAACTATCTATATTACTAATCTCTACATCTGTCCTAGGTCCTCGTTTCCCCCTAGGAGCTCTAGACTCTTATAGCTCCCCAGGTCTTCTAGATCCTCATAGCTCCCCAGGTCTTCTAGATCCTCATAGCTCCCCAGGTCTTCTAGATCCTCATAGCTCCCCAGGTCTTCTAGATCCTCATAGCTCCCAAGGTGTTCTAGAGTCTCATATGTCCCCAGGTGTTCTAGATTCTCATAAAACTGTCTACTCCATGTATTGGATATGATTGGGATTATCCTCGGTCTCCAGTTCTGATCAGTGTGGATGCAGGAGATCTGTTAGAGCAAGCACCATGCACAATGTCATGTAGTGATATATTCCAGACATGTAGTGTCTTCAGTGTTATGTCTTCACGGCACAGCAAACCATAAATGTGTGAGCGATTGTGACTCAGGAGGGAGTCGGGGCTGACACTTCCTACTACTATAGGGATCAGAAAGTGGTTCATGCACAGAGAGTCAACATTTCTTCATTCGTAGATGGTGTCCAGTAGTGTTTAGAACTTCCAGATTTAAAGGGGACTTCCAAGATTTTATCAATGAAGTGCAAATAAGCAAGGACATATCTTATAGCAACAGACTATATAGATTTAATGAAGATCGATCATGGGGGAAGATCAATAAGGCTTGGGCTATGTTACGAGTGGCTGTAAATGACATAGTCCTGGAAGACCCCTTTAAGTACAATATGTAATAATAACATTAACGTAGAGAGAACCTGAGGTTAAGACCCACACAGAACATCCTGAGGCAGAGGCTGAAGTGCCCTCAGGCCCCAGGCACACAGTGTCCTATGTTACTGGGGCCCGCTACAGGTTCAGCCTCAGGGCACAGGGGTTCATGGTTCCCTCTGCCTAGAACCTCTTATTTTATCTGGTTAATAAATTAACATTGAAATACAAACAAATTAAAAAACTTATGAAATCATTTAAAGAATAAAAAAAAAAATAAAGAGCAAAAAAATTAGCGCTGGCGCGATGAGCCGTGCCGATTCTGGTGAAAATTTATTTTACATATTTAAAATAGTACATTTAGAATGATTAGTTACAATACAGGTACAATGCTGCACATTGTGACGAGCGGGATATTGCACGATCTGACGTCATCGATAGGACTGAGGTTCAGTTTTTTTTTTTCTCTCTTTTTGTCTTTTTTTTTTTTAAATAGTGCAAAATCTTTTATACAGGAATGTACTGGGGGGGGGGGTAGGGCGTCAAACCTATTATCTTACAAGGTTATGGGAACATATAGATTAAAAGAACATAAAATAATCAAGTCCAAATGAAAGGGAGAAGATAATGACAGCTGTACATAGAATTGCCACAGACAACAGAATAAACCTCCTCGGCGAGGAGCCTGGCTCAGTCCCACAGAGTCTATCAGCAATTTACAGTGTGGTAACATGGCACATAGTCCAGTCCGGGGCGAGCCGCGTCATCTATACACAACTCCACTTTACTCTTTACAGGTCTCTGTACAAGTATTAACACAAAAAAAGAAAATAAAGAAAAAAAAAATAATAAAAAATAAGGAGTTGTCCTGCCCGGCGCCGGCCGCACCGCAGGCTCCACATTCAACTCTTCTTCCAATAGCTGTGAAATAAACCATAATCCACACACGGCTCCTGGCCAGCACTTACTTGATGCTTCTGTCGTTACTGTCAGCAGAAGGTTTAGTTATTTGCCCCAAAATGGAGCCAGGGATCCAGCCTTCAGCTGCCGGCGAATGGTCATTGGACGGCCGGTAGACCAGGAACATGTTCTGCTGGTTGATGGCCAGGACTTGTACAATTTCCCCTTGATAGACGCAGATCTCGTTCTCCTTCAGTGCATAGTAATCTTGGATGACAGCCATGGAGGTGGTCCCGTTACACCCGGCCAGCATGTTCTGCGGGGGCGGAGCAGGAGAGAAAGGGAGGAGTTAATTACCTGCTGCTAAGAGGGAAGACAGTAACAATGTAACTAAAAGTATTGGTGTTCCACACACTGTCACTTCCTGGCCAGAGCAGCCCCAATACTTACAGGGGGTCCTTCTTATCCCTGTGTGCTTAGGAGCAAAGGATTTATTCACATTTTACCATCAGGTTACTTTTAAACAAAATCTCTAAAATTCTAATTGAGGCAAAGCGATATGTGACGGTGACATTAGTTGTAAGGTAGGTATCAGCTGTCGCCCCATAGATTACCTGGCTGGAGTCGTACTTCTCTGCCGGCTGGTACAGATCATACCCTGGGCTGCCGTTGGAGGTAGGTATTTTCCTTTGTGGTAATGACGGATTCCGGGGAGGGAGGTTGACCACTTTTTCGGAGCCCATAGGGGTAGTAGAGAGCGGCCTGCCGCTAGGGGTGGGCGCCCGGCTCAGCTGCGGCTTGTTCATGGCGGCGTTGCTTTCCTTGCGCTGGTACTCTATCGGTGATTGTAGTGCTGCACAGGAGAGAAGAGCAGGGACACATCAGGTGCTTTCCCTCAACCTGTCATTATTCTATATCCACAGGATAAAAATCCATCCTGGGCACATCCCACCAAAACTGCTACACTGTAACGAGCTCTGCAGCTGGGTATCATCAGGAAGGATGCACTACCCTATACTGTTACTGTGTATCAGTCCAGACAAGTTGGGTTGTGTCTGCTTTACAGAGGACAGTCTACACAAATACTCCTCACAGCTGAAGGTTTGTTACAAGGACAAGTTTTCAGCAAGTGTTAAACACATCAGATGCTGTTTCACTCGCATGTCATGGTCTGAACACCTACACTGATACAATGTAACAACCCTTCAGCTTTGTGAGCACACTATGCTTTTATCTCTCACAGCAAGTAAAGATCTAGCTCAGAAAGCATTGAACAGCAACACAGCAATCACTAATATGTTAGTATGAGGAGAGCGACTTACTGGGAAGAGGGGACGGTGCGGCCATGAGGGGAGAGAAGCACAAGAGTTAACAAGACAGCGGCAAGACGAGAGGAAGCATTAACACATTAATTACTGAAAGACACCAGGTTTACTCATTATACACCCCCTCCTGTAATACTGCCATATAAGACCCCCCAGCAGAGCAGATGTAGGCAAGTACAGGGACTAGAGGGGACATGGTACAGCCTCAGAGCTGGGATGTAAAGGGTTAGGTGAATAGCAATGAACTGGGAAAAGAAACACAAAATCTATAGAAATATAGGAAACCTATGGGGATGGTAATCCCTGTAGATATACTGTCCAGCCTTATAAGCAGAAACCCATTATCCTACAGTCCACCCCTGACCCTACATTACACAGCTCACCCTATAACTGTACATTGTGCCATTCTCTGACCCTTGCCCACGTCCTTCTCACCATTGAGGAAGTCTCTCTGGGTCTCCAGCACTTGGCTGATGTCCTGCACCCAGGCCTGCTTGATTTCGGAGTTGGCGGCCTGGAGAATGACCCTCTCTGAGGTTTCCCTGCTCATCAGAGCAAACTTACAGGGATCATTGTCAATATTTTCGTCTAAGACAAGGTAATTCATCTGTAGGAAGAGACAATTTGACACTGCAGCTGTGAGAGTGATTAATACAGTGAGGAGGTGCTCTGTGACCCCACGGGCGAGAGCTGTGACCCTGACAAGGGAGGAGCTCTATGTCTCAGGGAGGTAGGTCTGACTCACCTTGATGCCTCTTTTAAACATATATCCAGGGGTAGATGAACCTTTCCGGAGGAGTTCACTGAAGATGACGATCTGCTCAAACAGGAATACTCTCCGCTCTTTTGGTCGAGACTGTAGCCCAGATTCCTGCTCAATGACGTAGAATGTGTCCTGCTGCAGGAGCTTCCCCTGAGCCGTCAGCTTCCCCTGAAGACGAGGAGCGCAGCGTCACACGTACAGGTGTATGCAGGTATTATACACAGATGACCTCAGAGATTAGTGACCTGCAGGTGCCTCTACTCCTTTGTCATTGTAATGCCAGTGGCCTCCAGCTGGGGGAGCTACTGCACTGAGATTTAATCAACATGAAATATTTCATGACCGGCCGAGGGCAGCGTCATCTATAGTGACCGGCCAAAGGCAGCAGCATCTATAGTGACCGGCCAAGGGCAGCAGCACCTATAGTGACCGGCCAAGGGCAGCAGCACCTATAGTGACCGGCCAAGGGCAGCAGCACCTATAGTGACCGGCCAAGGACAGCGGCATCTATAGTGACAGTCCAAGGGCAGCGCCATCTATAGTGACCGGCCAATAAGAAAAGTGCGATAATATTCATACAACCGTCTCTGCAGAGCATCTCTCTCACCTCAAATCCCTGAAGTCTCCCCAGGTTCATCATGTCGTTGCAGCGTTTCGGTACAAGGCACATTAACTCCACGGCTTTCTGAGGGTAGGAGGAAAAATTTAGCGTCATTCACTTGCCCGGTTTCTGACTGCTCTGCCTCGGTGTCAGTCCAAATTGTATTGTATTGTAGTTATTTCCTTTTTATTCACAAATCAGTAAAGGATCAGCGCTTTATGACGGGGGGGGGGGGGGGGGGGGGATGCGGGGCAAAGGGACCAGGAATTATAGAAAGTAAAGCATGAGATAAAGGGGTCCTGGAATATGCAATTGCAGCATAGGGTGGCACTGATACCAGAGTTTGATACGATAAAAGGAAAAGTATCTCAGCACCAATACGATACTTTTCATGAAAAGAAAATATGTGTATAGTGCAAAGCAGCAGTGCCCCATGTTCCTGGCGCTTGTTGGATGGGCACACAGGGGTGCAGGAGGGTCATACAGTAGATACTTTCGCCCCAAAAGATATAAGCTATATTAGTTTTTCCGGTAATGTGGGGGGGCACGTAAGGGCCTATTTCTTGTTGGATGAGATTCATTTTTTAGTGAAACTATTTTGGAGTGGCGATGTACTATTGATCACAATTTATTAACTCATTTTTTGAGGAGGGGATAAGGAAAAACATCAATTCTGTAACAAAGGTTTTACGTAGCAGCACCATCTCACCACCGCTGAAGAGAATAGCTTACACAAAGGTCAGGGCAGAGTGGGAACGTAGATTACCCCCAGCACCACCACAGTGACAGCACAGAATGTCCCTGCTTGTCTCACTGACCACTCATCTACCCACCCTTACACACATCACATGCTTTTCCCTCTGATTGATTCTGGTATTAAACCGGTTTTGAAAATCGAAAAGGTATAGAAATTTTGATGTATTATGAATTCTGCTCACTAAATAGCGGTCACTGAATAGGAGGCTACACTGGCAGTGACTGGAGGTAAAGAATGAGGTGACACATTCATACTCCCAGCTGCCAGCCCTTACAACCCTCCATTCCCCCTTCTAAAATGTGACCCACCTCAGTCTCAGAGCACTCTAGACCAGCCTTCTGGCTGTACTTCAGAAAGTCCTGCAACAAAGAGAAGATGATGAGGGATATGACAGCAGTGACCCGGTGCTCCTGTGATGACCCTGGATGGTACCTTCAGCAGCAACTGGTACTTGGTTATCCGCTGGATGGGTTTGATGAGGAAGTCACTGATTGTGAATCGTTGGTTGATTTCCTGTTTCACTTCCTGCAAAATGAGAAATCAAAGATTATTCATGAACTGACCGCAGCTTAGTGGACGTGGGGCTAAGAATGACCCCACCGTGACATCAAATTTCAACTCAAAACTAGAGGAAAACACCTAAAACGTAAGATGCATAATCCACCAGGTGCGAGCAATAAGCACCTGGAGCCCAAATATTTACTCATAAACTTCCTTATTAACTGACAAAATGAGAATTAGGTCAAGTAGCTACTGCCAGATACATGATACAGCCTACCCAGCGAGGCACAGCTCGTCACATCTCAAATAATATAATACACTGATACACCAGCAGAATAGTGAGTGCAGCTATGGGGTACAATACAGGATGTATGACAACATCAGAAGGAATGACTTCATATAAACGTGGATCTTTTCTGACCTCAAAGAAGGAATCGTACTCCGCAACCACATATTCAGAGCGCGGTTTGTTCTGGCAGTAGACCACATACATGTGCAGCTTCCGCTCCTGGAAACACAGAGCAAACAATAAGTATGAAAAACACAATGGTGATGACACCAATCCCTCAATATTCAAAGCCATGTATGACGTAGGGCTTTACATCACATAGGTGATAGAGACTATGGATAAACTATAGACAATTCTCAGTTCCCTTCATAGTGACTGGTGTGAGGTTTATTCCCTGCTTCACAACCTCAGACCCTTCCAATTTTCACCATGCACATGGACATGTCATGGAGTTCACACAAGCATCCACTCACGTGTTTAATGAAGAGTTGGGCCAGCCGCTCCGGCTCCGGGAGACATTTCTGCAGCTCTCCTAGGAAAAAGCTGAGAAAGAAAACAATGAACACTCAAGGAGAAGGCTGCAGGGTTTAAAGGGTTAAAATGCTAATTAGATGTCTAAGGGTTGTGTGAGAAGGGCATCTGGATATTAAGGGTACACAAAGGGTTAATGCCGGGAGCTCTGGCTGAGCGGCCTCCATTCTTTACACTGCAGGCTCCATAAGGGAAGATACTCTGTGCTGTCTCAAGGTCAGAGCCACAGATCTGAGAATCGTTACAGTGTAAATGACTGAAACATAACAATATCATCACCAATAACAACATTCATCTACAAAGTCCCTGAAATCACGCGGCACGTCCAGCGGTGGCGCCGTCCTCCCTTCTGCAGATAAGGTCTGGTACAGGTCGTGCGCTGCGGGGGCGGCCCCTGCCCCTTTATTACAGACCCTGGTCTTAATGATTAGTTGTTGAAACATGAACAGTGAGGCCTGTGTCTCCAGGGACACGGAGAGGAAAGCCATTATTAACCCCTTCACTCCCTCACCAGGCATGAGATGGGTGCGAGTACAGAAAGTGATACAAAGGAACGGCCAAAAGGTCCAAGAACCTTAGTAAGGTTCAATGTGACAGAATTATATGGACACAGAAACCACATCCAGCCCCGGAGGATCAGAGCCACACGTGACACTCACTCTTTGTGCCAGTCGTAGATCTGGTGAATGTTACCAAACACAATCTTATCCTTCCCATTCATTTCCTCTGATGAGCCCTTCTCCTGTATCCTGGGGATGAAGCCCTGCGCGGGGAGAAAGGAGATCAACCTTAGTTACTAAAGGACCCTAGAGGTGTAAAGCAAGAGTCTGCAGACACTTACCTCCACCACCACTCCCAAATCCTTCACATAATCCCTCTCTGTCTGTACCAACTCATTCAACACAAACCTGCAGAATAAAGAACAGGTACAGGTGATATATCAGGGGGACGGGGTTTATAAAAGGAACAGGACATGGGATGTATTAGAGGAAGTGGATGAGGACACGGATGGGATGTATTAGAGGAAGTGGATGAGGACACGGATGGGATGTATTAGAGGTAGTGGATGAGGACACGGATGGGATGTATTAGAGGAAGTGGATGAGGACACGGATGGGATGTATTAGAGGAAGTGGATGAGGACACGGATGGGATGTATTAGAGGAAGTGGATGAGGACACGGATGGATGTATTAGAGGAAGTGGATGAGTACACGGACGGATGTATTAGAGGAAGTGGATGAGGGCATGGGTGGCATGGACAGTAGAAGGGTGGGAATGGGCAGACACATGGGTGGAAGTATTCCTGTGCAGCTGGTATAATCAAGACTCTGTGCCCTCCCCGCACACAATGGATGCAGTGTTTCGGCAGAGATGTTATTTCTCCCTTTCATAAGAACTGCTTTGTTTTAGTGCAGAAGAATGAAAGCGAGATACAAAATTCTGCTGGCGCAGGGCCAGCCACGCCTCGATGGAGACAACGATGAGCACCATCCTTTACATGTAGCAGGCTATGGGGCTGGCAGGAAAGGTTGCAGGGGTTAGAGGGGGGGGGGGGCACTCACATTCGCCCCCTCAGAGCCTTCGCTTTTTGCTCCTCCTCGTGGTTCCGTGGCACAGGTGGTGGGGACATTCCTTCATTGATGTAGCCATCAGTCACAGAACTGATCTGGGGGCTTCTATAGGAGCCGCCATCAATAGTCTGCAGAGAGAGGGAAGCAAGATTAGGAAATGAGGGCATACCATATTGTGCAGGTGGTCTACAAATCTACACAAACTCTGAAAAAAAGTGGGAAAAGTGAAGGGTGCTGCAAGCAAGCGCGGCTCTGCAAGGGGGATATCAATGATTCATAACACAGTTATATACCCTGGCACTTACCATCTTGTTCCTGACCAGGTTTTCTATGGCACTGACAAGCTCAGCAGCACTGGGCACCTCAGCAGAGCTCTGGCGGGACACAAGTAAGGAGGGCTGGAAGCCGCAGCGTGCAATAGTAAAGCGTGTTAGCAGCAGGAGCAGCGGAGGAGTCAGCAGGAGTCACAGGGATTACAAGGAAGAGAAAGCGGGAACAATGTTAGTTAAAGGTCACCCCGAAATTAGGGATATCACCAAGCTCAGCAGCAACTGCATACAACCCTGGCATACACCAGAGGGGCAGACCGCTGCTGAACAACCAGTAAGCCGGCCCTGTCACTGGCAGTGCAGTTACTACATTGGTGGTGGTGGGGGGTCTTACTGATCTGGTAGCTCCTAATAAATGAGATAAAAAGTTCAGACATCCCCAGGCATGTGGTTGTTTTGGGGTCCCCTTTTCTGGATCATCTTACTGGGAGACTAGTGGCTCCACCCACTGCAGGGCACAGGGTTACTACCAGTTCATTTACAGAAGGGGCGGCCATGGCTACATTGTCATGTGATTAGTGGGTGGAGAGATGAGAGGATGATTTGGGTGATGATCCGCAGAACCAGGGGGTATCAGCCATTTCATCCTGGGAGAGGTTGACCAGTAAAGAAAGGGTTAAAGATTATATTGGGGTATTGGTTGCAGTTACGTCAGGTTGGATTAAGAAAATTGGCAGAGAATTCGGCAGCTGCCTGGATCCCACCGGAGCCGCACTGCCCCATATTGAGACTTATAACCATAAAGAAGTTATATGGAAACTGCAGGTCACCAGGAGACGACAGACACAAATACTGTTGTCAGGCAGTGATGGGGGTGTCGGGGGCGCACAACATAAAGATACAATGTGACACCATATTCATTTATATGGAACAATAAGAAACCTCAATGTCTATAGATCTCCCCCTGTGTTACATTGGTTATTTATACCAGAGTATAAGGCAGCAGCTCTGGATGTGACTGGAGTAAAACAGTGGGTTTATATTGGTCTCATATGATGAGAGGGGGAGGATTCCTCTCTGTGGCCACTCGGTACCTTGTCATCTGGCACTGGCTCATTATCAAAGATCTTCATAGGAGGCGGGAGCGGGGTGTGGGAATCGTCGTCAGCTTCCTCGTCCCATCCTTTCTTGCCCTTCTAGAAAAAGAAAGATACATTGAGGAAGTGGAGAGGATGGGAGTTATCCTACCCCGTGAGGGAGGGGAAACACCAAGTAACCTGAGTGTCAAGAAAGGATCTGATGCACCCAGGAGGAGATACAGGGGCAGATTTACTTACCCGGTCCATTCGCGATCCAGCGGCGCGTTCTGTGCGGTGGATTCGGGTCCGGCCAGGATTCACTAAGGTAGTTCCTCCGACGTCCACCAGGTGGCGCTGCTGCGCTGAAGTTCCCCGAGGCCCGCCGCGATGCACTCAAGTTCACCGGCCTATTCCTGGTGAACGTAAGAGCAAGCTCCGCGACACTTTTTTTTAAATGCGGCGGTTTTTCCAAATCCGTCGGGTTTTCATACGGCCACGCCCCCGATTTCCGTGGCGTACATGATAGCGCCGATGCGGCACAATCCGATCGTGTGCGCCAAAATCCCGGGGTAATACAGGGAAAATTGGCGCAAATCGGAAATATTCGGGTAACACGTCGTGAAAACGCAAATCGGGCCCTTAGTAAATGACCCCCATAATGTCACATTTCAGAGTTCTATAATATATGGGAGGAGCTCCTGGTAACGGTATACATTGGGCAGAGCTCCCGGTAATGCTATACGTTGGGCGCAGCTCTCGGTAATGCTATATATTGATCCTGACATAGTCAGTGGGTTGTCAGATGCACAGGTAATCTGGTTATGTAGAGGAGCGCGGTTGTCAGATCCTGTGCTATCTGTGTGTGTTAGTGATGATTAGTGAGGAGCATGTCCCACCTCATCAGCGCTGTCACCCTGGGGCGTGGTGTCATCGTTGGCTCGGGGTGACCCCAGGTTTCCTGCACGTTTCTTCTGCTTCTTGATGTTGCTCTCAGCTTTCCCGCTGTTCAGACGTCGAACCGGACTGGTCAGCCACTTCTTCAGGGTGTTGGTGGAGCGCTTGGGCCCAGGCGAGCTCTGGATTGAATTTAGTGATGACTGCGGCTGTAAGTTGGCCACCGAGTCAGTCTTGCCACCATTTTCTCCCCCGGAGATAGAAAATGCATCTAAAAAAGGAAGAAACACAGAAATAAGACGAGAAGTGGTGTCCCGTGTGATGCCCCTAGAGGGCGCTGTTACAGTCCACAAATGCTCCACCCCCTCAGCATGGGAAGTGATGCATCATGGGAGAGTAGATGAAGCCCTGGTTGGTTACAGAGGTGACCCCTCTGCCCTGTGTGTACTGCGCCCTGATAAGCCGCCCAGTGATTGGCGCTGCCCTCCTCGCCTGCCCAAGGGACAAAGAATCAGGTCACAGAAAATTAATGATCACACAGAACACACAATGTCACAGCCCAGATCTCAGCATGTAAATATATCGTGGCAACGGAGTTGAGTTTAAAGTGTTTGCTGCCCTTGGAAAAGCTGGGTGGGAGAGCTGGGTGTTTCCCCCCTAATGAGCAGTAATTAGCAGCAGCTAGAAGAGAGGAACCTGCAGACACCCCACAATGGCTCCACCCGGGGGAAGAGAGGACGCGTGAGGGTGCTGTCACAGAGCGTTCTTAGGACGTTTTTAAACGCACTGAAAACGCCTGCGTTTTTAACCCCTTAGTGATGTAGCTCATTTGTGCCTTGATGACCAAGGCCTATTTTTCAAAACCAGCAGGTGTCACTATCCGGTGATATCTTTAGCTTTAACTCACCCAAGTGTGTTCAAGTTTGTTTTTCATGACATTTTGTACTTCAAGTTAGTGGGAAATTTTGGTTGATAAATTTAGCATTTATTTATGAAAAAAGGTGAATTCGGAAAATGTTCTATTTTTTCAAACTGATTGTCTTATTACCAAAACGATATACTAAGTAACAATTCCCATCTCTCACTTTGTGACATTTTATGTGTCCTTTTGTTTAATAGCTGACGTTTTCATTGCTACCATTTTGGGGACAAAGCCACCTTTTGATCACTTATCATAAAATTTTATGTGTTGCAAAATAGCAAAAAAGTTGCGATTTTAACATGTGAGCACATGATTTCTATTACGGGTTTCACCCCCGGGAATAACGTTTTTATATTTTTATAGATTGGGAATTTTGTACCCAATGATACTTAATGGGGGTCATTTACTAAGGGCCCGATTCGCGTTTTCCCGACGTGTTACCCGAATATTTCCGATTTGCGCCGCTTGTACATGAATTGCCCCGGGTTTTTGGCGCACGCGATCGGATTGTGGCGCATCGGGGCCGGCATGCGCGCGACAGAAATCGGGGGGGCGTGGCCGAACGAAAACCCGACGTATTCGGAAAAACCGCCGCATTTAAAAACCGAAAATGTGTCGCTTGGGGAGCGCTCACCTTCACCTTCTATGGGATGGTGCATTCCGGGGCGTTAAGATTATTTTCGGCGCTGCAGCGCCACCTGGTGGACGGCGGAGGAACTACCATCTTAAATCCCAGCCGGACCCGAATCCTGTGCAGAGAACGCGCCGCTGGATCGCGAATGGGCCGGGTAAGTAAATGTGCCCCAATATGTTGTGTTTTTTTTTTTTTTTAACTTTTTCCAACTTCTTTTAAATTATTGTATTATATGTGTTTTATTTTTATTTATTTACTTTATTTTTACAATACAGGCGGTCCCCTACATAAGGACACCAGGCTTACAGACGGACCCCTCTGACCTGTGTTGAAGCTCTCTGAATGCTTTCCTATAGCTTCAGACTGTAATGATCAGCTGTAAGGTGTCTGTAATGAAGCTTTATTGATAATCCTTGGTCCCATTACGGCCAAAAATGTTTAAATGTTTCGACTTCCATACAAATTCAACTTGAGAACAAACTGCCTGTACTAGTATATGAACTAGTGATCAGGTGATGCATTAGAAGTGTCAGCCTGTTTGGTCCAGCCGGGGGCTGGATCAAGCAGGCTCTGCCTCAGACAGACCCCGGGACCGTCATTAGGTGCCCAGCAAAGAAGTCAGCACCCTGCAATCGCAATGCGGGGTGCCAGGCTAATCATGCCGGATTGGAACTCATTCTGATCCGGACTATTAGAGCAGGGTCCCGGCTGTCAATGCTCTCCTCTGCACGGGGGATCAATGTAGAACGTAAGCAGCTTTGAAACTGATTAAAACCAGACAAACGCAAAGTAAACATACAAGAACGCACCCTACATACAACAAAGAAAAAAAGACTTATTTATAAGTGAAAATGATCAGATGCATAAAAATTATGTTTAGTAAATAACTTAGTAACCGGTCACCAGTGCTCAAGAAGAGGGGAGAGGGGGTCAAGAAATGAAACTAAAGGCCACATGACACATGAGCTCTATCACAGCATCACCGGGAGGATTCATCAGGGGAGACACCGGCACAAGGTCCCGTAATCCTCACTGACACCAACAGGGTGTGAGAGGAGCCATAACCCGGATTTATAGCAGGAAGGAGATTATACATCATCCCATTACTGCATGACTGTATCACACACAATAGGATAAGATACACAGCTCAGCAGACTGCATCACGCAGGATAGGATTAGATACACAGCTCAGCACACAGTATCACACATGATAGGATTAGATACACAGCTCTGCTGACAGTATCACACACGATAGGATTAGATACACAGCTCAGCAGACAGTATCACACACAATAGGATTAGATACCCAGCTCAGCAGACAGTATCACACATGATAGAATTAGATACACAGCTCAGCAGACAGTATCACACATGATAGAATTAGATACACAGCTCAGCAGACTGCATCCCCCATGATAGGATTAGATACACAGATCAGCAGACTGCATCACACATGATAGGATTAGATACACAGCTCAGCAGACTGCATCACACATGATAGGATTAGATACACAGCTCAGCAGACAGTGTCACACAGGATAGGATTAGATACACAGCTCAGCAGACTGTATCACACCGGATAGGATTAGATACACAGCTCAGCAGACAGTATCACACAGGATAGGATTAGATACACAGCTCAGCAGACTGTATCACACCGGATAGGATTAGATACACAGCTCAGCAGACTGCATCACACAGGATAGGTTAAGATACACAGCCCAGCAGAATGTATCACACACAATAGGATTATATACACAGCTCAGCAGACAGTATCACACACACACACAATAGAATTAGATACACAGCTCGGTAGATTATCCCAGTAACAGGCTTAGATACGCAGTCATGTACAGTAAGTATCGTTCATGTCTCATCAGGTGACACATGGATCTCCCATCACCTGTGCGGAGGTGGTTACTGAGCCTGAAGCTTCTCCCTCTTGGAAGTGGATCAGTCATCGGAACCAATGAGATTAACTCTTACAATGCTGGCAGAGGACCAAACATACAAATACAAATTATAAAGCTAAAAACCTGTAATAAAAGTTTCTGTGACCTGCACATGTCCTCATCTATTCCTTCTCAAGCAGCTGAGGGTTTGTTGCAATGCATCAGTATAGACAATATTCTCTAAGTTTAACACATCAGCAGAATAAGTCTTCCTCCTACCATTGCAGTTTGTTACACTGGGGCACATTTACTTACCTGTCGGACAAAGTTCCCCGAAAGTGCATTGTCCGTGTATAAAGCTCTGCCGCAATTCACTAAGGTTGTGCGCCCGCTATCCTGCATCTGTCCATTCCCCGCTCAGGTCCGCCAGAGTTCACCACCTTCTTCCTGGTGCATGTAGGTGCATTGTCTTTCGACACAATTTGAAAGTTAAATCCCACGCTCAGTCCGAATCAGTTGGATCGTCTGATGGCCCACCCCCCAATTTCTGTCACGTGAAAGCAGCGCAGCCGCGCCACAATCCAATCGCATGCGACACAATCCCAGCACAGACCCCTGTTAAATACCTGTCACAGCCGCACAAAATCCAAAAACGTTGACAAGTCTGACGGAAGTGCATTCACGGACCCCTAGTAAATAAGCCCCATTATGTTTGATCAGTTAACATTTATCAGTCAGAACTGTAAGCTAGGACTGTCTAGACTGGATACATTGTAACAAACCCTTATCTAGTGAAAAGGGATTTGCATGTTTCCATTCACTGGTAGTAAGCAGGGATCTTGATACAGATGCTCAAGTGATGCAGGACGTCTATTATAAAGTTGGGGGAATCCTTGTGGGATTCTAGTGTTTGTGGTATCTTGTTTTGGGAAATATGTGGAGCCTGTGACCGGCTCGGTGTGATGCTGTAGGATGACTCAAATAAACACAATGGTACAAAGACCCGCATCCCTCAGCAGATCAACAGGAACTACAACACGAACTACAAGTCCCAACATCACTGACCCTGAAAGAGTGGGAGTCAAATCAACAGGAGAGACCTTACAATACAATGAGAGTAACTTTTGTGTCTGCGTCAGTTTTGTATCGTGGATGCGCCACAATATTCTGCACGTGTTGCACGTCATATAATAAAGGTGCCACTTCCCGAGCAGTGGAAAGGGCGCGAGATTAATGGAGACCGTGCCCCAATTTTCATGAATCTGTTGCCCACTGCACAAGATACTGCACTAGTATTGATAAATTTGCCCCAAAATATAATGGACTATGATATAACACAACAGGTACAGCAGAACATACTGCAGTGTAATGACATCTATATTGTAATGCAGTGTAATATAGAATGTACTAAGTGATCAACTCAGTTGTAATGTTCAAAATATATGTCCATTGTTCACTAAGCAATCAAGTATGTTGTTAGGTTGCAACACAAATTACTGTATGTAACCTTATTGTTTTGTTAAAATAAATAAAAAAAATACTTATAATGTACTGCAGTGTAATATATAATGTGCTGCAGTGTAATATATAATGTACTACATGGTAATATATA
The DNA here is from genome assembly GCF_040894005.1 of Engystomops pustulosus. NCBI lineage: Eukaryota > Metazoa > Chordata > Amphibia > Anura > Leptodactylidae > Engystomops > Engystomops pustulosus. Next base: position 104,638,714 of record NC_092418.1, on the reverse strand, counting down.
ATGTACTGCAGTGTAATATATGTGCTGTAGTGTAATGCAGTGTAATATATAATGTACTGCAGTGTAATATATAATGTGATGTAGTGTAATATATAATGTACTACATGGTAATATATAATGTACTGCAGTGTAATATATGTGCTGTAGTGTAATGCAGTGTAATATATAATGTACTGCAGTGTAATATATGTGCTGTAGTGTAATGCAGTGTAATATATAATGTACTGCAGTGTAATATATAATGTGATGTAGTGTAATATATAATGTACTACATGGTAATATATAATGTACTGCAGTGTAATATATGTGCTGTAGTGTAATGTAGTGTAATATAGAATGTACTGCAGTGTAATATATAATGTACTGTAATGTGCTTCAGTGTAATGTATAATATACTGCAGTGTAATGTGATGTAGTGTAATATAGAATGTACTGCAGTGTAATATATAATGTACTGTAATGTGCTTCAGTGTAATGTATAATATACTGCAGTGTAATGTGTTGCAGTATAATATATAATGTACTGCAGTGTATAGTTGTGTATAGTAGAGTTATACTATAACCTGGCTGCAATGTAATATAATATATGAGGTGTATATTGTATAATGTATTGCAGTGTAGTATAGAGTTATTCTGTATAGTAGGAGTATAATATAACATTATACTTGGTGATAAGACATTTCACCTCTGATGTGGATCCTGCAGCATGGAGCGGCCGCCATCCTCCCTGGTCGCGCTCGTTCTGTCACGGCCAGGTGATGAGCAAGGACTCGCCTGTGCGGCTGTGACTCACCTGGGCTCAGGTACCTGCCGAGCAGCCGCCTCCTCACAGAATATTAATAACCGCGATGAAGTAATAAGAGCAATTAATATGCAGGAATGTGACGGATCTCCACTGCAGGCCTGCTCCTGGGGGCCTCCGCAGATCAGACATGACACATCCGGGCAATTACCTGCACCACAGAATTCGCAATACAAGATGGGATCAACCCAAAAATCAACTGGCCAAACAGCAGAAAACCATAGATACAGGTCATGTGTATCCAATCACTGTGATACAGTGACAGGGGTCATGTGTGCGTCACCTGATGGACTCCCCTGTCACCTGATGGACACCCCTATCACCTGATACACGCCAGTGTCACCTGACCTCATAGACACTTCTATTATCTGCTGATGGATGCCCTGTCTCCTGACAGATGACCCTGTCACTTTTATTATCAGCTGGAAGCCCCTAACACCTGATGGATGCCCCTAACACCTGCTGGATGCCCATCACCTGATGGACACCTGTGTCACCCAATACACACTGGTGTCACCTGATGGACTCAATAGACACCTCTATCATCTGCTGGATGCCCCTGACAGCTGATGGACACCCCTGTCACCTGATACAGGCCGGTGTCACCTAATGGACACCCCTGACACCTGACAGATGCCTCTTGCTAAGGACACACTGTCCAGGACCACTAATGTCTAATGTTTGTGGCCTGCCCGTGTGTGAGCCCATTGATATGCTGTGTTCATGGAGCTCTAGTGTGTAGAATAGGAGCCTTACCTGTCATGGCGTCTGGTATCTGTGTCACCTGTGATGGATTCATGAGATTCTACCTCCCCGGATACAATGTATTCCCGCTGTACATGTGACATGGGCGGGAGAACAGCACAGGATATACACAATGTACAGCACAATCCGGGTGTGACTGCCGTAATATCCAGGACAGACCGCAGCGCATGCCAGGGAGAATCTCATGTATTATGTAACTGCACATAGTACACAGGACACTGCACATAGTACACACTGCACATGGTACACAGGACACTGCACATAGTACACACTGCACATGGTACACAGGACACTGCACATAGTACACACTGCACATGGTACACAGGAGACTGCACATAGTACACACTGCACATGGTACACAGGAGACTGCACATAGTACACACTGCACATGGTACACAGGAGACTGCACATAGTACACACTGCACATGGTACACAGGACACTGCACATAGTACTAACTGCACATAGTACACAGGACACTGCACATAGTACACACTGCACATGGTACACAGGACATTGCACATAGTACACACTACACATGGTACACAGGACACTGCACATAGTACACAGGACACTGCACATGGTACACAGGACACTGCACATGGTACACAGGACACTGCACATGGTACACAGGACACTGCACATGGTACACAGGACACTGCACATGGTACACACTGCACATGGTACACAGGACACTGCACATGGTACACACTGCACTGCACATGGTACACACTGCACATGGTACACAGGACACTGCACATGGTACACACTGCACATGGTACACACTGCACATGGTACACAGGACACTGCACATGGTACACAGGACACTGCACATGGTACACAGGACACTGCACATGATACACAGGACACTGCACATGGTACACACTGCCATAGTTCACAGGACACTGCACATAGTACACACTGGAAATAGTACACAGGGCACTGCACACAGTACACACTGCACATAGTACACACTGCACATAGTATATGTGCTGGATATAACTGCAGTATAGATACATGGACGGCTCTCTGAAGTGTGGTACACGATACAAGCAACTGAACACTTTACAGATCCAATATGTAGAAGTCCCAGCACACAAATACTGTAGTCTTCTTGCTGGAACAGAAATGTTTAATAGCAAATAGCTACATGTGGTACATCAGAACCCCAGTGTCTCCTACTACTGACGTGACACATCCGCCAACTTGTAGTCCAGGTGTGAAGCAATCACGGAGGTGGGAAAGAGAAACAATGTCAATCATTTCTGACTTCTTTTTTCTAGAATAAACGAAAAACACGAAGCCAAGTATTTAAGCTACATTCAGACGAACGTGTGCCCACCGGGTGCGCGTCTGGCGTGCTGGAGAGGGGTGACCCTGTCCATAGCAATGCACTGTGCACGGGCATACACAGAGGGAAAGATAGGACATGTCCTATCTTTTCTCTGTGCACGGAGCAGTACGGTGCAGCACATGTACAGCCATCGCTATCTATGGGGGACCTTTGTGTGGCCATAAGCTTGCGTCTGTACATACGTCTCACAAACGTTTGTCTGAATGTGGCCTTAAACCACTTATTTTCATGACTGCAAGGTGGCGGAGGTGTGACGTCAGTAGTAGGAGACACAAAGGGGCAGATTTACTTATCTGGTCCGTTTGCGATCCAGCGTCGCGTTCTCTGCACTGGATCCGGGATTTATTAAGGTAGTTCCTCTGACGTCCACCAGGTGGCGCTGCTGCACTGAAGCGCATCGGAACGCACTGGAATACACCGAGCCGGGCTGAGTGAAGGTAAGTGCAATTATCGCGACACATTTTTTTTTTTTTAAATGCGGCGGTTTTTAAGAATCCGTCGGGTTTCCGTTAGGCCACACCCCCGATTTCCGTAGCGTGCATGCCAGCGCTGATGCGCCAAAATCCTATCGCGTGCGCCAAAATCCCGGGGCAATTCAGGGGAAAATCGGCGCAAATCGGAACTATTCGGGTAACACGTCGGGAAAACGCGAACCGGGCCCTTAGTAAATGACCCCCAATAGGTCATTTACTAAGGGTCGCGCTGTGCACTTTAGTCAGACTGTCCACGTTCTTAATGGCTAAAATGTCTTGCACAGGTATAAGAAGTGTCTGTGCTGAGATTATGGCGCACGTGACCCTTTTTATGGCGCAGCTGTGCTGCTTCCATGCAACACAAGTTAGGGGATGTGGCAGCGGGCGATTCGACTGATTCAGACTCAGCGCTGGATCTAACTTTCAAATTGTGTCGCAAGCCGTATGTTTAAGATTCACCACAAAAAAAGAAGGTGAACTCTGTCGGTCCTGAGCGGGGAAGCGACACATGCAGGATATCGGGCGCACGATCTTAGTGAATCGCTGTGACAATGAGGTCAGGATGTAAACAATGAGATCTTATTCCCTGACAGCAAGCAGTGGATTGTGCCATGGACTGATGACATGGTTCTGACTCAGGGGGGTCTCTGTTGCCACTCCGGTGGGATGATGGATGAGAAGTAAATAGAATGGGATGTGTGAGTCTGCTGCTGGGAAAGCTGGGTGAGGATAAACATGGCTGGCACCTGGCACATCATACACATGAGAATGGGATCAGTGGCTGCACCTCACACATCTCCTGTGATGTATATAGGGTCAGGTTCTGGATTCAGGAAAGCTGAGTGCTCACGGTTGGTCATATGTGATCTAATGGTTTTTGGTGGCTGCGTCCCGTTCCCAGACACGACTCCTGACAGATTCTCATTGATCGGCGGCGCGAGGAATAAAACGGTAATGACATCTATTACGGGAATCTGTAAAATCGGATCTCCTGGCAGCGAGCGGGATGTGCAATCGGCACAATAGCGGCCGCGTCATTACTAATACGACTCTGTGTCCTGTGATAACAGCTGGGGGCGACATTGTGACACTCTCATCCGGTGTCTTCACTGCAGCTCCTGAAATATACTGATGAACTAGGGTGCTCAGGCTGAGCAATCCTATAGGCCCCGCCCACATAAAATCATATTAGTTTCCAGAGGCAACACAATGTAACCACAGGAGATCCCATCATTATCTCTAGTCTCAGGTGGAATGTGGAGGAACCGGTCCGGCCGGGTCAGCACCATTCTCTCATAATGTTGTTATGTATTGTTATAGGGGCATCAGTGCACCAGTCTGCGGGGGTGACTACCAGAAAACAAGCAGGCAAGGTCACAAGAGGAGGGGAGCCGGCTGTACAAGGATATCTCCTATAGGCACCATGTATATACAGGGTACATCTCCTATAGGCACCATGTATATACAGTGTACAGGCAGATCATGGGGTACATCTCCTATAGGCACCATGTATATACAGTATACAGGCAGATCACGGGGTACATCTCCTATAGGTGCCATGTATATACAGTGTACAGGCAGGTCATGGGGTACATCTCCTATAGGTACCATGTATATACAGTATACAGGCAGATCACGGGGTACATCTCCTATAGGTGCCATGTATATACAGTGTGCAGGCAGATCACGGGGTACATCTCCAATAGGTGCCATGTATATACAGTGTACAGGCAGATCATGGGGTACATCTCCTATAGGCACCATGTATATACAGTGTACAGGCAGATCACGGGGTACATCTCCTATAGGTGCCATGTATATACAGTGTACAGGCAGATCATGGGGTACATCTCCTATAGGTGCCATGAATATACAGTGTACAGGCAGATCATGGGGTACATCTCCTATAGGTGCCATGTATATACAGTGTGCAGGCAGATCACGGGGTACATCTCCAATAGGTGCCATGTATATACAGTGTACAGGCAGATCATGGGGTACATCTCCTATAGGCACCATGTATATACAGTGTACAGGCAGATCACGGGGTACATCTCCTATAGGTGCCATGTATATACAGTGTACAGGCAGATCATGGGGTACATCTCCTATAGGTGCCATGTATATACAGTGTACAGGCAGATCATGGGGTACATCTCCTATAGGCACCATGTATATACAGTGTACAGGCAGATCACGGGGTACATCTCCTATAGGTGCCATGTATATACAGTGTACAGGCAGGTCATGGGGTACATCTCCTATAGGTGCCATGTATATACAGTGTACAGGCAGATCATGGGGTACATCTCCTATAGGCACCATGTATATACAGTGTACAGGCAGATCACGGGGTACATCTCCTATAGGTGCCATGTATATACAGTGTACAGGCAGATCACGGGGTACATCTCCTATAGGTGCCATGTATATACAGTGTGCAGGCAGATCACGGGGTACATCTCCTATAGGTGCCATGTATATACAGTGTACAGGCAGATCATGGGGTACATCTCCTATAGGCACCATGAGGGTATTTACCAGGATGTGTACACCAGTTTTCCTTGTGTACTGTCAGGAATAGCGATTATTTTCCACCTCACGTCACCTCCACGCCATTTGGGTGCTAGATAGTGGAGCGAGCCAGCACAGGGTCCTCCTGCCCCAAATCTGTGCACCAGTTATAGCCATTGCCTGTACAGCCACAGGTTATAGTGAAAGAATTACACGTCATCGCAGCAGCGGGCCGCTGTCTCTGGCGCAGAGCATATCATGTGATTTTGTTGCAGTTTTCTGGTGTAAAATAACCCAAGTCCTAGACTACACCACATTCATCATTTGGCATCAGACACTGTGACTAATATTTTGTCTGCCGATATTACCAAAAACAACTTAAATTTTTACACTGAACGCTTCCTCGCTGGTGTAAATTCTCATCATGTGCGGTGTCCTGCCCATATCTCTGCATCCTGGCACAGGGGCTGACAACAACAGGGGAGCACATTCCTGGGCATGTTACACCCCTGCAGTGCCCGCATCACCAGCCTGAACAGGGGGGCACATTCCTGGGCATGTTACACCCCTGCAGTGCCCGCATCACCAGCCTGAACAGGAGGGCACATTCCTGGACATGTAATACCCCTGCGCTACCCACATCACCAGCCTGAACAGGGTGGCACATTCCTGGGCATGTTACACCCCTGCAGTGCCCGCATCACCAGCCTGAACAGGGGGGCACATTCCTGGGCATGTTACACCCCTGCAGTGCCCGCATCACCAGCCTGAACAGGAGGGCACATTCCTGGACATGTAATACCCCTGCGCTACCCACATCACCAGCCTGAACAGGGGGGCACATTCCTGGACATGTAATACCCCTGCGCTACCCACATCACCAGCCTGAACAGGAGGGCACATTCCTGGGCATGTCACACCCAGTACAGTAGTACACAAAACACACATGCACATACTGTAGTACACATAATGCATATACACATAGTAGCACACACATATGCACATAGAGTAGTACACACAACACACATTTACACATACAGAAGTACAGTGTCGGACTGGCCCACCAGAGTACCAGAGGATCCTCCGGTGGGCCCTGGATCAACCCAAAGCTGAACCCAGAGGTCCATCAGAAAACACCAAAATTTGGAAGCTGCTAGAGTATATTTCCTGGGAGATAATGAAGCGTGGGCCCCCAAATTGATTTTCTCTGGTGGGCCTAAGGAAACCCAGTCCGACGCTGCAGAAGTACACACAACACACATTTGCACATACAGAGCAAATCCCACCATATATATGTACTGGACACTTACATGTTTTGCTGCATAAGGAAAGTGCATCCCAATAGTCACAGACACTTAATGCAGTTATTAGAGAGAAGCAAATTCTGCTGCATCCCCTCCCTCCATCCTGTCTATCAGTCACTTCCTCAGCAGGAGCCTGAGGAGCCACAGGCTGCAGCATATTCGATTACGTCTACGGACAATTCGGATGCACATACAATGTACTTTTTTTTGGTCTTTATTTTGGTACTGAAAGACGTGGGCTGCTGTGGTTTTCCTGTACTTTGTAAAAATGAATGCAGAATGTATGCAATGGATCGCATTTATACACCATAAAAAATCAACCCTTTTTAAAAAAAAAAAAAAAATCCATGGCGGATACGTGATACGTCTGCTGTACGATAAACGTAGAATGTAAAAGTATCCCTACACTGCCTCAAACTAACGAGACAAGTGCTGACCCCAGCCTAATGCCAAGGAACATGAGTCCTTGTCCACATTATACTTTTTTTTAAGGATTGAAACTGTTTGCACAAGCGACAGTGACGGACACCAGTCTGGCAGATCAATAGAGTGTAAAGGGTTAAAGCACAAGTTCAATGTTAGCAGGAACACTGATAAAGCTGGACTCCAGACTGGCGGGCGTGTGGGGGGCAGGGCAGGAGGCACACTACGTGAGTGTGATACTTTACCAAAATCTGTAATTATTACTGCTACTCCCCCAGATCACTATACTGAGAAGGCTCTGATATGAAAGCATCCAACACGGGGGAAACAGCACCAGGAGCCACATGAGGTCACACGGTTACAGCCAAATTTATCGCCAAATGCTCGTCCAGCTGCGAAAATCATCAGGCAAACAGTAAAGACTAATGTAAAACATCCGAGCGGTGAGTGGACGCAGCGTGACTATAACTGAAACCTTTCCTGATGAGCGGATCCACCATCCAGAGAGTAAAGATCCCAACATCAAAGCCCCAGGAGGGAGGAATGCTCTGCAGACGGGGCCCCTGCAGGGATCAAACACAGGATGGAGCCGCTTCTTCTGCTTTACCAAAGAGTTCATCACAAGTCGTGTTTCTTATGTCCCACAGACACACGAACCAGGGCCAAGGGGAAATACAAGGGAGACGGAGAAACAAACAAGACCATATACAGGGAGAGAGTGACAGGGCGATGGGGAGATATACAGGGCGAGAGCGACAGGGCGATGGGGAGATATACAGGGCGAGAGCGACAGGGCGATGGGGAGATATACAGGGCGAGAGCGACAGGGCGATGGGGAGATATACAGGGTGAGAGCGACAGGGCGATGGGGAGATATACAGGGCGAGAGCGACAGGGCGATGGGGAGATATACAGGGCGAGAGCGATGGGGAAATATATACAGGGAGAGAACAATGGAGATATATACAGGGGAGAGCGACAGGGCGATAGGGAGATATATACAGGGAGAGAGCGATGGAGATATATACAGGGAGAGAGCGATGGAGATATATACAGGGAGAGAGCGATGGGGAAATATATACAGGGAGAGAGCGATGGGGAAATATATACAGGGAGAGAGCGATGGGGAGATATATACAGGGAGAGAACAATGGAGATATATACAGGGGAGAGCGACAGGGCGATGGGGAGATATACAGGGCGAGAGCGACAGGGCGATGGGGAGATATACAGGGCGAGAGCGACAGGGCGATGGGGAGATATATACAGGGAGAGAGCGATGGAGATATATACAGGGAGAGAGCGATGGAGATATATACAGGGAGAGAGCGATGGAGATATATACAGGGAGAGAGCGATGGGGAAATATATACAGGGAGAGAACAATGGAGATATATACAGGGGAGAGCGACAGGGCGATAGGGAGATATATACAGGGAGAGAGCGATGGAGATATATACAGGGAGAGAGCGATGGAGATATATACAGGGAGAGAGCGATGGGGAAATATATACAGGGAGAGAGCGATGGGGAAATATATACAGGGAGAGAGCGATGGGGAGATATATACAGGGAGAGAACAATGGAGATATATACAGGGGAGAGCGACAGGGCGATGGGGAGATATACAGGGCGAGAGCGACAGGGCGATGGGGAGATATACAGGGCGAGAGCGACAGGGCGATGGGGAGATATACAGGGCGAGAGCGACAGGGCGATGGGGAGATATACAGGGCGAGAGCGACAGGGCGATGGGGAGATATACAGGGCGAGAGCGACAGGGCGATATACAGGGCGAGAGCGACAGGGCGATGGGGAGATATACAGGGCGAGAGCGACAGGGCGATGGGGAGATATACAGGGCGAGAGCGACAGGGCGATGGGGAGATATACAGGGCGAGAGCGACAGGGCGATGGGGAAATATACAGGGAGAGAGCGATGGGGAAATATACAGGGAGAGAGCGATGGAGATATATGCAGGGAGAGAGCGATGGGGAAATATATACAGGGAGAGAGCGATGGAGAAATATATACAGGGAGAGAGCGATGGAGATATATGCAGGGAGAGAGCGATGGGGAAATATATACAGGGAGAGAGCGATGGGGAAATATACAGGGAGAGAGCGATGGAGATATATACAGGGAGAGAGCGATGGGGAAATATATACAGGGAGAGAGCGATGGGGATATATATACAGGGAGAGAGCGATGGAGATATATACAGGGGAGAGCGACAGGGCGATAGGGAGATATATACAGGGAGAGAGCGATGGAGATATATACAGGGAGAGAGCGATGGAGATATATACAGGGAGAGAGCGATGGGGATATATATACAGGGAGAGAGCGATGGGGATATATACAGGGAGAGAGCGATGGAGATATATACAGGGAGAGAGCGATGGAGATATATACAGGGAGAGAGCGATGGGGAAATATATACAGGGAGAGAACAATGGAGATATATACAGGGGAGAGCGACAGGGCGATAGGGAGATATATACAGGGAGAGAGCGATGGAGATATATACAGGGAGAGAGCGATGGAGATATATACAGGGAGAGAGCGATGGGGAAATATATACAGGGAGAGAGCGATGGGGAAATATATACAGGGAGAGAGCGATGGGGAGATATATACAGGGAGAGAACAATGGAGATATATACAGGGGAGAGCGACAGGGCGATGGGGAGATATACAGGGCGAGAGCGACAGGGCGATGGGGAGATATACAGGGCGAGAGCGACAGGGCGATGGGGAGATATACAGGGCGAGAGCGACAGGGCGATGGGGAGATATACAGGGCGAGAGCGACAGGGCGATGGGGAGATATACAGGGCGAGAGCGACAGGGCGATATACAGGGCGAGAGCGACAGGGCGATGGGGAGATATACAGGGCGAGAGCGACAGGGCGATGGGGAGATATACAGGGCGAGAGCGACAGGGCGATGGGGAGATATACAGGGCGAGAGCGACAGGGCGATGGGGAAATATACAGGGAGAGAGCGATGGGGAAATATACAGGGAGAGAGCGATGGAGATATATGCAGGGAGAGAGCGATGGGGAAATATATACAGGGAGAGAGCGATGGAGAAATATATACAGGGAGAGAGCGATGGAGATATATGCAGGGAGAGAGCGATGGGGAAATATATACAGGGAGAGAGCGATGGGGAAATATACAGGGAGAGAGCGATGGAGATATATACAGGGAGAGAGCGATGGGGAAATATATACAGGGAGAGAGCGATGGGGATATATATACAGGGAGAGAGCGATGGAGATATATACAGGGGAGAGCGACAGGGCGATAGGGAGATATATACAGGGAGAGAGCGATGGAGATATATACAGGGAGAGAGCGATGGAGATATATACAGGGAGAGAGCGATGGGGATATATATACAGGGAGAGAGCGATGGGGATATATATACTGGGAGAGAGCGATGGGGATATATATACAGGGAGAGAGCGATGGGGATATATATACAGGGAGAGAGCGATGGGGAGATATATACAGGGAGAGAGCGATGGGGATATACATACAGGGAGAGAGCCACAGGGCAATAGGGAGATATACAGGGAGAGAGCGATGGGGATATATATACAGGGAGAGAGTGATGGGGAGATATATACTGGGAGAGAGCGATGGAGAGATATATACAGGGAGAGAGCGATGGAGATATATACAGGGAGAGAGCGATGGGGAGATATATACAGGGAGAGAGCGATGGGGAGATATATACAGGGAGAGAGCGATGGGGAGATATATACAGGGAGAGAGCGATGGGGAGATATATACAGGGAGAGAGCGATGGGGAGATATATACAGGGAGAGAGCGATGGGGAGATATATACAGGGAGAGAGCGATGGGGAGATATATACAGGGAGAGAGCGATGGAGATATATACAGGGAGAGAGCGATTGCAATTACACTATAATTATAGAGTCACATTAGACATTGACCACAGCTCAGCAGTTTAATGTGACAGCACTAATTGTTGTACTTGACATTTTGGGGAAGTTTTGCCTCCCCACCCCCTGCCCCTCTCTGGGACAATCTCCATTCATAAACTTGGAAGCTGCAACAAAAAGACCCTGCACAGTTACAAATTACCATGAGAAATGCGAGTATCACCCGGGGGGGAAGGGGGTCACACCCGTCACTGACACCTAGCATTAAAGGAGAAGCCCACTACAACACGTCCGGGGGGAGCACCCCACTACAACACGTCCGGGGGGAGCACCCCACTACAACACATCCGGGGGGAGCATCCCACTACAACACATCCGGGGGGAGCACCCCACTACAACACATCCGGGGGGAGCACCCCACTACAACACGTCCGGGGGGAGCACCCCACTACAACACGTCCGGGGGGAGCACCCCACTACAACACGTCCGGGGGGAGCACCCCACTACAACACGTCCGGGGGGGAGCACCCCACTACACCACATCCAGGGGGGAGCACCTCACTACAACACATCCGTGGGGAGCACCCCACTACAACACGTCCGGGGGCAGCACCCCACTACAACACGTCCGGGGGGAGCACCCCACTACAACACGTCCGGGGGGAGCACCCCACTACAACACGTCCGGGGGGAGCACCCCACTACAACACGTCCGGGGGGAGCACCCCACTACAACACGTCCGGGGGGAGCACCCCACTACAACACGTCCGGGGGGAGCACCCCACTACAACCTCCTGGCCGCTGTGTTATATTTACTCCCAGTCAAATAGGATATAACATCTGGATTCAGCGGAGATCAGTAGTCTGGGGGGTTTGAGGGTCACATCTGGACATCTGATCTGTGAGAGTGACAATTGGAGCACCCACCTCCCAGCAGACAGCAGCAGCATCTGGAGCAGAACCAGGACAGGGTGCAGACATGGGGGGCGCCGCTGCTTCCACTCTTCATCCTCTCATGACCAGCAATAAGCAAACTCTCAGCACCAGGGACTGGAGGAGAAGGACACCAGGAGGGGCAGGAGGAGCCACAGAGGAGAGAGGGAGGAGCAGCTCCCTATACACAGAGACCCGGGCAGTGCACACAGCGTATAGATATGTACACAGCGACCCGGGCAGTGCACACAGTGTATAGACCTGTACACAGAGACCCGGGCAGTGCACACAGTGTATAGATCTGTACACAGCGACCCGGGCAGTGCACACAGTGTATAGATCTGTACACAGCGACCCGGGCAGTGCACACAAGGTATAGACCTGTACAAAGCGACGCGGGCAGTGCACACAAGGTATAGACCTGTACACAGCGACCCGGGCAGTGCACACAAGGTATAGACCTGTACACAGCGACCCGGGCAGTGCACACAAGGTATAGACCTGTACACAGAGACCCGGGCAGTGCACACAAGGTATAGACCTGTACACAGAGACCCGGGCAGTGCACACAGTGTATAGACCTGTACACAGCGACCCGGGCAGTGCACACAAGGTATAGACCTGTACACAGAGACCCGGGCAGTGCACACAAGGTATAGGCCTGTACACAGCGACCCGGGCAGTGCACACAGTGTATAGACCTGCACATAATTAGAGGGTGATACTGGGCGCAGCCTAAAATTCCAGCTGTTTGTAGACAAAAAACAAAGGACCCCTGTTCTGTGGTGACAAGAAGTGAACCCAGAAAGATGCCGCAGATCAGCCTCTCGCTTGCCAGGAGACCAGGATAAATGTACTTGTCCTGTCTCTTCTATGTGAAGGGGGCACGGGTTGCACATCCAATAATCCACACTAAATGACAATGAAGACTGACACAAAGGCAAAGGGACACTCAGGGTGTGTGGAAAGTTGGGTGAACTGTGGTGGTGGTTGCTGGGCAGGGTATTTACACTTCTTATCTGATAGTTTCTGTGGTGGAGTCGTTCTGCGGTGACTGCTATCCTGCAACGCCGCTCGCCCGCACTTCCTGCGCCGTCTCCGATAAACACACGGCTGTAATCTGGACGCGTGCCATCCGCGACACCACAAGGCGCAGTCAGAAAACCAGAGAGGGTCCTTTATCTGTAGTCTGGAAATCTGCCTTAGTATGGACTCCAGAGATAAATTTGGCACAAATGTTTGCACAAATCTACTAATGCACCCAGAAAAGTAAAAAAACAAAAAAAACTCCCCAAAATAAATGACCCCCCCAGGATAAGACACGTTATATTACAGGGCGGAGGCCACAAGGGCTGAGTCTCATCAAGTCCTACATTTGTGTTAGAAGTCTCAGAGGTTTATATCTGCCAAGATTTACTGGTGACTGTCCACAGACTGATGAGGTCACTAACTAAACTGGTGATGTCACTGTGCACAGACCGATGAGGTCACGGACTGATCTTACGACTATTCATTGGATGATTATATCAATTTCCATACCAATGAGATCACGCTTTAGAGACTTATGACATCATTATTTATCAGTAGTCAGAGTTGAGGGGCTTCTGGAGGAGATAGCAGGGGGTAGCAGAGGATCAGGACTGCCCAATACCCAACGAATGATGTGACGGGACTGACAAGCGGCCGTGAGAAGTTCACAGATGAGATTTCATTCCTAGCAGTGACTGGGGGGTGGCAGGATGAGTCTGTCCTCAGCAGCTCAGGTGCGGCACTTCCAGGGCACAGATCATCCCCACATCTGCTTCCTAACTGCAGTGTATGGATGAGAGGGGTCACAGGTTACAAAGAAGAGGGGGACGAACAGGTGAATCCCACAATGCACGTTGTCTGAGTTCCAGGAAAGCCCAGGGTGTCAGTTGGGGGGCGGGGGGGGGGGGATGCTGCAGCTATTGTCTGAAGTGAACTGAGGTGCAGGTTTTTCTGATCTTGCAGCTCTCCGAGGGTTTGCTACACTTGTATCCAGTTGAGATAATTCTCTGCGAGGCACATATCGGTCTCCTGTGCTGATAGTTTGTTACAATGTATTACTGCAGATAATGTATCCAGGACTGTCTAGACTGATACATTACATACTACAACACTATTAATGCTGCTAACAAGCCTGGCGCTGACCCCTCCCCCTCGCGGGTGTCAGACTTTCTGTAGATGGAGCAGTGAGGGGCTCGGGCACTGCCCTGTGCCCAGACGCACGGTCTGTTCTCTGCATGACTGATCCATCAGGCTCCTGATCACATAAAGCCCCTCGTGAATGTGAAGTATGTGAGCAGAAGAAGCAGGTGTCACAGGAGCGGCCCCCGGGGCAGGGGCAGAATATAGTAGATACCACTGTACAATAAGGGGAGCAGGGGGCGGGGGTGACCTACTATGAACATGACCCAGTATTATACTCCAGTCACATCAAGAGCTGCATTAACAATCCTATTATACACACAGTTTTAAACTGGGAAGGATGAGGGGTGAGGAGAAGGGCATCTGCCACTCACCCACCCTGGCTATACTATACTCCAGTCACACCGACAGCTGCATTTACAATCCTTTTATAAACATGATTATGGGCTGGGAATGAGGTGGGGTGCAATAGGGACACCACCTAAACACCAAAACTACAGACTTCATTACACTCCAGTCACACCCAGAGCTGCATTTACTTTTATAATGTTTTCCTGCGGCTTTAAAAGTGCACAGTTCACTGTGTTAATGTTCTCTACTTGCTGTCAGTGAATGGAATTATTGGAATTTCTCATTACATCTGCTCAGATCGTGCCTGGAGGGAACAGACAGGACAAAATATTTCTATTCACCGACAGGAGGAAGCAAGGAACGGAAAGAAGAATGAAAGGACAGAGGGAAAATAGGAAGGAAGGATGTTCATTGATGGAGAAGGAGCCTTTCTGTTGAGATCCCTGGGAGGGACTTAAGGGTCCTTTAAACACATATTATCGATAGCATGAGAGCGCCACCTACTGGACACATTGTAAGGTTACACAGAAAATGCTGACCACAGCGCCAGACAACAGAGGTAATATAATCAGACACCATTGCCCCCTGTGTCTTACCTTTTCCTGGTGGGAAGAAGCACTCCATCTCCACACTGCTGCGGGAATGAGAGATGCAGAGGGCACTGCTGGGGACTAGCCCTTCCTGTGGGGGGCTTCGGTCTGTGGTTCGCACCAGGCACCATCCTGGACGGTCACTCGGCTTCTCCAGCAGCTCCACTGTCTGCCCCACCTGGATGCTCAGCTCATTGCTGTGAATGGCGATGAAATCCTGCAGGACGGTGGTCAGCTCACAGCCGCCTGACAACTGTGAGACAAAAGAGAGAGGAGGCATGAGGCTTCATACTGTATACCACAATCCATACCTGCAGAGGCAGGGGGCTTCTGTATCTAATCCTGTGCTGTATCCAGTCATACTGTCTGCTGAGCTGTGTATCTAATCTTATCATGTGTGATGTTGTGTGCTGAGCTGTGTATCTAATTCTATCCTGTGTGATACTGTCTGCTGAGCTGTGTAGCTGATCTTATCCTGTATGATACTACTGAGCTGTGTATCTAATCCTTACGCTGTGTGATACAGTCTGCTGAGCTCTGTATCTAATCCTACCCTGTGTGATACAGTCAGTGGAGCTGTGTATCTAATCCTTATTCTGTGTGATACTGTCTGCTGAGCTGTGTATCTAATCCTATCATGTGGGATACTGTCTGCTTGAGTGGTGTATCTAATCCTATTGTGTGTCATCCTACAGATTCCCTATTATCACAGGGTCACAGAGCATGCCCACTACATTACCCTACAGAAGTCTGTAGGAGATGTTACAGCTCTCCCGCCCCTCTCTACAGAGGATACAAAGCATGTACAGAATTCCAAAACAGAATACAAATATTTCAATACATCTTCTACACTACAGAGGGCGGATAAATTCTGTCTCAGATCCACAGCAAATCCACAGGTAAACATAATAAAACAATATAGAGTGATGAACAACCAGCACAGGGCCGGCAGCACAGCGTCCTCGCTGTACAGTGTCTACTGATCCCACACACATCTGAAGGTTTGTAACAATGTACCCAATATTGTACAATTCTTTAGGAGGTGAACACCTTGGACTGCAGAATGATAAGAATCCTGATACATTGTAACAAACAGAAGAAAGTTTTGTGCTGATTGACATAAATACTGAAAAAACAGCGAGGCAAAAACTGAAGGAGCAGCGTAATTCCTGGGTTATCAAGAACAGAACTCCAGGATCGACTGACAGAGAAGTAGGAGCAAGATAGTGCTTACTCCTAGGACATCCAGGCTCTGTGGAAAGCTGGATGACATCATGTATGGACGCTACAAAGTAGTGGTCATCAGCTAATACATAGTGATGACTTAGTTTACAGTACACAGCACTGAATGAGTATACAGCGGAGCAGGGTACACAGCACTGCATGAGTATACAGCAGAGCACGGTACACAGCACTGCATGAGTATACAGCGGAGCAGGGTACACAGCACTGAATAAGTATACAGCGGAGCAGGGTACACAGCACTGCATGAGTATACAGCGGAGCAGAGTACACAGCACTGCATGAGTATACAGCGGAGCAGAGTACACAGCACGGCATGAGTATACAGCGGAGCAGAGTACACAGCACGGCATGAGTATACAGCGGAGCAGGGTACACAGCACTGCATGAGTATACAGCGGAGCAGAGTACACAGCACTGCATGAGTATACAGCGGAGCAGGGTACACAGCACGGCATCAGTAAACAGCGGAGCAGAGTACACAGCACGGCATGAGTATACAGCGGAGCAGGGTACACAGCACGGCATGAGTATACAGCGGAGCAGGGTACACAGCACGGCATCAGTAAACAGCGGAGCAGAGTACACAGCACGGCATGAGTATACAGCGGAGCAGGGTACACAGCACGGCATGAGTATACAGCGGAGCAGGGTACACAGCACGGCATGAGTATACAGCGGAGCAGGGTACACAGCACGGCATGAGTATACAGCGGAGCAGGGTACACAGCACGGCATGAGTATACAGCGGAGCAGGGTACACAGCACGGCATGAGTATACAGCGGAGCAGGGTACACAGCACGGCATGAGTATACAGCGGAGCAGGGTACACAGCACGGCATGAGTATACAGCGGAGCAGGGTACACAGCACTGCATGAGTATACAGCGGAGCAGGGTACACAGCACGGCATCAGTAAACAGCGGAGCAGAGTACACAGCACGGCATGAGTATACAGCGGAGCAGGGTACACAGCACGGCATGAGTATACAGCGGAGCAGGGTACACAGCACTGCATGAGTATACAGCGGAGCAGGGTACACAGCACGGCATCAGTAAACAGCGGAGCAGAGTACACAGCACGGCATGAGTATACAGCGGAGCAGGGTACACAGCACGGCATGAGTATACAGCGGAGCAGGGTACACAGCACGGCATGAGTATACAGCGGAGCAGGGTACACAGCACGGCATGAGTATACAGCGGAGCAGGGTACACAGCACGGCATGAGTATACAGCGGAGCAGGGTACACAGCACGGCATGAGTATACAGCGGAGCAGGGTACACAGCACGGCATGAGTATACAGCGGAGCAGGGTACACAGCACGGCATGAGTATACAGCGGAGCAGGGTACACAGCACGGCATGAGTATACAGCGGAGCAGGGTACACAGCACGGCATGAGTATACAGCGGAGCAGGGTACACAGCACGGCATGAGTATACAGCGGAGCAGGGTACACAGCACGGCATGAGTATACAGCGGAGCAGGGTACATAGCACTGCAAGAGTATACAGCGGAGCAGGGTACACAGCACTGCATGAGTATACAGCAAAGCAGGGTACACAGCACTGCACAGGCATACAGCGTAGCAGAGTACACGGCACTGCATGAGTATACAGCGGAGCAGGGTACATAGACTTGCATGAGTATACAGCGGAGAAGGGTACACAGCACTGCACAGGCATACAGTGTAGCAGAGTACACGGCACTGCATGAGTATACAGCGGAGCAGGGTACATAGCACTGCATGAGTATACAGCGGAGCAGGGTACATAGCACTGCATGAGTATACAGCGGAGCAGGGTACACAGCACTGCATGAGTATACAGCGGAGCAGGGTAAACAGCACTGCATGAGTATACAGCGGAGCAGGGTACATAGCACTGCATGAGTATACAGCGGAGCAGGGTACATAGCACTGCATGAGTATACAGCGGAGCAGGGTACATAGCACTGCATGAGTATACAGCGGAGCAGGGTACATAGCACTGCATGAGTATACAGCGGAGCAGGGTACACAGCACTGCATGAGTATACAGCGGAGCAGGGTAAACAGCACTGCATGAGTATACAGCGGAGCAGGGTACACAGCACGGCATGAGTATACAGCGGAGCAGGGTACACAGCACGGCATGAGTATACAGCTGAACCTTGGAGCACAGAACTACTTTTGATAATTCTCGGTCACTGTTTTAGTAATTGCAGGAAAAAATATTAAGCAAAAAATGTTGGATTTCACCATCCAGACTGTCAGGACACTTCAGTGGGTATGGCGGGCAGGGGTCCTGGTAGTATCTTGATATTAGGGGTGTCAATGCTGATCACTGGAGGGATTGTGGAATCTTTACCCAGGAATGAAATATGAACCTGGCAATGGGCAAGACACTGGCAGGACCACGGGAACCTGGAGAAATGACATTTTCCTACAGCAAACATTCACCTGGAAGAGGCCCAGAGCCTCCGCTCATCACCAGCCGGACACCATTGTTAACCCCTTCCTAAACTGTTCTGATTTGCTGTGGTTTATTATTACTATTGTAAAACATGACTTTATTCATCTCACCCCACAAGGCGTGTGACCTCAGATAAGGGGTGTGGTTACAAACAGAATGTATAATAGTTATTTTCATAGAATAAACAGTGTAAAATCTGCTCCAGAATCTGGTACAATGTTAGGCTACATTCACACGAACGTATGGGGGACGTATATACGGCCGACGTATATACGGCCGATATACGTCCCCCATACACTCCTATGGGCGCACGGCACCCTACGTCACCCTGTCCTATCTTTTCCCGTAATACGGGGCCGTGCGCCAAAGGTTGCTATGGAGAGGGGCGGGGGTGAGCTGCGCTCACCTCCTCCTCCTCTCCCCGTACACTGCCGTTGCCCGCTACGGTACAGTACGGGCGGGCAACGGCAGTGTGAATATAGCCTTACTGCGGAGGCTGATACAAGGAGCTTTTGGCTTAGCAAGAGCAGCAATGGAGTACATTTTTCCCCACTTAGTCCAGAGACATGGAGGCTACTTACCGCCAGTCACAGCCAGTCAGACTTTAACCCTGTGTGGGCCAGAGCCTTATCAGATAAGGCCTGACCCTTGGATGCTATATAAACACTTCTGCAGAGCAGAGGAAATGATTGTGCTGAGGATAGCCATGCACACACACAGAATGAGTGAGAACATGTGTCAGCTCTCTATTGTCCGCTGTTATCGGCCATTTCACGCTTTATCATTGTACCACAGTTAATACTTGCCCAGTTTCTCATAGACTTTGCCAGTTCTTCACCATTTGTAAGATCTCTGCTTGCTGTTGGTAGACAAAACATCCTTTTTTTTTTGCGCCTTGAGGGTAAATATCTGCTCATGATCTAATAGTATTATTTAATGCTTCTCATAACAGATGTTCCCAGTCTAAACCATCCTCTGCACTGATACATTGTAACAAATAATCAGTACAGGAAGGAGAATTCTGCTGTTGAATTGTTTAGCTCAAAGCACTGTCCAGACCAGATACAACTGTAACAAACACTTGGGGCTTATTTACTAAAGTCCTGCAACCGCACTTTCGTGGGGTTTTCTGACATTTTTGGGATTTGCGCCGCTGGAACAGGTATTTAACTGGGGATTGTGTCGCAGCTGCGCTGCTTTCATGCGGTACAAATCGCCGGACGATCGGACTGATTCGGACTGAGCACGGGATTTAACTTTCAAATTGTGTCGCAAGCCCAAGCACTTACATGCACCAGGAAGAAGAAGGTGAACTCTGTCGGACCTGAGTGGCGAAGCGACACATTCAGGATATCGGGCGCGCGATCTTAGTAAATCGCGGCACAGTGTATTATTGTTGTAACAATGCACTTTGGGAGAACTCCTCGGGCAGGTAAGTAAATGTGCCCCATTGAGTCTTTCACTGCCTCCTGCACTATCCCCCATCTGCTGCATGACAGAAAATAGGTGAATACTCACTACACTGGACTCTAGGGCCGCGTTGCCCCCTGCTGGAGCCACCAAGGAGAGGTTGTGTGTCGTGTCATAAAATGGACACACAATGCGCCAGGGTCAAAGGACTATCAAGGCTGGTGTCAAAATAACAAGCCCCCCCCCCCCCACTGTCTGTAAGGGTGATGCCACACCTGGCGTTTTGAAACCGTTTTTGGTCCATTTTTAAGCAGTCCGTAAAAAAAACCACATGCCTTAAAAATCGCATCCGTTTTTTAACGGATTGCTTAAAAACTGACCAAAAACGGTTTCAAAACGCCAGGTGTGGCATCACTCTCAGGCCAGTGCCACACGCACCACTTTGTTGGTGTTTGAAAACGCAAAAGCAGACAAACCCGCGCCTACCGGGGCAGGCCACGGCCCGACCGCATCGGCGTTTCTATGGAAACGCCTGCGATCGGGAACAAGCTGCCGGTGTTTTGAATTAAATTAACGGAAACGCTGATGGAAACGGAAACGGCAATGCAATCGGGCCGCGGCCCGCCCCGGTAGGCCCTGTTCGCTAGCATCGCGTTAGCAACGGCCCGCCCCGGTGGGCACGACTTTGTCTGCGTTTGCAAGTGCAGACAAAGCGCTACGTGTGGCGCCAGCCTATGGGTGATGTCAGACGTGGCGCTTTGTCTGCGCTTGCAAACGCAAACAAAGCCTCGCCCCCTGGGCGGCCCGATCGCATTGGCGTTTCTATGGAAACGCCTGCGATCGGGAACGAGCCGCCGGTGTTTTGCATTAAATTAACGCAAAACACCGGCAGCTCATTCCCGATCGCAGGCGTTTCCATAGAAACGCCGATGCGATCGGGCCGCCCAGTGGGCGAGGCTTTGTCTGCGTTTGCAAGACACACGCATGCGTTTTTGACAGGTTTGACCAATTATCTTAATTCAAAAACGCATGCGTTTTTTACTATCTGAAAACGCACTAACTAAAAACGGCCTAAAAACGCCACGTGTGTCTTCACCCTAAGTATCACACAGTCCTGCAGCTGGGATATTATAATACAGCAGGACCTGTGTCAGTAAGACATTACAAGTCTGCAGAACACACACAGCTGCAGGGACCATGAGCCTTGCAGCAGGTGATAAGCATTTACTGCCTCTTCACAGTCCTGTTGGACGGCACTTGCCCCAGTCGCTGGGAGAAAAGGCGTCTCCTCAATCCCTATATGGACTTTACCCTCACAATAAAGACACAGAGCATTAACCCCTGCACAACTAGAGAGCCACCACACAGCACTGACTAACATATAGCGGGGTCAGCTGGAGACCACCTCTGTGTCCATGGTCAATGTTCAAGCATTAGGAGACTCCACCTGACAATGCATCCACCACCTCTAGTGCTGCAGGGTCATAATATAAATAGTAAAGATACAATGCACCCGTCAGATGAGAATATGGAGGAGCGCTGGGCATTAAAAGGGTCAATATAAAAGTAGATGGAGGGGTCTTAGCATTATGTCACACAGGGAAGGCTCTACGTTTGGAGGAAATCATTGATGTCATCTGGGGTCTGTAAATGAAAGTATCCAGCTAGCTTATATCATGTGAACCTGAAAGGGTTGTCACCCTGGGCCACTTCCATAAGGTACTGGGGACAAAAGCTCTTGGCTTTTGTCTCATCAAAAGATAAGCACTTAGTCCGGGTCCCCAGCCTGTGCCCTTAGTAATCCCACAGAGGCCCCGGGACTGGTAGTGAGCTCACCCATGCCCAGCCTGCAGCACCCCATGTATGAAGAACATGCTGCAGAGCCTTCTACTTACACTTGATGCCCGTCTGTTGTGCTTGGTGTTCAGCCACTTTCTCATGGTGTGCCCTCCACCCTCGCCCTGGTGATTGCACGGCACAGCAGGATGGTCGGAACAGTGTGTGGGTGCAGCTGCAGAGTGTTTGCAAACTGTGACACAAGGGGCCGGCACAGAGCCTGCAGCACAATCACATGCGTGTCAGGAACGTCTTGTGATTAGCAGAGACTGCGCCGGCAATTAGCTGCCAGGAGAAGGAGAGAGGCGGCTTACTGCACAGATCTGTGGTCAGCGAGAGAGGAACGGCACGTATAGATCTGCCCACATTCAAGAAGGAAAGCGATCCATAAGGGGCAACCAAGGGAAAGCAGCAAGAGCAATGTCACACAACCGGCTCTGCTGCATTCACTGTGTAACAGCTGGAAGGACGGCCTGATACAACAGCAAAGAGCGCAATTCACACACAGCACCCAATGCTAGTTGCACATCCAGCTGGACAGGAAACTAGCAAAAAAATATCAGTACTGTGTCACTAACTGCTGTTTTTGTGCTAATCTGCTCTCCGCTGGGAGATACTGCTCGTGCCCGCCAACACTGCTAATCACAAATTACTGTCACCAACCCTTCCCTGATCAGCACATACATCCGCACACAGATTATATACAAGCTGATTCTTCTCTCCAGTTCTTGTTACAGTAGTGTCAGCTCTTACTAGCATTCATGGACACGGTGGCCCAGGATGAGCAGGTTTATCACCCCTCTCAGGCAAGAGAATTGTAGGGGGCACAGAGAAGATTAAAAATATAGTCACCAGCTGGCAGGACAGAAGGTGAGAAGCCCTCAGATCATTCACCTGCTGACATACTGCCCGACTTTATCATATTATCATTCAGTGACCAGTGCAGTATGACAGCAGTGACCCTCAGAAGCCCCTATAGAAAATCAGCAATGTGTGATCTTTTTTCAGCATTTTTAACAAGATCTCTGCCTACTGTTCGTTGTTATTCCGACAAAATATTTTGCGCTGGTGAAGGCGGTGTGTGCCCCCTCTGGCAAGATCAACTCTTCTTTAGAGGACGTGTCATCCTTAAAAAAAGCACTGGGAGCTGCTCGCTTTATTGGAACCCTCGGATAAAGCTAGCAGACACTGCAGCGCAGTACTCTAGGTATACCAGTCCAAGCTCACAGCGGTTCGGCGTATTCATGAGGGGGTGGTCTGAGGAGGCGGTGACTGCCACATGAAGCTCAGCAGTCACCGGCGGTCTATGACGTGTGGGAGGGGCAGTCCAGGGAAGAAGTAGCACGTTGTACCGCCCCTCATAAATATGCCGGACCACTAAAAATGCGGTAGCTTTTTTTAGGTGCTCTTTAAGCTTCCTAGCCCCTTGTTTTCAAGAAAAAAAAGGCTTTAAAGATTATGCAAATTCCATTAACATTTATGGAGCCCAGAGCCCCTCAGTAAACATTTGCATAATTTTAAAAACCTTTTTATTTTTAAAAAACAAGGCATAAGAAGCTAAAAGTAGAGATGATCCTGCCAGAGGAGACACACACTAGGTGCTAAATGTTGGATGAATGACGTGAGAAGTTCATCGCTTATCCTGAGGGTGCGTTCACACGTTGCAGTTAAAACTGCATGGCAATCAGCTTTGAGGTGGTTTTAGGTGCAGTTTTGTCAATTGAACAGGTGAAACACATGAACTGAACGGGTGAATGACATTTGTGGAGCAGGATTACACTTCAAAATCTTATTCACTCGTTCAGTTCATGTCTTTCACCTGTTCAATTGACAAAACTGCACCTAAACTCACCTCAAAGCTGATTGCGATGCAGTTTTAACGCACCCTGAGGGTGAAGACACACATGGCGTTTTTGGGCCGTTTTTACTAAGTGCGTTTTCAGATCGTTAAAAACACATTTTTTGAAAACGCATGCGTTTTTGGCCGGTTTTCATTGCGCAATTTCGGAAAAACGGACAAAAACGCATGCGTTTTAAAAAAAACGGATGCGTTTTTTAACGCATGCGTTTTTTACAATCTAAAAACGCACTTAGTAAAAACGGCCCAAAAACGCCATGTGTGTCTTCACCCTGAGGCCGCGGTCACACGTACCGCTAGGCGTCCGTTCATAACGCGACGCTAGCGCGCAGGGGGAGGTCCTCGGCCCGAACGCACATGCTTTTCCAGAGAAACGCATGCGATCGGCTTAACAATTGCATGCATTTCCCTGGAGGGTGTGGACACACTTTCCGATTGTAATGCGTTCTGCATGTAAACAATGCAAAACATGTGGTGTTTCGTACCAATCACATGCTTTCCCGCTGAAAGGCACATACGATCGACACAAGCATTGTATTGCGAATCAAAATGCATTGCAAGCAGAATGTGTGCCCGCATCTTGAATGTATGGGTTTTGCCTTCTTGCTCTAACGTCAAGCAATGTACAACGCCCCCACATGACACAGTAAATATTCTGAATTCCAGGTTCTGTAGTGGGGGGCCAAACTTACCTTGTCACTGTCCACAGTATTCTGTGAGGTCCGGGAGGCGATAGAGATGGTGTCCGGCTGGCTGCTGCCGTCACCCTGACTGTCCAGGTCCTCCAGTCCATCCCTGCAAGGGGAAGACACAATAAATACAATTAATAAACCGTGCACCTCCTCCAACACCAAACAACCTGTCCCCCTGGATCCTGCCCTCAACTACAGATTTACTGCCAGAACCTGACTTGTCCCTTTATTCACAGCATTGATTCTGTAGACGTATCATCACTGTGTCTGGTAAAGCTGTGTGGAAACCCTACAAGGATCCATTTGTCTAAATACATGAGGGTAGGTTCTGGTCAGTATGAGAGAGTGAATGACATAACTATATCCGTTATGCTCCATTCTGAGGTCATGTGGTGCAGCGAGTGCCCCTAATAACTGAAATCCTAGTGTACACAGAAACACTGTAGGATTGAATCACATGACCTCAAACTATGGTTAGAGACTGGCCTTATAGCAGAGAGACCCAAAGAGACATCTCCCTGCTACGTCCAGCCTTAAAGAGGACCTGCTAAAGTAAGCAGCTCCTAGTGCTCAATCAAACGCCCCAGTGTTAGAGTGATAGCGTTACCGGAAACCTCCGGTAACGCTATCAAACACTGCGGCAGGGTAGGATGTAATTGTCGGACAGCTCGCAAAGCTGTCCGACGTATTCATGAGGGGGCAGGGTTGGGGCGTGGCTAGGGGCGGTGGCTGCCGGCCTATGGAGCTAGCAGGGGGGTCCGGGGAAGAGGCAGCGCCTCGGACCGCCCCCCCCCATGAATACATCGGACAGCTTTGCAAGCTGTCTGATGATTACACTGTACCCCGCCGCAGTGTTTGATAGCGTTACCGGAGGTTTCCGGTAACGGAGGTTTCCGGTAACGCTATCACTATAACACTGCGGCGTTTGATCAAGCACTAGGAGCTGCTTACTTTAGTAAGCAGCTCCTAGTGCCGAAAATTTAGGTGACAGGTCCTCTTTAGCCGTTCCCCACCACCTCTTTCATTATTACATCTGTGCCAGTCATGTCTCCTACCTCTTGCTATTGTTCCTCTGTTTGGCAGGGGTCTTCGGGGGTTGGATTGGCTCCTTTAAGGCACCCTTCAAATGGATCATCCTCTCCTGGATCACCTCCCGGATGTTTTTGATCCATTCTTGCTTCACTTCTATACTTGACGCCTACAAACATAGAACAGTCTAAAGAAAAGCTGCTCCTCATCAGATACTTAATTTATTGGAGACGGGCGCAGGACGCTGCCACATTATGTAAACTGTGTACATCTAGGCAGTCACATATACAGGGAAACCTGGCTGTATTCATTCCATCTTATAAGTTACAATAATTCTTATACTGTAGTCACAGCCAAAGCTGCAGTTAAAATTCTAGGGATACATTCAGACTTTGGCTTCAGTCAAGACCAAAGCTCCAATTGTAATTCTGATGTTCTATCAGTCATCATAAGTCACATCTATAAAACTTCACTTATGGCAGAGAAGTATTTGCTTGTGATCTCACCGCTGTTTATTCCAGTTGCCAGGATCCATTGTTCTGTATGACAATAGAAGAAAGCAAAAGCACTCCAAAAAAGTTATTTTTTTATTCTTTCATTATGTTCTAACAGAAATAGGCAACTTTGTCACTATTCAGCAAGGAGAGCTTTCTTCTATTTTCATGGAGTACTGCAGCCAGATCTTGTTGCAGTGAGCTCTGCAGATTTTTGTGGCAGATAACCTTTAAAAGAAGCATCAGAAAAGCGAGTGTGGGAGCTTGGTGGCGAGTGTGCATTGATCCCAAGTGTGTGCAGTGTCTTAAGTGTGACTTAGGTTTAAGGGACTTAAAGGACACCTGTCATCAGGTCTCTGCCACTAGTCCTGTCACTACTACCTGTTGGAGCAGCTCACAAGGATCCCATCCCAGCCTTTATCTAGTCAGGGCATACATTAATCATTGTAAAATCATCTATTTTTTATTATGTAAATGAGGCTGGTCACATGGTCAGAGGCAGTGATGTCACCCCTGTTCCCCCTCCCCTCTCCTCCCCCTGCTCATGTCTGTGTGTAATGTATAGTAAAGCATAGTTAGTGCATCTGCTGACATGCTGCATCCTCCTAATATACAGGTGAGAGACACAGACATCAGCTACACATGAATCTGTGGTAACATGGCTGCCTGGATCTGCTGTATCTCTCTTAAACACACACACACATGCACACACAGGCTGCAGGGGGCGTGGCCACCAGCACCAGGAAGCACATCATTATACAGCCTCACATCATTATACAGGCTGTCAGTCATGTGTATAGGAGTATCTCATACACACAGGCTGCAGGGGGCGTGGCCACCAGCACCAGGAAGCACATCATTATACAGCCTCACATCATTATACAGGCTGTCAGTCAAGCACTGGGGGTGTGGCTGTACCTCCCACTCATGAATAGAGTGGACAGCTTGAATATGTTAATGCTTCATTGGACATTTCACAGGTCATTTGCATACAGCTTTAGGACCTCATTGCTTAGGTTTACAGGCATGTAGAGGGACAATGAAGGGATAGAGGCAATGCTTTCTAATGGCAGTTTATGAAAATATATTTAGTTTAGGGGGGTTATTTTGCATGACGGGTTCTCTTTAAAGGACACCTGTCATCAGGTCTGTGTCACTAGTCCTGTCACCTCTACCTGTTGGAGCAGCTCACAAGGATCCATCCCAGCCTTTATCTGGTTATTTCATACATTATTCATTGTAAAATCATCTATTTTTTATCATGTAAATGAGGCTGGTCACATGGTCAGAGGCAGTGATGTCACCCCTGTTACCCCTCCCCTCTCCTCCCCCTGCTCATGTCTGTGTGTAATGTATAGTAAAGCATGGCTAGTGTGTGTGCTGCATCTGCTGACATGCTGCATCCTCCTAATATACAGGTGAGAGACACAGACATCAGCTACACATGAATCTGACATGTTCTGCTGTAACATGGCTGCCTGGAGCTGTTGTATCTCTCCTATACACACACACATGCACACACAGGCTGCAGGGGGCGTGGCCACCAGCACCAGGAAGCACATCATTATACAGCCTCACACCATTATACAGGCTGTCAGTCATGCACTGGGGGTGTGGCTGTGCCTCCCACTCATGAATAGAGTGGACAGCTTGAATATGCTAATGCTTCATTGGACATTTCACAGGTCATTTGCATACAGCTTTAGGACCTCATTGCTTAGGTTTACAGGCATGTAGAGGGACAATGAAGGGATAGAGGCAATGCTCTCTAATGGCAGTTTATGAAAATATATTTAGTTTAGGGGGGTTATTTTGCATGACGGGTTCTCTTTAAGTTTGAGGGGCTTTAGCAGGTAACTGCTGTTTTTTGTGTTACTTCGACTGTAAACTCTTCTTTCTGTGCATATTTCTATTGTAATCCCCATTAGAATAATGGACTCCATAAGTGGCATTGCTACACGGTGTACATCCTGTGCCATGTATGCTTTCCTTGAACGCCCGTTCGAGGGGGAGTACTGCTGTGTGGGGTGTGTGAAAATTGCTCACCTGGAAGCCAAGATTCTGGATCTAAATGAGCAAGTTTCAAGGCTACGGGAAATTGATAATATGGAACGAAGTTTGCTGCTCCTGGAGCACAAACTCTCTGGGGAAGATGGGTGTGGGGAGGGAAGTATGGAGGTGCAGAGGGAGGGGGCAGCTAGTTGGGTAACATGTAGAAGGCGGGGTAGAGGGAAGAGTTGTAGAGAGTCTAGTCCTGATCTGGTGCACCCCAATAAGTTTGCCAGGCTGGCGGATGAGGGGGATATCAGCTCTGGGGTAGCAATGCTGCAGCAAGACGTGGCCGCTAGCAACCAGGGGAATGTCTGCTCCAGTAAGAAGGGTAATGGGAGCACAGGCAAGGTCAGACAGGTGCTGGTAGTGGGAGATTCCATTATTAGGGGAACACACAGGGCAATCTGTCACAAGGACCGTGCATACAGAACAGTGTGTTGTTTGCCGGGTGCTCGGGTTCGGCATGTTGCGGATCGGGTTGACGGATTACTGGGAGGGGCTGGTGAGGAACCAGCGGTCATGGTCCACATTGGCACTAATGACAAAGTAACAGGTAGGTGGAAGGTCCTTAAAAATTATTTCAGAGATTTAGGACCTCAAAGGTAATTTTCTCCGAAATACTGCCTGTACCACGTGCCACACCAGAAAGGCAGCGGGAGATCAAGGACGTAAATAAGTGGCTCAAAAGTATGAGAGAGTTTTGGGTTCATGGAGAACTGGGCTGACTTTTCTGTGGGCTACAGGCTCTACAGTAGGGATGGGCTGCACCTCAATGGGGAGGGGGGCGCTGTTTTAGGGGAAAAAATGGCTAGAAGGTTGTAGGAGTGTTTAAAATAGAGACCTGGGGGGAGGGCAACTACACTTGTGCAGGGCAAATAGACGGTGTACATAGAGAGCTGGGAAGAGTCATAGTCCATGGGGGAGGAAGGGGGGCTGGAATGAGATTGGGGAATAAGGACAAAAGGAATAGGGACAGGGAAAACCATATAAAGTGTATGTACACAAATGCCAGAAGCCTCACAAACAAAATGGAGGAACTGGAACTCTTGATGTTGGAGCGGAAATATGATACAGTGGGTATCAGCGAGACATGGCTGGACAGTAGCTACGACTGGGCTGTTACTATAGATGGTTATAGTCTTTTTAGAAAGGATCGTATAAATAAAAAGGGGGAGGGGTTTGTTTATATGTGAATTCTCGCCTAAAGCCCGTCCTGCGAGATGACATCAGTAACGCAAATGTGGAGTCCCTATGGGTGGAGATAAGAGGAGGGAAAAAGAATAATAAAATATTACTAGGGGTTTGTTATAAGGCTCCAAATATAATGGAGGCAGCAGAGGAAATGCTGATAAGTGAAATGGATGCGGCTTCAAAGCATGGTGAAGTACTTATCATGGGGGACTTCAATTACCCAGATATTGACTGGGGGGCAGAAACCTGCAGGTCCTTCAAAGGCAGCAGGTTCTTGTCAACAACAAAAGACAATTACCTGTCGTAACTAGTCCTGGAGCCAACAAGAGGGGGGGCACTGCTGGACCTTATCCTTACCAACAGACCTGATAGGGTATCAAAACTACAGGTTGGGGGGAACCTGGGGAATAGTGATCATAATATCATTGATTTTGTATTACGCTTTACTAAGCACGTTAGTGAAGGGGCAACCAACACTCTAAACTTCAGGAGGGCAAATTTTCAGCAACTAAGGGAAGACCTTAAAGGCATAGACTGGGATAATGTTCTCAAAGACAAAAGCCCCCCCCCAAAAATGGGACTTTTTCTCATATATTCTGAAAAAGTCCTGTGAGAAACACATACCTTATGGGAAAAAGCATAAAAGGAACAAGAAAAACCCTATGTGGCTAACTAGTCTTGTAAGGAAAGCAATAAGCAAGAAAGATTAAGCGTTTAAGGTGCTAAAACGTGAAGGTAGCGATGAGGCATTACAGGATTATAGAGAGAAAAATAAATCCTGTAAAAAGCAGATAAAGGCCGCAAAAATAGAGACTGAGAGAAATATTGCCAGGGAGAGCAAAAATAATCCCAAATTATTTTTCAAGTATATAAATGATAAGAAATTAAAAACAGAGAGTGAGGGTCCCCTTAGAAATAACATGGGGGTCATGGTGGAAGGAGATGAGGAAAGGGCCAATCTACTGAATGTCGCCTTCTCAACTGTCTTTACCCAGGAAAATCCCCTGGTGGAAGACACAACGAGGAATAATGTAAATTCTTTTTATAATGTCAACAGTTTAACCCAGGAAGAGGTACGGCGCCGCCTCGCAATCACTAAGATAGATAAATCACCTGGGCCAGATGGCATACACCCCCGGGTTCTGCATGAATTATGTACGGTGATAGACAGACCGTTATTTTTAATATTTGAAGATTCACTGAGGACTGGTTATGTTCCACAGGAATGGCACATAGCAAATGTGGTACCAATATACAAAAAAGGATCAAATAGCGATCCTGGAAACTACAGACCCGTAAGTCTAACTGCTGTGGTGGGGAAAATATTTGAGGGGTTTGTTAGAGATGCTATCCTGGAGTATCTCACTGTGCACAACCTTATAACCCAGCGTCAGCAGATCGGTTCTGTTAGACTAATCTGATTGGTTTCTACGAGGAGGTAAGTTCAAGACTGGATCTGGGGGACGCTGTGGATGTTGTATATCTGGACTTCTCAAAGGATTTGACACCGTGCCACATAAAAGGTTGGTATATAAAATGAGACTGCTGGGAATAGGAGAAAATCTGTGTATCTGGGTAAGTAATTGGCTCAGTGATAGAAAACAGAGGGTGGTCATTAATGGCACATTCTCAGATTGGGTTGATGTTACCAGTGGAGTGCCACAGGGGTCAGTATTGGGACCACTAAATATTTTTATTAATGACCTTGTAGTGGGTTTACACAGTGAAGTTTCAATATTTGCAGATGATACTAAGCTGTGTAAAGTAATAAATACTGAGGTCGATAGTTTAGCATTACAGAGGGATTTGTGGAAGCTTGAGGAGTGGGCAGAGAAATGGTTGATGAGGTTTAATGTAGATAAATGTAAAGTTATGCACTTGGGCCATGGAAACAAAAAGTATAATTATGTTCTAAACGGTCAATTACTTAGTAAAACTGAAGCTGAAAAGGACTTGGGCGTATTGGTGGATGGTAAGCGTAATTTTAGTGACCAGAGCCAGGAGGCTGCTGCTAAAGCAAATAAAATAATGGGATGTATCAAGAGAGGAATAGATTCTCATGATAAAGACATAGTTCTGCCCTTATACAAATCCCTGGTCAGACCACACATGGAATATTGTGTACAGTTTTGGGCACCAGTGTATAAAAAGGATATAGTAGAGCTGGAACGGGTGCAGAGGAGAGCAACCAGGATTATTAGGGGAATGGGGGGACTAGAATACACTGACAGATTAAAAAATTTGGGATTATTCAGTTTAGAAAAAAGACGACTGAGGGAGACCTCATTACAATGTACAAATACCTGAACGGACAGTACAAGGATCTCTCCAAAGATCTTTTTATACCTAGGCCTGTGACCAGGACAAGGGGGCATCCTCTACGCCTACAGGAGAGGAGATTCTACCATCACCATAGACAGGGGGCATCCTCTACACCTAGAGGAGAGGAGATTCTACCATCACCATAGACAGGGGGCATCCTCTACACCTAGAGGAGAGGAGGTTCTACCATCATCATAGACAGGGGGCATCCTCTACACCTAGAGGAGAGGAGGTTCTACCATCACCATAGACAGGGGCATCCTCTACGCCTAGAGGAGAGGAGGTTCTACCATCACCATAGACAGGAGGCATCCTCTACACCTAGAGGAGAAGAGGTTCTACCATCACCATAGACAGGGGGCATCCTCTACGCCTAGAGGAGAGGAGGTTCTACCATCACCATAGACAGGGGGCATCCTCTACGCCTAGAGGAGAGGAGGTTCTATCATCACCATAGACAGGGGGCATCCTCTACGCCTAGAGGAGAGGAAGTTCTACCATCACCATAGACAGGGGGCATCATCTACACCTAGAGGAGAGGGGGTTCTACCATCACCATAGACAAAGGTTCTTTACTGTAAGAGCAGTGAGACTATGGAACTCTCTGCCGCAGGAGGTTGTTATGGCCGACTCTATGTACATGTTCAGGAGAGGCCTGGATGACTTTCTGGAGAGCAAAAATATCACGGGTTATGGGGATAAAACATTTATTTAATTCTTAAAGGTTGGACTTGATGGACTTGCGTCTCCTTCCAGCCTTATATACTATGATACTAAGATACTATGAATACTGCCATTAATTATGATGAGAAATATGCAAATATGTTTATCCAGGATGGGAAAAGGAAAACCTTGGCAATTTGTAAGAACGATTAAAGATGAGGAACAGAATTAGCAAACAGGCGGAGTTTCTTCAAAAACAGCACCACTCTTGTCTACAATGTGTGTCTGGTATTGCAGCAGGGCCTGCGCTTGGAGCTGATCTGTAGGACCACACAAGCTAAGCAAGAAAGCAGACAAGTTTCTGTAATCCAGTACAATTTGTGGAGATTTAGGAAATGTGTCAGAGCTCATTGCAACCAATCAGAGCTCAGATTTCAATTTCCCACAGCAGTCAATAAAATGAAAGCTGAGCTCTGGTTTTGATTTTTGTCTGAGTTTTTCTCTGCAACAGTTTTGATAAATGGGAAAAAATCACCTTAATTAATTTCTTACAATCCAATCCTATCCAGGTCTGCAGTTACAATTATATCCTTACATCTTCTTATACATAGTCATATATAAAGTTTCTTAGTTTTTTTTCCGCTATTCACATCTGGAGCAGCATTTATCATCCCTGCGACAGTCACTTGTGCTTCTTTACTCCTATAATTCAGATTGCTTCTCCATGCATAACTCTACATCTCTCAATTTGCAGCACAGAAAAAGCACAGCCACGGGCATTGTAGGTGGTAGTAAGAAAGCAAAAGGACTGTGACTGCAGCTTTGGATTGGATTAGATCTCACATGAAGAATAGAAACAATATTAAAAAAGGCACGTGACAAAATTCATTAAGAACGAACCTTCAGTACGGTTTTATTGTCAGAGGACGGTGTACGACCCGACCACAAGGCGAACTTACAAGAGTCCCCTTCCACATGCTCCGTCACCCCCAGCTCTGAGGTCTGCAAGAAAGATTGGAAAGAAGCAGCAAATGAATATCATTATAGGACACAGCATCTCCCACCAGGGACACAACATTCAATCTGAACCAACTGATCTAAGGGATTTTGGTAACACTGGGCCTGGCTAAAGCTCACAGAACATAGTCTTAACTGGATACAACTCTAACAAACCCTCAGAACAGGGAAGATTGTGGGGGACATTTATCTTAAAGGAGTTTTCCCACCAACAAAAGTTAGGCCCTTATGCAGAGGATACCGCCTAACTTGCTGATCTCAGTGCTGAGAAAGTGAGGGGTCCGGCGGAGGTACGTGGGACTCCAGCGGACCCCTCGTTTTAGTGATCTGTTGGGGTCTCAGCACTTTTTGTTCATGGAAAAACCCCTTTAAGTATGGAACTCACAACAGTCTTTTTGAGTGTATATGTGCGTGTATGTGTGTGTAAGTGTGTGTGTGGAGTTGGGCTTGCTTGATTAATCTGAGGTCACATATGCCACCAGCGTTGCACTCATGCTAGAGCAAGGGGACAGGCCTTTGGCCATGTGCATATGTGTTTCCAGGGACTTGTTAACAATCACATGCCTTTCATCGGAAACACATATGTGATCAGTCTCTGTGTCATGAACGCCACGTTAGCAGTACACATGACCACGGCCTTGGAGGGTGATGCATCTGGAATATGAGTTTGTTATTTTTAGCAACTTTTTAAAGAAAGTCTTAGAAAAGTGTTTGAGCAACCCCTTCTAAACTATTACCTACACCTGCTCAGGACAGGGGTTTATTTGCGATTTTTCACTGCGATTGCACAAAAATTTTGGAATTTTTCAGATGTCCCTTATGGATTATAAGGATGTATCAGGCGCAACACTGAAAAACTCTGTTGCTGCAAACTTTGCTAGGCCAAGTAACACATTTTGGTGCAATCGCATTAAAAAGTTACAAATAAAAGAGTAAAATTAAAAAACAAAGCCCCTCTTTGTGTCACTGAAGAACCCTTGACCTTCTTAACCCTGTGGAGTATCAGGTGTGTAGGCGCTCACCAGCAGCTTGTTCTTGTAAACATATTTTGTGTGTCCTGTCGAGTCTTTTATCTCTTTACTGAACACCAGAGAGATCTCAAACAGAAAGAGGTGCCGGTCTCGTCCCTTGCGGATAAGAGATTTGGGGTCCCAGACTTGAAAAGAATCCTGGAGGATGAGCTCGCCCTGAACGTCCAGGTTTTCGTCAAATCCTTAAAAATATCAAAATGTGTAAGATACATCATATATTGTTATGTAGGTGGTCAGGATATGCTGGGACTCGGGTGGTCACCTTCCAACATGCTGACATGCATGGCATCGTTGGCTTTCTTTGGCACACTGAGCATCACCTCCAGACCGTCCTTCAGCTCGCCTTTACCCTCTTCACAGCAGGTCAGCAGCTCCTGGTGGTAAGACACAAAGATGAGGGAATGTGGAGAGTGTCTGGAGGAATCTATACTAGTGCAGTAAATATTTAGCAGATGTCTGCAATGGAAAATGCAACACACAGGAAGCTGCAACAAAGACGTCAAGCAGCTACCCGATAAACGCGTGTAGTGTATGAGCTTCCCCGGAGCTGGCAGGACCTTTATAGCCCAGGGACAATGTGTGACTCTATAAGCATAAGACATGAGCAGCTCTATGTGCTGTGTATGTTGGGAGGGGTTCTATGTTACCACACCTTGAGCAGCAGCTGGTACTTTGTGATTCTTTGCACAGGTTTGATAAGATACGAGGAGATGGAGTTGGCCAGGCCGTGTCTCTGCTGGATCTCCTGTAATACAGTAATGAGACGATAAGCAAGAGTCCGGGCTGGCGGCCTGTATGCAGCGCTCTGGACAACCAGACTCACATCAAAGAAGCTTCCAGCGTGTTCAAGGATCAGTTGACTGGAGTCCGGCTTGTTCTTACAATATGTCACATACATCTGGAACTTATCAGCCTGGGAAGAGAGGATAATCCTTTATATTCCATCACCAGTGACCCTATAACCCACCATGTAGCCCTATATGTCTCAACACTCTATAATTATTGACCCCATACGATGTCTACCAATCTCCAGTGATCCAATATGTCTCTATCCCCCTCTCCCGCCTCCAATCTTTAGCCCTAAATAACTGAGCCCCGTGCAGCCATGGCGTGAATCTACAAATTATACAGCAGGGATGTGGCAAATTATTGGTCAATTCTCATGCACAAAATGTATTCTTGTAATGAGCCAATACTATTCGATGTATTAGACATTACAGCTACTTTGTATATCACAGAAGAAGAGACTTGGGACATTATGCTCTGCTATAAAGTTCATTTTTGCTATAAGTAATACTTATCCTACTTGTCCTATTTTTGCAGTTTCCTCTCATAAAAAACTTAAAAAAAATTAAAATATCAACACTTTGTTTGGATACCAAGTTGTAACCCTATAAACCTCTATAACCTAAAAATAGGATCCCTATTTCATTGCCCCAAAACAACTGTATACCCCATCATCAGTGCCCCTATACACCTGTATTCCCTACCATGTAACCCAATATGCCTCAACACTCTATATAGTGACCCTTTAACACCTATATACCACATCATGTGACCCGATAACCTATAATTAGGGACCCCATACAAACCTATAACCCATCACTGCCTCTATACAACTGAATACCCCATCAGTAGTGACCCTATACACTTCTACACTCACCGGCCACTTTATTAGGTACACCTGTCCAACTGCTCGTTAACACTTAATTTCTAATCAGGCAATCACATAGCGGCAACTCAGTGCATTTAGGCATGTAGACATGGTCAAGACAATCTCCTGCAGTTCAAACCGAGCATCAGTATGGGGAAGAAAGGTGATTTGAGGCCTTTGAACGTGGCATGGTTGTTGGTGCCAGAAGGGCTGGTCTGAGTATTTCAGAAACTGCTGATCTACTGGGATTTTCACGCACAACCATCTCTAGGGTTTACAGAGAATGGTCCGAAAAAGAAAAAACATCCAGTGAGCGGCAGTTCTGTGGGCAGAAATGCCTTGTTGATGCCAGAGGTCAGAGGAGAATGGGCAGACTGGTTCGAGCTGATAGAAAGGCAACAGTGACTCAAATCGCCACCCGTTACAACCAAGGTAGGCAGAAGAGCATCTCTGAACGCACAGTACTTTTCTTGGCACTCTTTGGGCCCCTTGGTACCAATTGAGCATCGTTGCAATGCCACAGCCTACCTGAGTATTGTTGCTGACCATGTCCATCCCTTTATGAGCACAATGTACCCTGTAACATCTGATGGCTACTTTCAGCAGGATAATGCGCCATGTCATAAAGCTGGAATCATCTCAGACTGGTTTCTTGAACATGACAATGAGGTCACTGGACTCAAATGGCCTCCACAGTCACCAGATCTCCATCCAATAGAGCATCTTTGGGATGTGGTGGAACGGGAGATTCGCATCATGGATGTGCAGCCGACAAATCAGCGGCAACTGTGTGATGCCATCATGTCAATATGGACCAAAATCTCTGAGGAGCTTCCAGCACCTTGTTGTATCTATGCCACGAAGAATTGAGGCAGTTCTGAAGGCAAAAGGGGGTCCAACCCGTTACTACCGTAGCATGGGGTACCTAATAAAGTGGCCGGTGAGTGTATATCCCCATGTAACCCTATATGCCTACAACACCTACATAACAAATCATGTGACTTTATAAACTTCTATAGCCTATAATTAGGAACGCTATACAACCCTAACTCTACAACTCATCATCAGTGCTCCTATACAATTGAATATCCCTTCATTAATGACCCTATGCACTTCTATAGCCTGTGATTCTTGACATTTTAATTACCCATGTGACGAAGCAGTGTCCGACATCCTCTGGAAGTTGTTCATATTTCTCTAGCTCCTTTAAAAAGATGCTGTGAGGAAGAAGAGGATTGTGGGTCAGCAGGTATATACATTCTAGTTTCACACATAAAGTGACAATGAATATGTTTTTGCATTCCAGTCATTATAAAAGCTCTCACTGCGCTCATATGTAATATACTATAGAGGAAGAGCAGTAAAGTGTCAGCTCACAGGACAACTGATTCTGTATTTATGCAGTGATAGGAGGAAACCTAATCACACAGAAGAGAAGTGAAAACAATTGCGTCCAGTGTGGTCAATGCTTGAGGAGCTTCACCTGGACTCCAAACTGTACATGGTAGCAGAAAGATCTTTACACCTCTTATGTATGAATAGATTTCACTCTCATCTCTGCAGTTGAAGAAGGCGACCCCCAAGCACTCACTTGTTGTGAAAATCATAGATTTCCTGAATGTTCCCAAAAATAATGTGCTCCTTATTAACAATCCCTTGGGGGATCTCTTCTACACCGCTGGTTATCTCCCACAGGTATGTCTGCAAGAAAGGAGACCAAAAAATAGATGACAGACGATACATGCATTGATATTAAATAGGTAAATATGAGAAAACACACACACACACATTATATATATATATATATATATATATATATATATATATATATATATATATATATATATATATATATATGATATGACACAGTAAGAAAAGATCCAAGCAGCACTATCAAAACAGAAAATGGGTAAACAAAAATACAAAGCGGGTGCACGCCTAAGAGGGCCGGGCATCAGGTCCTTCAATTATAAAGACAAAGGAAAAAAAGCAGCACACCAGATTGTAGTGAAAAAATACCTTAGTGGATTTATTCCATGTGAAAGATATGATATGAGATAGATAGGAGATAGATAATTAATAGATAGATAGGAGATAGATATGAGATAGATAGATAGATATGAGATAGATAGATAGATAGATAGATAGGTAAATAGGAGATAGATTGATAGATGATAGATATACTGCATGGTACCTCCAAACACTCGTGCAAGTCTCGGACATAGGCTTTCTCTGTTTGTAGCAGCTCAGCCATTATAAACCTGAAGAATAAGGGTTAGTGTTACCAAGAGATAATAAGGGGTGACTGGTGTACTATAAGGTAATGGTGTTATTCTGGTATGATCCTGGTGTTATTTTGGGTACTGGTGTTATACTGGGCTGATCTCAGCGCTTACATCCATAGACTCAATGACGCTCTATGCTTTACACTGAGTACAGCTGATTCTCACTCACTCTTTTTTCCGGGCAGATTTTCTCTTCTCTTCATTGACCTCATGGCCAGCATCTCGCAGCTTAACCTCCGGGTCAGTCAGAATGGCTGGAATTATATCAAGTTCTAGATCCTTATTATCCTGCAGACAGAACAAATGTCACTGAGACCACAGGATGGGAAGACAATCACAGACAGAAGCAGCGAATCTCTGGATGCCTTCATCCCCAGTAATATGACATCTAAAATGAATGACCCCAGTGTCCCAGAGTCATAACTTAACATTCCGCTCCACCTTGTGGTCACCAGGAAAACAGCAGTCAAGATAATATGCGATCACAGGGAGGACTCTGATTGTGCATAAGTGGAGGTAAACTTTATCTATAAGTAACCGTTATATTGCTGCCCACATGGCTCATAAATTATAGATGGGACTAGACTCCCAGCACCGCCGTCTCACGATGCCCTGATGAAACATCCATTTTATATAAGTAAATGCCTTCAATTAGAGAAAAGGCATTAATGAGAGTTGGGAGCCCCAGAATGTCTGCATGTGACCCCCTGTAGACATTTACAGGTGCAGTGTTATGGGCTCCGGATGTGAGGAGAATAGAAAACTTATTGCAAATATTTTATCAAATAAAAATGTTCAGTTATCCTTTTTCTCTGCTTTTAGCAATGTGTGTAGATCAGCTTTCTCTGTGCCCTCCACTGACAGCTGATAGACAAGGAACCTGATAATGTTCTTTACAGGCAAACACTGGATAGTCTTATCTCAAGGGGCCTAAATAAAAAGGAATCTGTGCCCACTTGTTGTCCCATCCTCAATCTGTAAACCAGTGGAGGTTTCAGTGTATATGTCAGTATACTGTATACCTGCCAGTAAATGTCATAGTATAGACATGTATACAGTGCGGAGCCTCCAGCTGCAGGTACCTCAGTGCTCATGCCCAGCGCCCTCTGCAGTGAGCATTGGTATTTCCCCATCCGCAGAGAGAAGTCGCGGTAATGCTTGTTCACGGTGGTCACCCATTTCTTCAGCTCGGTGGCATGGACATGACCCTTTTCCACAAAGCTGTCGGCCAGCTGGATCAGGAGCCGCACCTTCTCCTTTGTTTGCTGTGAGGAGAGAGAAGGGGAAGCATGTGGTAACAGTGAAAGTTGAGGTGTCTGACTTCTCTCTATCTACGTACACACCAATCATCATTACTAAAACATGCAGGCGCCGGACATCCAGAGATCCATCAGAAGAGGTCACCATGACCTTCACTGCCTCCTCACTCACATGATAAATTAGAACTGCTGCCTTACGACATGGGGAAGAAATAACATTTCTAAACACTAGAGGATGGAGCTGCAGCAAGTGACTCATGAAACTGATAAACATCGGTCTAGAATTCGGACAGCAGGAGAAATGTAAGCACCAGGATCCGGGAGAGCCATCACCTGGGAGAGTGACAACCATCAATCACCCTCACCCCTAGTCTTCGCCCTCCCCCACTTATCTTCGCCCTCCCCCACTTATCTTCGCCCTCCCCCACTTATCTTCGCCCTCCCCCACTTATCTTCGCCCTCCCCCACTTATCTTCGCCCTCCCCCACTTATCTTCGCCCTCCCCCACTTATCTTCGCCCTCCCCCCCCTAGTCTTCGCCCTCCCCAGTCTTCGCCCTCCCCAGTCTTCGCCCTCCCCAGTCTTCGCCCTCCCCAGTCTTCGCCCTCCCCAGTCTTCGCCCTCCCCAGTCTTCGCCCTCCCCAGTCTTCGCCCTCCCCAGTCTTCGCCCTCCCCAGTCTTCATCCTTAGCGACACCCTTACCTTGGCAGGAATGCGGAAATCCTCATATTCCTTTAGCAGACCCTGAGTCTCCTCCAGATTCTCTCCGGTTCTCGTGTGTGAGGAGAGAAAATGTTCTCCAGTCTCTTGAATCCAGTCTAACGCCTAAAAGAGAAGAGAAGAAATCAACACGAGACACCCAGATTATACCAGTGCAATATAAATCTCTGGCCACCTTACATAGACCTTGGTTCCATGATAAAAACTGCCTGCCTGCAGCCACCACTAAGGGGCGCTCACTATAAGACTTCAATATCGATCGGTGGACCTGAATATTTCAGTGTAAAGTGAGCACCATCTAATGGTGGCAAAGCG
Source organism: Engystomops pustulosus (assembly GCF_040894005.1). NCBI lineage: Eukaryota > Metazoa > Chordata > Amphibia > Anura > Leptodactylidae > Engystomops > Engystomops pustulosus. The sequence continues at coordinate 104,597,591 of NC_092418.1, read as the reverse complement.
GTGTCAGGAGCTGGGGATATCGAGCCCTATAGGGATGACCCTAGAACTATAGTTGGAAGTTCATAAGCCCAGAATCTTTTGGAGGCAAGGCAAGCGGATGGGTGCACACGCACGGATATGAGCATTAGATGGCAGAAGAAAGATGTCTATAATCTACTAAGATAAAGGAAGGAGCAGCAGAGTGAATGTGGAGCCGTTTGAGCTCCTGGACTGGATGAGGGTGACCCTGACCACATGGAATGGTGACACTTTATTGGGACCTACCTGTTTGGCACTTCTTTCAAACACAATGTACTGTTGGCACTGGTCCAGACGCCTCTTCTTTAGGGTCCAGAAATGCAAAACTCTGTTCTCCCTCTGAAGCAGCTCACTGAGGATGGCTGAAAAATTATCACAATCTGTCACCTGAGAACCATAGATCTGCACCCAAAATCCATGCACCCTTTGCACCTCTGTATAACCCAGAGAGGTGGTGGGTTTGTCTGTTAGTTAATCTGTAACAACATGCTGTATACAAGATGTTCACATGGACCAGGCTCAGACAAGCTCCCATCCTGCAAGCCATCTCTTTGACACCTAAATAGGATCGGCAGTGCATTTCTGGGCATTACCACTAATCTCCTCCGTTCTGCAGCTTAACGGCAACTAATCCAATAAAAAGGCGCACTCCAGCCCGAGCTGCGCTGCATTCATTAAAAGTGCAGAAAGAAACTACAAAACCCCTGGGAGCTGCACATGAGCGGCAGACTCCATTCATATGCAGGGCCACAACCCACCATCACAGCACCAGGGACCTCAAAATGTGACTCTCAAGTCCAAGGAGAGAGCAGACACACTCCAGATCCATGTCATAGGGAAAACGCACCTTTGACTTGTTGTTCGGGCCCCCGTGTGTGTGGGGCCACCCCTGGCATGCTGACATTGTTCCTATGTATGTATTTTAAAAAAACTTCAGCATTTCTCCGAGCCAATGTGCAAGCCTTAAGATGAGAGAGAGAGAGAAAGAGAGTAATATGGTGGGAGTCATTATTAGGGACATCACAGTGAGCAGCACTGCTGAATATTACAAGGCGGAGTGAATCAATTAGTAAGAAAAACATCCCTTTAAATGTGGGTATTATGTAGAGATAAGGTATAGAAGATCCACACATCCCTCATGTGACCCCCGCCCTTACCTTGAGGAAGGCTTCTTTCTGCTCCAAGTGTTTGCTGATGAGAGGCATCACGTGATCCCCTTCAGATGTGGATTGTCCCAATTTATCATGTCCACGGCACCAGTCCTCATCCCTCCGATATTCCTGCTCAAGACTTTCCAGTACACTACAGACCTAAAGCACGAGAGGTAGAATGAATATGATGCCTTGTACAAGGTTAGTGTGGTTGGCCTGAAAGTAAGCCCCAATACAGTCAGCGCACCCCAGAGGGACTGCTACAAGCTCATTGGAGAACAAAACAGAGCAAAGATTTCTAACAGCCACCACCCAGCGCTCCCACCACCCTTCTGCCACAGCTGACCTGTTCTGAGGTTTTGTAGAAGGCCACCGAGGCATTGACCAGCTTCAGCCTATCCTCCATCTTCAGCATTAGCTGCTGCCAGTGCATGGCCACCTTTTCTGCACACTCTCGGATGGCATCAGCGTCATAATGTCCGGCCTGGAGCAGCGCCTCCGCCTTCTGCTGCACCTGCAGAGCGCTCTGGTGCGTCTTCTGTAATGAGCTGGCATGGAAGAGGGACTGTGGAGACAGAGGGAACAATGGGGTAAGAAAACAAGGTACCAAACACTGCGAGGGGCACCCATTGGTACCCAATGTTATTCCAGAAGAGAAGCTGTACATCTGAACAGTAACCAATGCATAAATGGAGTCAATAACAGAAGATCAACTATTACGCCCTGTTGCCATTGTAGGTAAGAAGCTGACTCCAGGACAGGGGGATATCATCTATTACTCTCTGTTATCAGCCACTTCCTCCCGGGGAGAGTTGGCTAAATTATAAAGTTACTGTTGTGTGGACTTTGGGGGCTTCTTGCACCATGGTCCTCACTAAAGACAAATTGCAGAAGCCCATCACAACCGCATTGCTTATATGCAGAGGATTTTTCCAGGAAGTCAGGTAACACACAATTATATTGTAATACAAATGCTTAGATAAAGCAGAAAGGCTGCAATGCAGCTGTAATGGGCTTCTGAAACCTGTCTTTAGTGAAAATGCGGTCCCTGCTGACAGGGTCCCTTTGATAACATGGATAGCTGTGAGTACATGGACAGAATCACTCCACTCACCTCGATTGCCATTTGGAACTGCTCATGTTCCCTCTGCAGCTGTTCAGCCTCTGACAAGGAGCTGGCATTCACCAGGCTGGCGTTCAACATGGACTCCCCATTGCGAATCCATCCCAGCACCTGAAGAGAGAAGACATGGCAGCCATCAATGCACCTAAAAACATTCTTTCCACATAGAGATCCGGAGGTAAAATGATCCCGTGAATTCATGTAAACCGTGTACATCAGCAGAGATATGAAGGCTAACCAAGCCAAGGCCGTGGGCTATGGACACCTCAATCTAATGCCCCCATATATGCCATTTTTATGTCTCTTCAGGAGCCGCAACCTGATGTCTTGTCCTGAGATGCTAGTGGATCAAAAAAATCTCCCCGGATGGACCCGGAGAGAGCCCTGGCTCATTAACACAACAAGCAGCTCATTGGTAATGACATGGGGAAAGTTTCATCTCCCCAAAATCTGAAAATCCAATTCCACTTCTTGTCTGTTATTAGACACAGCCTGCCTGATATTCATGACTCAATCTATAGATAAGACTGAGGCCATTAACAAGATGAAACTGAAATGGTCTCCAGAATCCTGCATCCCTCAGCCCCCAAATATGAGTTACATCGGACCCCCAGTATTCGGATGCTTAGATCGGTGGACTCATTATTACTACTTCTAGGGGCAGCTGCACTGTATGAAGTCCTCGGCTTCACATTATGAGATTTATATTTATGATGCTGCTTCCTGCCACCACAGCTCTGACACTGAGAGGGACTTACCTGCTTGACCTCAGCCTGCAGGTGGCGCAGTTGTAGGCACTGCTCCAGGCGCTTGTGAGTCTGATCCGCGTTCAGGTCCAGTTCATGCTGCTTCTCGTGAAGGAACTCCAGCAACTCCTGCACCTGCGTGGCCAGGTCTATGTCCTTCTCACAGATCAGCTCAATGCCTGGAGGAGGGGGGCACACGTGGCATCAACCCACCACAATCACGTATCATACAAATCTAATACATGACACCCTGATCATAACTCATCTCATCTACACCATATGTATACCCCACTCACACCTTATCTGCCCCTCAGCTCATGTACACCCAAACCGAACCCCATCATCTATTCTTGGATAACACCATGGGGGAGATACATTGTGTCAGAAAACTTGCATGGAAATCCCCCCATCCCCACCAGGTCTTATGGTTTTCAAAGTGGCATGCGGAGGGCAGGTAGGGGCGTAAATGCCCAAGCAGAAACCTCCGTCAGGTCAGACCAGGTCTGAAAAGGTTCTTGGAGCCTATTAATAGATGTGGGATGCCGGAGGAAATATTAAGACTGGTGTATCCTAATAAATTTACCCCCTAAATGTAACTGCACTTCATCTACATCTCAACCTATGAAACTAGACCTCAATTATGCTGAACACACCTAACCGCAATTTATCTAAGGCTTCCCGACGCTACGACTACAAGTCAAAAGCATCCCATGTGCCCCAAAATAACACCTCTCCTCAGCTACATTCTTTTATACCTCACGTACGCATCATCTTCATCGTCACATCAACCAAAATACACCGTATAAACATCATAACTGCACTTCATCCGCAGTCTTAACCCGCTACCACTTACCTGCCACAATGTCCAACCAACCTGTCATGATCGCAGTGATTTCTAACATTCACCTACATCATCCAACACCTAGATATCAGAACTGTATCCACTCCACAGCCTCCTACTCTGTACCTAGGTCATATGTAACCACTTACCTGATGCTTGCACCTCCATGATGTACTGGTGAAGGTCCTGTCCCTGCTGGATGACCTCAAAGGTCATGTTGTTCATGGCTAGTTTTCGTTCCTTGTGCCGCTGAAGCCGCTGTTCTGCAAGAGTCAGATCCTCTGTGTTGAAGTCATTCAACTGACGGAGAAGATCCTCATTCCAGGCGTCCAGTTCAGCAGTCACCTACGTAGTAATACAGGGAAAGTATGAACTGGTGAACACTGCCTCAGATCTGCTACATCTACAGATCACAGCCATCGCTGCATCGTACAATCCTCTCACGTTCAGAAACAATTCTGCTGCTGAATTAAAGGAGCGAAACTAATTATCCAAATAAATGTTATTACGCAAAATTACTAAAGTAAAAACTACAGAACATCCCCATGTAATTAGCGCAATGAAAAGCTTCCGGGGCTCGCAGGCGGCTCTCCTATCTAATGGGAGCAATACTGCCTTTACTGCATGATCTAGGTTTTAAGGAATTTTTGTAATATATTTGCTAAACACAGAAACAAAATACTGAACATTCACAAAGAAATATGGCGGCTGTCACGTGACCCACCTCGATGGTGTACTGCTCAAATATACGCAGCTGCAGGAAGATGTCCAACTTTATCTTCCTCTCGTGAAAGAGCTCTTCCATCTGAACCTGCGCCTCATCCAGCTGCTGCAGAACAGACTCAATGTGACTGATGGAGCTGTTGTGTGGAGCCTTATTGCTGGACACTGCCGAATCCCTGCGGAGTATAAAACAAACTCAGCTCTGCACCACAAGTCTCATCATACAGAATGGATTCAGCTCTGCACCATGTCACATCATACAGAACAGACTCAGCTCTGCACCACACGTCTCATCATACAGAACAGACTAAGCTCTGCACCACACATCTCATCATACAGAATAGACTCAGCTCTGCACCAGGTCTCATCATACAGAAGACTCAGCTCTGCACCAAACGTCTCATCATACAGAATAGACTCAGCTCTGCACCAGGTCTCATCATACAGAAGACTCAGCTCTGCACCAAACGTCTCATCATACAGAATAGATTCAGCACTGCACCACACGTCTCATCATACAGAACAGACTCAGCTCTGCACTACATGTCTCATCATACAGAAGACTCAGCTCTGCACCAAACGTCTCATCATACAGAATAGACTCAGCTCTGCACCATGTCTCATCATACAGAAGACTCAGCTCTGCACCACACATCTCATCATACAGAACAGACTCAGCTCTGCACCACACATCTCATCATACAGAACAGACTCAGCACTGCACTACATGTCTCATCATACAGAAGACTCAGCTCTGCACCATGTCTCATCATACAGAAGACTCAGCTCTGCACCACACATCTCATCATACAGAACAGACTCAGCACTGCACCACACGTCTCATCATACAGAAGACTCAGCTCTGCACCACATGTCTCTTCATACAGAACAAACTCAGCTCTGCACCACACATCTCATCATACAGAACAAACTTAGCTCTGCACCACACATCTCATCATACAGAACAGACTCAGCACTGCACCAAACGTCTCATCATACAGAACACACTCAGCTCTGCACCACACGTCTCATCATACAGAACAGACTCAGCTCTGCACCAAACGTCTCATCATACAGAACAGACTCAGATCTGCACCACACATCTCATCATACAGAACAGACTCAGCACTGCACTACATGTCTCATCATACAGAAGACTCAGCTCTGCACCATGTCTCATCATACAGAAGACTCAGCTCTGCACCACACATCTCATCATACAGAACAGACTCAGCACTGCACCACACGTCTCATCATACAGAAGACTCAGCTCTGCACCACATGTCTCTTCATACAGAACAAACTCAGCTCTGCACCACACATCTCATCATACAGAACAAACTTAGCTCTGCACCACACATCTCATCATACAGAACAGACTCAGCACTGCACCAAACGTCTCATCATACAGAACACACTCAGCTCTGCACCACACGTCTCATCATACAGAACAAACTTAGCTCTGCACCACACGTCTCATCATACAGAGCAGACTCAGCTCTGCACCACACATCTCATCATATAGAACAAACTCAGCTCTGCACCACACATCGTATCATACAGAAAAGACTCATCACTGTACCACACATCTCATCATACAGAAGAGACTCAACTCTGCACCAAACGTCTCATCATACAGAATAGACTTAGCTCTGCACCACACGTCTCATCATACAGAAGACTCAGCTCTGCACCACACGTCTCATCATACAGAACAGACTCAGCTCTGTACCACACGTCTCATCATACAGAAGACTCAGCTCTGCACCACACATCTCATCATACAGAACTCAGCACTGCACCACACGTCTCATTATACAGAACAGACTCATCACTGCACCACACATCTCATCATACAGAACAAACTCAGCTCTGCACCAAACGTCTCATCATACAGAAGACTCAGCTCTGCACCACACGTCTCATCATACAGAAGACTCAGCTCTGCACCACACGTCTCGTCATACAGAACAAACTCAGCTCTGCACCACACGTCTCATTATACAGAACAGACTCAGCTCTGCACCAAACGTCTCATCATACAGAAGACTCAGCTCTGCACCACACGTCTCATCATACAGAAGACTCAGCTCTGCACCACACGTCTCGTCATACAGAACAAACTCAGCTCTGCACCACACATCTCATCATACAGAAGACTCAGCTCTGCACCACACATCTCATCATACAGAAGACTCAGCTCTGCACCACACGTCTCATCATACAGAACAGACTCAGCTCTGCACCACACATCTCATCATACAGAAGACTCAGCTCTGCACCACACGTCTCGTCATACAGAACAAACTCAGCTCTGCACCACACGTCTCGTCATACAGAACAAACTCAGCCCTGCACCACACATCTCATCATACAGAAGACTCAGCTCTGCACCACACATCTCATCATACAGAAGACTCAGCTCTGCACCACACATCTCATCATACAGAACAAACTCAGCTCTGCACCACACGTCTCATCATACAGAACAAACTCAGCTCTGCACCACACGTCTCATCATACAGAGCAGACTCAGCTCTGCACCACACATCTCATCATACAGAACAAACTCAGCTCTGCACCACACGTCTTAACATACAGAAAAGACTCAGCACTGCACCACACGTCTCATCATACAGAACAGACTCAGCACTGTACCACACGTCTCATCATACAGAACAAACTCAGCTCTGCACCACACGTCTTAACATACAGAAAAGACTCAGCTCTGCACCACACGTCTCATCATACAGAACAAACTCAGCTCTGCACCACACGTCTTAACATACAGAAAAGACTCAGCACTGCACCACACGTCTCATCATACAGAACAGACTCAGCACTGTACCACACGTCTCATCATACAGAAGACTCAGCTCTGCACCACACATCTCATCATACAGAAGACTCAGCTCTGCACCACACATCTCATCATACAGAAGACTCAGCTCTGCACCACACGTCTCGTCATACAGAACAAACTCAGCTCTGCACCACACATCTCATCATACAGAAGACTCAGCTCTGCACCACACGTCTCGTCATACAGAACAAACTCAGCTCTGCACCACACGTCTCATCATACAGAAGACTCAGCTCTGCACCACACATCTCATCATACAGAACAAACTCAGCTCTGCACCACACGTCTCATCATACAGAAGATTCAGCTCTGCACCACATGTCTCGTCATACAGAACATACTCAGCTCTGCACCACACGTCTCGTCATACAGAACAAACTCAGCTCTGCACCACACGTCTCATCATACAGAAGATTCAGCTCTGCACCACACGTCTCGTCATACAGAACAAACTCAGCTCTGCACCACACATCTCATCATACAGAACAAACTCAGCTCTGCACCACACGTCTCATCATACAGAAGATTCAGCTCTGCACCACACGTCTCGTCATACAGAACAAACTCAGCACTGCACCACACGTCTCATCATACAGAACAGACTCAGCACTGTACCACACGTCTCATCATACACAAGACTCAGCACTGTACCACACGTCTCATCATACAGAACAGACTCAGCTCTGCACCACACATCTCATCATACAGAACAGACTCAGCTCTGCACCACACATCTCATCATACAGAACAAACTCAGCTCTGCACCACACATCTCATCATACAGAACAGACTCAGCTGTGCACCACACATCTCATCATACAGAACAAACTCAGCTCTGCACCACACATCTCATCATACAGAACAGACTCAGCTCTGCACCACACATCTCATCATACAGAACAGACTCAGCTCTGCACAACACATCTCATCATACAGAACAAACTCAGCTCTGCACCACACATCTCATCATACAGAACAAACTCAACTCTGCACCACACATCTCATCATACAGAACAAACTCAGCTCTGCACCACACATCTCATCATACAGAACAAACTCAGCTCTGCACCACACATCTCATCATACAGAACAAACTCATCTCTGCACCACACATCTCATCATACAGAACAGACTCAGCTCTGCACAACACATCTCATCATACAGAACAAACTCAGCTCTGCACCACACATCTCATCATACAGAACAAACTCAGCTCTGCACCACACATCTCATCATACAGAACAAACTCAGCTCTGCACCACACATCTCATCATACAGAACAGACTCAGCTGTGCACCACACGTCTCATCATACAGAACAGACTCAGCTCTGCACCACACATCTCATCATACAGAACAGACTCAGCTCTGCACCACACATCTCATCATACAGAACAAACTCAGCTCTGCACCACGTCTCATCATACAGAACAGACTCAGCTCTGCACCACGTCTCATCATACAGAACAGACTCAGCTCTGCACCACACATCTCATCATACAGAACACAACTTATCATGCTGATGGATGTGTAAAGATGTCCGCTATCATGTATGTCATCCCCCCACTACTGGTGCCCACCTGAGTTGTTGGATGAGATCTTCTCCCTCCTTAATGACATTGAGGGTCCCATCCAGTGTGGCTGTTTGCTGCTGCTGGAACTGTTTGATAAGCTCCTGAACAGCATCTACAGAGTCCGCACACACGTCCTCCAGCAGCTCCTTCTGCAGATCCTCCATCCAGGTCCACAGCTGGCAAGTCAATGAAGAGACATTTCAGAAAGACAACACAACAAGAGGGAAGAAGACCCCTATAATAGGGAAAGAAGAGAAACAAGACCCCTACAGGAGGGAAGGAAGAGACACTAGACAGGGGAGTCACACCTGTATCTAGAGGTCTTCTCTGTACAAGGGGGATCACACCTGTATCTAGAGGTCTTTTCTGTACCAGGGGGATCACACCTGTATCCAGAGGTCTTCTCTGTACCAGGGGTGTCATACATGTACCTAGAGCTCTTCTCTGTACCAGGGGTGTCATACATGTATCTAGAGGTCTTCTCTGTACCAGGGGTGTCATACATGTACCTAGAGGTCTTCTCTGTACCAGGGGTGTCATACATGTATCTAGAGGTCTTCTCTGTACCAGGGGGATCACACCTGTATCCAGAGGTCTTCTCTGTACCAGGGGTGTCATACATGTACCTAGAGGTCTTCTCTGTACCAGGGGGGTCATACATGTACCTAGAGGTCTTCTCTGTACCAGGGGTGTCATACATGTATCTAGAGGTCTTCTCTGTACCAGGGGTGTCATACATGTATCTAGAGGTCTTCTCTGTACCAGGGGTGTCATACATGTACCTAGAGGTCTTCTCTGTACCAGGGGTGTCATACATGTATCTAGAGGTCTTCTCTGTACCAGGGGTGTCATACATGTACCTAGAGGTCTTCTCTGTACCAGGGGTGTCATACATGTACCTAGAGGTCTTCTCTGTACCAGGGGTGTCATACATGTATCTAGAGGTCTTCTCTGTACCAGGGGTGTCATACATGTACCTAGAGGTCTTCTCTGTACCAGGGGGATCACACCTGTATCCAGAGGTCTTCTCTGTACCAGGGGTGTCATACATGTACCTAGAGGTCTTCTCTGTACCAGGGGTGTCATACATGTACCTAGAGGTCTTCTCTGTACCAGGGGGATCACACCTGTATCCAGAGGTCTTCTCTGTACCAGGGGTGTCATACATGTACCTAGAGGTCTTCTCTGTACCAGGGGTGTCATACATGTACCTAGAGGTCTTCTCTGTACCAGGGGTGTCATACATGTACCTAGAGGTCTTCTCTGTACCAGGGGTGTCATACATGTATCTAGAGGTCTTCTCTGTACCAGGGGTGTCACACCTGTATGTACAGGATTCCCCTGTACCTAGAGAATCACATCTGTACCTAGAGCTTCCATCATTCCTTTTTCAAGACTTTTATCTAGAGAATAACCCTATTGATAATTTGATACTCCCTAATATAATGGTGTCTACGTGATCACAAATTCCTCTAATTTCTCCCATACAATTACATGAACAGAATAGTACAGGAGTGCAGCCTGGTCTCAGCTCAGGCCATGAATATTCACTCCACACTTGTCCTGTATCCCCCCTTTCTCAGTGGGTCACTGTTTGCAAGAAATTATGAATTTATAGCATCCCCAGTTGTGATGTGCCATCAAAACCTTATTAAAAGAGAAATGTCCCAATTAAATGGCTTTAATTATTTCTAATAACAATCATCTCTGGGCAGTAAATTTAGGTCAATAACTAGAACAACTTGTGATAAAGACACAGGGCGATATTAATATCTGACATAGATCCTGTCCCTGATATCAGAGGCCAAAAACATAAGCAATGCAATAAGCATAACTAATGTATCCATCCCAGCGTGACCAGACAGAGCATTACAACTCACTCTCATATACTGTCCTCATTACAAGAATGATCACAGTACATGGTGTGATGACATGTATCCCCGCTACATACAATAGCCTCTAATCCTGAGATATATCCTACTCAAGAGCTGAACTCACCATGCTGCTGCTGGTGCAGTCACTGTGTACATACATGACATTACTTATCCTGTACTAATCCTGAGCTACATCCTGCATTATACTCCACAGCTGCACTCACTATTCTGCTGGTGGAATCACTCTATACTGCCACATGCCGGTGCAGGTCTTACCTCCTTGGTGTGGCTGTGGAAGGAGACAGACATATCTAGCAGCAGCTTTCTCTGTTCCACCCTGCGGACAAAATCCTGGATCCGCACCTCCAGGTGTCTGGCCGCCTTGTAGATCTCCTCTGGATCACATTCGCCGGTCTGTGCGAGCTGCTCTGCGGCTTCCAGTAACTTGTCAGCATTGGTGTACGTGTTCTATTATGAAGAAGTGAAAGAAATATGTAAAATAATGTATATGAAAATCCTCCAGCAATAATATGAGGGAAAATGTCCACAAGGGAGCGCTGCTTCATGGTCACCTGAGGAGTGATCAAGCCACTGCCTATGAGGATTATATGTTGTATTCTGTCTGACTATACTCCAGTGATCTGCACCAGACTGAAGTAAAGGCCTTATTATCTCGCTTGTGATAGTAATACATGATACAAAGTAATGCTGCACATTGACATGTAATAGATACAAAGTAACCATCTGATAATGCACAGAGCAGTTATAAATGAAGACGCTCGTGTCCTGGAAATGGGAAGACTCACTACTGGGGACTGATACAGGGAATCCTATGGAGCATGAGACTCCATGACATTCCTGTCACCTGCAACATGTATGGACGAAAGCAGCTACCAAATACCTAAAATTAGAATCTAATGGTACATGATGGGGGCGACGCTGCTAAGCATGTGGCACTCAGTTGCTAGGAACAGTTGCTATGGTTACAACATCCACCCACATGACTCTCTCCTCGCTGTAGGGCTGCATGTAACACACAGCAGCAGCACAGCCACAGCCCATCCTTACACAACTAGGGATTGGTGGTAAATTGGGGGCCATTCACATCTAAAGATCTCTTAAAGATGTCCTCCCAATCTTCTCCAATACCCGTCTGCACCATACATGAAGCTTCATCACATTATTAATGTGTGTTTTCAGCCTGGACAGCATGAGCTACATACATTCACAAAGCAAATCACGTTCTACAGAAGGGTTTGATCTTTCATGTAAAGGGTTAATCCAATTTCTTTCTCGCTTTGTGTTGTTTCTCTGCGGGATGATGAATTTGCCGCCCACCGCACATCCGTAACGCTGTTTTTCCACACTCCATGATCTCAATAATTGTGGTTAATACAGCCATTCAGAAAGAAGTCGGATCACAAATACCAGCACATACCTCCAAGGAGCACTTACCTCCAAGGAGCATTTACCAGTGTAATACAATGTGACGGAGGAGCTGTACATTTCACAGTGATACAATGTGACGGAGGAGCTGTACATTACATGGTGATACAATGTGACAGAGGAGCTGTACATTACACAGTGATACAATGTGACAGAGGAGCTGTACATTACACAGTGATACAATGTGACGGAGGAGCTGTACATTACATGGTGATACAATGTGACAGAGGAGCTGTACATTACACAGTGATACAATGTGACAGAGGAGCTGTACATTACACAGTGATACAATGTGACGGAGGAGCTGTACATTACACAGTGATACAATGTGACGGAGGAGCTGTACATTACACAGTGATACAATGTGACAGAGGAGCTGTACATTACACAGTGATACAATGTGACGGAGGAGCTGTACATTACACAGTGATACAATGTGACGGAGGAGCTGTACATTACACAGTGATACAATGTGACAGAGGAGCTGTACATTACATGGTGATACAATGTGACGGAGGAGCTGTACATTACATGGTGATACAATGTGACGGAGGAGCTGTACATTACACGGTGATACAATGTGACAGAGGAGCTGTACATTACATGGTGATACAATGTGACGGAGGAGCTGTACATTACATGGTGATACAATGTGACGGAGGAGCTGTACATTACATGGTGATACAATGTGACGGAGGAGCTGTACATTACACAGTGATACAATGTGACAGAGGAGCTGTACATTACATGGTGATACAATGTGACGGAGGAGCTGTACATTACACGGTGATACAATGTGACAGAGGAGCTGTACATTACATGGTGATACAATGTGACGGAGGAGCTGTACATTACATGGTGATACAATGTGACGGAGGAGCTGTACATTACATGGTGATACAATGTGACGGAGGAGCTGTACATTACACAGTGATACAATGTGACGGAGGAGCTGTACATTACATGGTGATACAATGTGACGGAGGAGCTGTACATTACATGGTGATACAATGTGACGGAGGAGCTGTACATTACATGGTGATACAATGTGACGGAGGAGCTGTACATTACACAGTGATACAATGTGACGGAGGAGCTGTACATTACATGGTGATACAATGTGACGGAGGAGCTGTACATTACATGGTGATACAATGTGACGGAGGAGCTGTACATTACACAGTGATACAATGTGACAGAGGAGCTGTACATTACATGGTGATACAATGTGACGGAGGAGCTGTACATTACACGGTGATACAATGTGACAGAGGAGCTGTACATTACATGGTGATACAATGTGACGGAGGAGCTGTACATTACATGGTGATACAATGTGACGGAGGAGCTGTACATTACATGGTGATACAATGTGACGGAGGAGCTGTACATTACACAGTGATACAATGTGACGGAGGAGCTGTACATTACATGGTGATACAATGTGACGGAGGAGCTGTACATTACATGGTGATACAATGTGACGGAGGAGCTGTACATTACATGGTGATACAATGTGACGGAGGAGCTGTACATTACACAGTGATACAATGTGACGGAGGAGCTGTACATTACACAGTGATACAATGTGACAGAGGAGCTGTACATTACATGGTGATACAATGTGACGGAGGAGCTGTACATTACACGGTGATACAATGTGACAGAGGAGCTGTACATTACATGGTGATACAATGTGACGGAGGAGCTGTACATTACATGGTGATACAATGTGACGGAGGAGCTGTACATTACACGGTAATACAATCACAGCCGTGGCTTGTCGCTAGGGGCATTTATTTGCTGGATTGGCTTTTTGGCCACTAAGCGTAATATTACCTGTGCCACCTCCTCAAAGTCGTCATGCCTCTTTTGCAGAGCCCGCGCCCTGTGGAGAGACTTGCCCACTCCAGTGTGTTTACTGAGGAACGCTTCTCCATGATTCTCAATCCAGTCCAGGACCTGCAGGAAACAGAACACAGTCAGTGCACGAATAGAATAAAATAACTGCGGTTATGACTGACACATGGGCACAACAGCAACAATTATGGATTGTAATGCCAATGCTTTGGATTTGCTTCCAGCTACAGGCGCTCGAACGCCTGGGACCCTGGTCCATTGTGTCATCAGGCTGTGACAGTAGAAGAGACATGGAAAGAAGTTATAGGAAACATGTGCTAGGTGCGAAACTGATGGCTACCACACGTCCCCAAAATAACTGAGTGTAGATTAGGCCTCTGGGAGAGTGGGAATAGGGGCAGTTAGTGGTTGCAGTTAGTGGCTCTGGACCACATGCGCTTGTCATCTGGTTTGTGGGTTTCTTGCTATCAGCTTGGTGGTTTCTGCACATCTGTTAGAGGCAGATAGCGGGCAGGGGGTCAGCGCACACACAATATAGGAGCAGCCCCCGGAGGAGCGCTATTGTCCCCAGCTTTGTCTTATCGCACGCGTCCTATTGAAGGAGGATCGTGTTTTACTGCAGCAGCTGATAACGAGACCAAGAAGACAGAAGGTCTTAATCACAAACCTGGACAGTAATCAGCATAAATGGGAAGAGTCACACATTATTATGGGGCTCTCGACAATAATAGCGGAGCGGGGGCAATAAAAATTTACTGTGAGCAGCTAATAACCTCAGTGCAATAACAGCTTGGGATAAACACTGGTCCTACACCGGCCACAAACCCAAAGGAAACTGTACAGGGGGGGGGGGGGCGGTGTTACAATCTATTACTCTCTGTTATCAGCCATTACATCCAGGGGAGAGGAGACTGTACAGGGGGATACAATCTATTACTCTCTGTTATCAGCCATTACATCCCGGGAAGAGGAGACTGTACAGGGGGATACAATCTATTACTCTCTGTTATCAGCCATTACATCCCGGAAAGAGGAGACTGTACAGGGGGATACAATCTATTACTCTCTGTTATCAGCCATTTCATCCTGGGGAGAGGTGACTGTACATGGGGGGGATACAATCTATTACTCTCTGTTATCAGCCATTACATCCGGGGGAGAGGAGACTGTACAGGGGGATACAATCTATTACTCTCTGTTATCAGCCATTGCATCCTGGGGAGAGGAGACTGTACAGGGGGATACAATCTATTACTCTCTGTTATCAGCCATTACATCCCGGGGAGAGGAGACTGTACAGGGGGGATACAAACTATTACTCTCTGTTATCAGCCATTGCATCCTGGGGAGAGGAGACTGTACAGGGGGGATACAATCGATTACTCTCTGTTATCAGCCATTACATCCTGGGGAGAGGAGACTGTACAGGGGGGATACAATCGATTACTCTCTGTTATCAGGCTCTAGTGGGCACATTTACTAAGGGCTTTGTGCCAGTTTCCTGCCAGCTGCACTAATATTCACGCAACATAAATTTCGTCACTGAAAGGGGCGTTCCGATTGTCGCACACCCCATGTTAAAGATGCACCAAAAGAATAAGTTGGTGTCTCTGTCGGGGCAGTGCAGAGGGCGCCAGATTCATGAATAACGAGGTCACAAATCCTGAATCTGGCGCCCCCTGCATTATACACCGGAGGGGAAGGTGCGGCTGCATTCTCACGTTGCGTTGGCATTGCATTTAGAAACGCAAATAAATGTATGTGTGTGGGGGGGGGGGGGTGTGCTTAAAAATGGGGAAGAAATGAAACACAAAGGGGGACGTGTGAGTCGCAACCCCATCTAAACTATTGCTCTGGGCTGGAGTTAATTTACAGCAAAAAGTGTGACTATGTACTGTGCGTGCCCAAAAATGTGAAGCTTGTTCAAATGTCCACATCTGGATGTTTAAGATGAATCAGGCGCAATAGTGTTAAACTCTGTTGCTGCGAACTTTGCAAAACTGTATGTAAAAGTCACAAAGTTTGGTGGAATTACGCTATAAAAAGACACAATCAAGAGAGACAGAATAAGTTTGATAAACGTTCCCCAAAGGCCGGCACCACACGTAGCGCTTTGTCTGCGCTTGCAAAAGCAGACAAAGTCGCGCCCACCGAGGCCTGCCCCGGTGGGCGCAACTTTGTCTGTGTTTGCAAGCGCAGACAAAGCGCTACGTGTGGCGCCGGCCAAAGTCTTTCAGCGAGTTGCAGGCACTGATACGGCTTTATGGCAATTTAGAAAAAAATTACCAAAAGAGACCCTACACAATCTGCTTACAACCGTATTTGGTTCTCAGGACCTCTGCCCCCCAAGCAGCTTCATGTGGGTCCCCACTATACCTGTTGTACATCTTGTTGAAAGACGCAGAGCTGGAGCCGCTGGTGTAGACGCACTTTGCGGTGCTGCCACATACTTTCTAACCTCCGCTGGTGGTGCAGAACCTCGTGGACCACGTCCAGAACCTGGTGGACGGCCTTGGAATAGTTGGCGGTGGCTGTGAGAGACTCTGTGTCCCCCGGACTTAGAGGTCGCTGCAAAACATCCAGCAAAGCCTTCCCGTCCTGACTGACCTAAAGGGGGAAGAAAGATCATAGGTTGATTGGTGGTGGCACCTGGGCTACAAGAGGGGACAACAACATTACAGGAGAATCCACAATGAGGATAAGGAGGTCATCATGCTGAAGAAGGCCCTACACATTCACACACAGGACATATAGGGCAGCCGCAGGTATCCTCACCTCTGTATATGCCTGGGTCACCTCCTCATACAGTGTCTGATGATGATGTATCGCCATCTCCAGTCCCTGCATCTCAGATGGGAGGCCCCCATCATTGCACAGCTTACACCACGTGTCCACACCGGACAGGAACTGCAGTAAGACAAAAGATAATAAAAGATATAAGTCCTGTAATAAGATAAAGTCACACCATATACACAGGGAGACCTGTAATATCATATAATACACAGGGGGGCTCTGTAATATCATATAATACACAGGGGGGGCTGTAATATCATATAATACACAGGGGGGGGCTGTAATATCATATAATACACAGGGGAGCCCTGTAATTTCATATAATACACAGGGAGTCCTGTAATATCATACAATACACACAGGGGAGCCCTGTAATATCATATAATACACAGGGGTGCCCTGTAATATCATACAATACACAGGGGGGGCCTGTAATATCATATAATACACAGGGGGGGCTGTAATATCATATAATACACAGGGGGACCCTGTAATATCATATAATACACAGGGAGTCCTGTAATATCATACAATACACAGGGGGGGCCTGTAATATCATATAATACACAGGGGTGCCCTGTAATATCATACAATACACAGGGGGGGGGGCCTGTAATATCATATAATACACAGGGGGGGCTGTAATATCATATAATACACAGGGGGACCCTGTAATATCATATAATACACAGGGAGTCCTGTAATATCATACAATACACAGGGGGGGCCTGTAATATCATATAATACACAGGGGTGCCCTGTAATATCATACAATACACAGGGGGGGGGGCTGTAATATCATATAATACACAGGGGGGGCTGTAATATCATATAATACACAGGGGGACCCTGTAATATCATATAATACACAGGGGAGCCCTGTATATCATATAATACACAGGGGACCCCTGTAATATCATATAATACACAGGGGAGTCCTATGATATCATATAATACACAGGGAGTCCTGTAATATCATACAATACACAGGGGTGCCCTGTAATATCATACAATACACAGGGGGGGGCTGTAATATCATATAATACACTGTGGACCCCTGTAATATCATATAATACACAGGGGAGTCCTATGATATCATATAATACACTGTGGACCCCTGTAATATCATATAATACACAGGAGTACTGCAATATCATTACAATCACCACCATCATCTCACCTGTTCAGCCTTCTGATGGAACACGGCGGACATGGCCAGTATGGTGCTCCTTTCGTCCAGCGCTGCAGCAAAGCTCTTCCACTCCTGATCCAGCTGTGTGGAGATCTGTTTGATCTGCTGTGATGCGTAATGTCCGGCCTCAATCAGCCGCGAGGCCACCGACATGATGCGATTGATGTTGACATAGGCATTCTGCAGAGACAAGAAGGGGAAGCCATCAAAGTGGAGAAGAGTGACATGTGACAAAGCGAAATAGAGGGACATGTATCTTTATTTCTGCTTGGTTTTTTGTGACTTTTGCTGTCGTTGGTCTACTTGCACCTTTTGTAGCTTTATTTTCCAGATGTTCTGTGCAACTTTTCACTTATGTTTCAATTTTTTTCTCTATTTCTCTTTTGAGGCGCAAATCTGCATCTAGTCCTGGGCAGGTGCAGAGGAAGGATTTTTTTTTCTGGGATCCAGTTTTAACATGTAAATTGGAATTAGTTCACAGCCTTTAAATGTTTAATTAAAATTTTGCACATAAACCTGCTGGGCATTGAAAGCTTGTGCCGTCACACCACGTGATTAAATATGCCACGGGCTCAAATGCAAAATTTAAAGTACCAGTAGTGTCCACTCCTGTGGATTTGGGACATTTGCAACCAAAAAAAAGACAAAAATTGCAACTTCCAAGGTAAGCAAAAAGTAAACATCTAAAAAAAAAAAAAAAAAAAAAAAATCACACATAAAGTGTGAACAACACCTGCCAAAAGTCTCAATTATATACCAAAAAAGATACTTGTAATCCATTGCTTTCTGGTATCAGCCACTTTATTCCAGGAAAAGAATGACTGATAACAGGCAGCAATAGATAGTAGTTAATTAGACAGCACACAAGGATAAAATGAGACAACATAAAGGGATCTGCAACACCCCTGCTAATGCATAGAAAGGCTGGAAGTTGCGCCCTCTCCAGGTCAGGAGATGTTAGGAGGAGTCATGAACCCTCTAGGACAGTGGTGGTGAACCTATGGCACAGGTGCCAGAGGTGGCACTCTGAGCCCTCTCTGGGGGCATCACCAAGCACAAAGGTCACCATTCAGGACTCCTCCTGCAGTCACAGGGACCCCAGAATGTGCCATGTTCTGCACTATTTTAAAGTGACTTGAAGTACAGAAGGAGGGAACAACGCTGGATTATCATTGAAACCCCTTCTCAGGGCCTGTGAGTCATCCTGTTAGAGGGACCTTAGAGGGAAGCTACAATAATAATCCGCATTGCCCCATCTTTGTACTGTATTGGTGTCTTCAGGAAGCCAATACGTTTGAATCTGTGACACAGCAGGGAGCAATAAGTTACTTTAAATTGGCATTTGGCACTTTGTGGAAAATATGTCGCTTTTGGTTGTAGTTTGGGCACTCAGTCTCTAAAAGGTTCGCCATCACTGCTCTAGAATGTTTCTAGAATCTGGGAAATTGTGTAATAGCAGCTGTAGCTACTGCCTTGCAAGGCAAGAGTTAATTGTGATATGTAATTATCCAATGGTGTTTCTGTAATGCCAGCTGTAAGGTGATTGGAGAGGTACTACCACCTGACAAGGGGAGTATGTAAATCAGTGCTGGGCGGAAGCACATGGTTCAGTCAGAGTCTCCATCTTGGGGGGCAGTCTGTAGAGTCCAGCCTGAGTGAACAGCACTTGCCAGTGCTGCCACAGCCACTAATCCCAGGAACTTCTAGTGCCTCAGACCTACCGCCTAGCACACAGGGCAAGTTCAGATCCACCAGATCTGCAGCTCCACCTTCATCAGGCTGTGTGTAACATTCCTGTGGACCGGCTCTCCATGACTCTTCCAGCTTGAGAATCTGCTGTTCATTGTTTTGGCCGTTGCCTACTGCTATTCAATAAAGAACTGTAAGTTGATTTGCACAATGTTGCCTCTGTCTGATCCCTGGATACGGCTGTTACCACCACAGGCTTCCCCATTCATTATCCAGGGATTCATACTACAGACACCAAAGGGGTTGCCCCAGGGAGAACCATTACATCAGCCTCTTCCTCCATATTTCTTGCACACACCACCTACTGGAGACCTGCCAGGCTGTAGGACAGCCCTCCGGTCCCCATACCAAGCACCGTGACCACAGCATGCTCTAGGCCGCAACCGCCAGCCACTCCGGTATTCTGGGGCCCGGCTGTCTCCAGGCCCCAAGAAAAGGCTAGGCCCCGGTGGGGGATGTTGCAGATCTGTACATCTTTATACTGTTATGTCATACATCAGTCACATCCAGAGCTGCATTCGCCCTGCAGCTGACGTCACCTCTTTGCAGGGTAGGTTATCTGCTTTGTTTGATGGTCTGCATTCTGGGATCTACATCTGATATGTACAGGAATGAGCACTGCATCATGGGAACTATATTAACCTGTTAACTGCAGTAAGTGTCTGCCATGCAGAAGGTCAGATGCTTCCAGAAGAATCCTTCACAATGGTGATAAGAGCTTGGGATGTGACTGGAGTGTAAGATGTCAAACAATGTGGGAACTGAGGTTGAAGTGTAAGGTGTAAGACAATAAGGCTGCAATTGTCTGGCCTCCCCTTGTTCACGCCTGCACACCCCCCCCCCCCCCACGCCTCCTCATCCTCCGCCGCTCCCCCGGCTTCCTCATCCTCTGCCGCTGACTCAGCCCGGCCTCCTCATCCTCCGCCGCTCCCCCGGCCTCCTCATCCTCTGCCACTCCCTCAGCCAGGCCCCCTCATCCTCTGCCACTCCCTCACCCGGCCTCCTCATCCTCCGCCGCTCCCCCGGCCTCCTCATTCTCTGCTGCTCCCTCAGCCAGGCCTCCTCATCCTCTGCCACTCCCTCACCCCGGCCTCCTCATCCTCCGCCGCTCCCTCAGCCAGGCCTCCTCATCCTCTGCCACTCCCTCACCCCGGCCTCCTCATCCTCCGCCGCTCCCCCGGCCTCCTCATTCTCTGCCACTCCCTCAGCCAGGCCTCCTCATCCTCTGCCACTCCCTCACCCCGGCCTCCTCATCCTCCGCCGCTCCCTCAGCCAGGCCTCCTCATCCTCTGCCACTCCCTCACCCCGGCCTCCTCATCCTCCGCCGCTCCCTCAGCCAGGCCTCCTCATCCTCTGCCACTCCCTCACCCCGGCCTCCTCATCCTCCGCCGCTCCCCCGGCCTCCTCATCCTCTGCCGCTCCCTCAGCCAGGCCTCCTCATCCTCTGCCGCTCCCTCACCCCGGCCTCCTCATCCTCCGCCGCTCCCTCGGCCTCCTCATTCTCTGCCGCTCCCTCAGCCAGGCCTCCTCATCCTCCGCCGCTCCCTCGGCCTCCTCATCCTCTGCCGCTCCCTCACCCGGCCTCCTCACCCTCCGCCGCTCCCCCGGCCTCTTCACCCTCCGCCCGTCCCCCGGCCTCTTCATCCTCCGCCCGTCCCCCGGCCTCTTCATCCTCCGCCCGTCCCCCGGCCTCTTCATCCTCCGCCCGTCCCCCGGCCTCTTCATCCTCCGCCCGTCCCCCGGCCTCTTCATCCTCCGCCCGTCCCCCGGCCTCTTTATCCTCCGCCTGTCCCCCGGCCTCTTCATCCTCCGCCCGTCCCCTGGCCTCCTCATCGTCTGCACGTCCCCCGACCTCCTCAACCTCCGCTGCTCCCCTGGACTAGTTCTGTTTTAATTATTCTCACATCAGTGACTCACAGGCAATTCTCTTTAATAAAGGAGATTAATCAGGCTAAACACAAAGCCGTAATTCAATCAGAAGCTGCAATCCCATCCCCCACCAAAACATTGCATCACGCACCTGCCGGATTGACCCGCGCCACTTGCCAGAGGACTACTACACCCAGCATGTTCTTTCAAATCATAATATGTTACACAGATTTCATAGCAGCTAAATAGTTAAGAATACATTTACCTGACTAAAGCTGCGTTTGGTTTGTGTTAACGCATGCGTTTTCAAAGGCATCACAACAGCGGAGAAGAAGATATTTGCCTAATTACATTGTTAACATTGCGTTTACATAATGTAAGTATTAACAAAGTGTTAACTAATGCATATGTGTCAGCATTGAGTTAATGTATTCAGTTTTTAAACATAATGCTGACAATATTGTAACTAGGCAAATCTGCTCTTCTCAGCTGTTGTGATGTGTTTAAAAGTGCATGCGTTATTGCAAACAAAACGCAACGTGTGAACGTAGCCTAAATATAAGAAGTTTATTGACTCAGAAGCCCCCAAAGCAAAGACCCCCCCAAAAATCCTTTTCTTACACTCCACTGGCCCTGCACTCAGTGACAGAAGCTACAGGATGGTGACTCCATAGATATGGATGCAACATCACCTGATGATTTACATGACATTGACCCGTCTTTTACATACGTTATTTGTGAACGCCTCTTCTTATTCTGTGTCTCTACCTTGAACAAGGGACACATCCATAGTAACGACACCTCATGTGCAATTGACTGCACTGTACAATATGACTGATTGTAAGAAGACCTTGCAGTCAGCAGCTGAGGGTCTGGTACAGAATATTAGTGTTAACAATCCTTGGTGCCGAAAACACATCAGCAGCACAAATCTATCCCTTGTGGAGACAATTTGTGTACAAGTCCAGGTTATGGGGTGGATGTACAAGTCACATGGAGCAGACAGTTTATGTGTCCATGCTTCATGTATATGATCTGGGTATGATACAACCCTCAGCTGTGAAAGGGGCATGATGTCAACAGGAATATTCCCATTCACTGACAGCAAGCAGGGAACTTGAAAATGCACAAAACACAACGGGCTTTTTTACTAAGGGTCTGCAAACGCACTTACGTCGGACTATCCAACGTTTTTGGGTTTCGCACAGCCGTGACAGATATTTAGCAGGGGATTTTGGCACATGCGATCAGTTGCGCTGGCTTTCATGCGTCAGAAATTGGGCGGCCGTCGGAGGATCCGACTGATTTGGGCTGAACGCGGGATTTAACTTTCAAATTGTGTCTCAAAACAATGCACTTACATGCACCAGGAAGAAGAAGGTGAACTCCTGCGGACCTGAGCGGGGAAGTGACACATGCAGGATATCGGGCGGCACAGTGCATTATACACGGACAATGCACTTTCTGTGAACTCCAGCGGACGGGTAAGTAAATGTGTTCCAACATCTGATAGTATTCTGAATCCTGGCATTATAAAAAGCCCGGCCCAGACCAACACAAAAAGGTCACATGACTCATCTCCTGTGTGAGCTGACACTCAATGAAGGTAGGACTAAGATTACTACCTAGAGAGGCAAGGGTTATACTAGAACTATAAATTACCTTGCCATCGAGCATCGTCTAATAATAATAATAATTCCTTTATTTATATAGTGCACACAGATTACAGAGCTGCCAGATCAGTCCCTGACCCCAATGGAACCCACACAATCTAATCAACCTACCAGTATGTTTGGGAGTGTGGGAGGAAACTGGAGGACCAGGGGGAAACCCACTAACACTATACTGGGGACCGCACTATCATCCCTCCACATGAAGGAGACGCTCCTGAAATCGGAGCCTCTCAGTGGGTTCTGGCTCCTCTGGTGTCTTGTAAATAATTGCAAAAATATGTGGCTTAATCGGGGGTGGCAGATGCAACCGATTTGTTGACTCCTGCCAGAGCGCCGCATTCCAGAGAATCTCATTAGGGACGGGATGGGAAGCCGTTGCATCCATGTCAATGCTTGAAATAGATCCGGAAAACCAGGGATTGATCCAAGCCGTTTAACACTTGCTACACTGCAGTCGGGCAGACAAACTCTGAGACTAGTTGCTATGGGCAACAGGGATGCTACCTTAATAAGGAATTAGGATCTCTTGGAGTAGATGACACCTGGAGAGATCCTTCATGAGGACTGACAGCAGCACCAAACCCAGCGACAGACGTTACAATGTATTCCCGACCTTTGAACACTGTGGAAGTATTTGTTATCCTGTAAATTTGTTAGGACTGTCTCATACATCTCACAGCTGATGGTTTGTTACAAGGTATCATTGAATACAAAGCAGCAAAGTATCCTTCTGGACCTGGCAGCTTACGATGCATCAACATGGTTTTGAATCAGTTTTTGGTCCGTTTTTAAGCAGTCCATTAAAAAACGCATGCGTTTTTTGAAAACGCACCCGTTTTTACAAGTTTTACCAATTATCTTAATTAAAACTGGTCAAAAATGGATGTGTTTTTTTAACGCATGCGTTTTTGGACAGACTGCTTAAAAACAAACCAAAAACCGGTTCAAAACGCCATGTGTGGCATCACCCTTCGGGTGAAGACACACTTGGCGTTTTTAGGCCGTTTTTAGTTAGTGCGTTTTCACATCGTTTTTTGAAAACGCATGCGTTTTTGACCAGTTTGAATTAAGATAATTGGTCAAACCTGCCAAAAACGCATGCACTCTTACTCTTTACATTGTCTCTCCTGCACTCTTATTTTTAACATTGTCCTCCTGCATTTTTAGTGTCCACATTGTATGCTCAATTTCTTTCTCTATTGCATACTTGTTTTTTCTTGCTGTACCAATTGTTATTACACTCTTAGTTACTTTATTTTTTGCGTATGTTTTAGGTTTATATCCTTAAATTAGAGACTTACCATGGAATTCATGGCAAAGTGGTTATGCTGGGTCTGGAGGTCGAGGGCATGCTGGTAGCTCATTCCGATCTCAGTGTGACCCTGAAGGAAAACCTCCTTGTTGTGTGTGATCCAATCAAACATCTGCAGAGAGACAGGAAGAAGAGAAGTAGATGAGACATAATATCACAGGCAGACAAGAGTATGGTGGAAAAATGAAGGCTACCTCCCATGGAAGCTGTATACTGCCCCCTATTAAGTAAGAAGAGCGTTGCATCTGCAGCCAGAAGTGGGCACACAACTTATAAGAGGCTAAAAGTCATGCTGGTGGCTGAATGATGCTTCATGTGGGTATCACACATCTAGACTAATGGATCTTTCCTATTGTGACTTTATAGAAGCGCAATCCATCCTGCAGCAGACCCCAGAACCGATTAAGCAATTATCAAGAACATTAATAAACACACAGAGGTTTTCGCATTTTCTGGACAACTGATCTGCGCTGAAGCGTCTGAAGAGAACTGATTGTAGAGCGATTATCCTGACAAATCCATTTCCATCAGAACACAGAGGAAGTGTACAAGATGGCAAATTGCAGAACTCTGAATCACAAGTGGAAACCACCTGGAGACCATCAGCAGATCCAACAAATCTACCATGTAATATACAGGGAGTAACAGTGTACATATAATATATACAGGGTGCAATAGTGTACATATAATATATACAGGGAGTAACAGTGTACATATAATATATACAGGGTACACTTAATATCTACAGGGTGTAATATTGTACATATAATATACAGGGTGTAATAGTGTAAATATATATACAGGGTGTAATAGCGTACATATAAAATATACATATGTAATATTGTACATATAATATACAGGGTGTAATAGTGTAAATATAATATATACAGGGTGTAATAGCGTACATATAAAATATACAGTGTACATATAATATACAGGGTGTAATAGTGTACATATAATATATAGGGAGTAATAGGGTACATATAATATATACAGGGTGTAATAGTGTACATATAATATATACAGGGTGTAATAGTGTACATATAATATATAGGGAGTAATAGCGTACATATAATATATGCAATGTACATATAATATATACAGGGAGTAATAGTGTGCATATAATATATACAGGGTGTAATAGTGTACATATAATATATACAGGGAGTAATAGCGTACATATAATATATGCAGGGTGTAATAGTGTACATATAATATAAAGGGAGTAATAGCATACATATAATATATACAGGGTGTAATAGTGTACATATAATATATGCAGGGTGTAATAGTGTACATATAATATATACAGGGTGTAATAGTGTACATATAAAATACAGAGAGTAATAGTGTACATATAATATATACAGTGTGTAATAGTGTAAATATAATATATAGGGAGTAATAGCGTACATATAATATATACAGGGTGTAATAGTGTACATATAATATATACAGGGAGTAATAGTGTGCATATAATATATACAGGGTGTAATAGTGTACATATAATATATACAGGGAGTAATAGTGTAAATATAATATATAGGGAGTAATAGCGTACATATAATATATACAATGTACATATAATATATGCAGGGTGTAATAGTGTACATATAATATATACAGGGAGTAATAGTGTAAATATAATATATAGGGAGTAATAGCGTACATATAATATATACAATGTACATATAATATATGCAGGGTGTAATAGTGTACATATAATATATACAGTGTGTAATAGTGTACATATAAAATATAGAGAGTAATAGAGTACATATAATATACAGGGTGTAATAGTGTACATATAAAATACAGAGAGTAATAGTGTACATATAATATACAGGGAGTAATAGTGTACATATAATATATATGGAGTAATAGCGTACATATAATATATACAGTGTACATATAATACACATAGTGTAATAGTGTATATATAATATACAGGGTATAATAGTGTACATATAAAATACAGCTAGTAATACTGTACACATAATACACAGGAAGTATATATAATATACAGGTTGTATATAATAGTATGAATACATATCAAATGCATTATGTAATAGGTTGTAGATGCTGCGGTTATCTCCACATACGAGGTGTGAGGGCCTGTGTGCTGTATGGTGAAAA
Organism: Engystomops pustulosus; assembly: GCF_040894005.1. NCBI lineage: Eukaryota > Metazoa > Chordata > Amphibia > Anura > Leptodactylidae > Engystomops > Engystomops pustulosus. The sequence continues at coordinate 104,570,649 of NC_092418.1, read as the reverse complement.
TACACTGGTGTGAATAGGCCTGAGTGTTATGTGTGAGTGCCAGGATGTGGGGCCTTGGGGACCTTGAATGCCCGGCACATGCATTGTGAATGACAAACTGCAATAGCTCTTAAATAATTTAATTTCTTGTCAAGAAGATGCCAAGAAAGGCGGTAAAACTCACCACGCAAATCCCCACACAATGCCCAGATGGATTAAATTTAGAAAGGCTGCTTAGTGATCTGAAAATAGCTAAACAAATGTACACAAAGTCGAGGGTCTGATTCCTGCAGAGTATTGTATAGTATAATCTATGCTGAGTACCCTGCAGAGCATTGTGTAGCATCATCTATGCTGAGTACCCTGCAGAGCATTGTGTAGCATCATCTATGGTGAGTACCCTGCAGAGCATTGTGTAGCATCATCTATGCCACTGGTGGTGAACCTATGGCACGGGTGCCAGAGGTGGCACTCAGAGCCCTCTGTATGGGCACCCTTGCCATCACCCCAGGGTAGAGTTTGCCAGAGTTTGCAGTCCCAGGCAGCCCATGACCCTAGAAGGAAGCTACAATGATAATCCAAACTTCTCCTTCTTTCTACTGTATTGGTGTCCTCAAGTGCCTATACAATTTAAACCTGTGACACAGTTAAGTCACTGCTTGAATTGTCGCATTGGCACTTTGCGAAAAATACGTGGGTTGTGGTTGTAGTTTGGGCACTCGGTGTCTAAAAGGTTCGCCCCCACTGATCTATGCTGAGCGTCCTGCAGAGCATTGTGTAGTATCATCTATGCTGAGTGTCCTGCAGAGCATTGTGTAGTATCATCTATGCTGAGTGTCCTGCAGAGCATTGTGTAGTATCATCTATGCTGAGTGTCCTGCAGAGCATTGTGTAGTATCATCTATGCTGAGTGTCCTGCAGAGCATTGTGTAGTATCATCTATGCTGAGTGTCCTGCAGAGCATTGTGTAGTATCATCTATGCTGAGCGTCCTGCAGAGCATTGTGTAGTATCATCTATGCTGAGTGTCCTGCAGAGCATTGTGTAGTATCATCTATGCTGAGTGTCCTGCAGAGCATTGTGTAGTATCATCTATGCTGAGTGTCCTGCAGAGCATTGTGTAGTATCATCTATGCTGAGTGTCCTGCAGAGCATTGTGTAGTATCATCTATGCTGAGTGTCCTGCAGAGCATTGTGTAGTATCATCTATGCTGAGTGTCCTGCAGAGCATTGTGTAGTATCATCTATGCTGAGTGTCCTGCAGAGCATTGTGTAGTATCATCTATGCTGAGTGTCCTGCAGAGCATTGTGTAGTATCATCTATGCTGAGTGTCCTGCAGAGCATTGTGTAGTATCATCTATGCTGAGTGTCCTGCAGAGCATTGTGTAGTATCATCTATGCTGAGTGTCCTGCAGAGCATTGTGTAGTATCATCTATGCTGAGTGTCCTGCAGAGCATTGTGTAGTATCATCTATGCTGAGTGTCCTGCAGAGCTTTGTGTATTATCATCTATGCTGAGTGTCCTGCAGAGCATTGTGTAGTATCATCTATGCTGAGTGTCCTGCAGAGCATTGTGTAGTATCATCTATGCTGAGTGTCCTGCAGAGCATTGTGTAGTATCATCTATGCTGAGTGTCCTGCAGAGCATTGTGTAGTATCATCTATGCTGAGTGTCCTGCAGAGCTTTATGTAGTATCATCTATGCTGAGTGTCCTGCAGAGCATTGTGTAGTATCATCTATGCTGAGTGTCCTGCAGAGCATTGTGTAGTATCATCTATGCTGAGTGTCCTGCAGAGCATTGTGTAGTATCATCTATGCTGAGTGTCCTGCAGAGCATTGTGTAGTATCATCTATGCTGAGTGTCCTGCAGAGCATTGTGTAGTATCATCTATGCTGAGTGTCCTGCAGAGCATTGTGTAGTATCATCTATGCTGAGTGTCCTGCAGAGCATTGTGTAGTATCATCTATGCTGAGTGTTCTGCAGAGCTTTGTGTATTATCATCTATGCTGAGTGTCCTGCAGAGCATTGTGTAGTATCATCTATGCTGAGTGTCCTGCAGAGCATTGTGTAGTATCATCTATGCTGAGTGTCCTGCAGAGCATTGTGTAGTATCATCTATGCTGAGTGTCCTGCAGAGCATTGTGTAGTATCATCTATGCTGAGTGTCCTGCAGAGCATTGCGTAGTATCATCTATGCTGAGTGTCCTGCAGAGCATTGCGTAGTATCATCTATGCTGAGTGTCCTGCAGAGCATTGCGTAGTATCATCTATGCTGAGTGTCCTGCAGAGCATTGCGTAGTATCATCTATGCTGAGTGTCCTGCAGAGCATTGTGTTGTATCATCTATGCTGAGTATTCTGCAGAGCTTTATGTAGTATCATCTATGCTGAGTGTCCTGCAGAGTATTGTGTAGTATCATCTATGCTGAGAGTCCTGCAGAGCATTGTGTAGTATCATCTATGCTGAGTGTCCTGCAGAGCATTGTGTAGTATCATCTATGCTGAGTGTCCTGCAGAGCATTGTGTAGTATCATCTATGCTGAGTGTCCTGCAGAGCATTGTGTAGTATCATCTATGCTGAGTGTCCTGCAGAGCATTGTGTAGTATCATCTATGCTGAGTGTCCTGCAGAGCATTGTGTAGTATCATCTATGCTGAGTGTCCTGCAGAGCATTGTGTAGTATCATCTATGCTGAGTGTCCTGCAGAGCATTGTGTAGTATCATCTATGCTGAGTGTCCTGCAGAGCATTGTGTAGTATCATCTATGCTGAGTGTCCTGCAGAGCATTGTGTAGTATCATCTATGCTGAGTGTCCTGCAGAGCATTGTGTAGTATCATCTATGCTGAGTGTCCTGCAGAGCATTGTGTAGTATCATCTATGCTGAGTGTTCTGCAGAGCTTTGTGTATTATCATCTATGCTGAGTGTCCTGCAGAGCATTGTGTAGTATCATCTATGCTGAGTGTCCTGCAGAGCATTGTGTAGTATCATCTATGCTGAGTGTCCTGCAGAGCATTGTGTAGTATCATCTATGCTGAGTGTCCTGCAGAGCATTGTGTAGTATCATCTATGCTGAGTGTCCTGCAGAGCTTTGTGTATTATCATCTATGCTGAGTGTCCTGCAGAGCATTGTGTAGTATCATCTATGCTGAGTGTCCTGCAGAGCATTGTGTAGTATCATCTATGCTGAGTGTTCTGCAGAGCTTTGTGTATTATCATCTATGCTGAGTGTCCTGCAGAGCATTGTGTATTATCATCTATGCTGAGTGTTCTGCAGAGCTTTGTGTATTATCATCTATGCTGAGTGTCCTGCAGAGCATTGTGTAGTATCATCTATGCTGAGTGTCCTGCAGAGCATTGTGTAGTATCATCTATGCTGAGTGTCCTGCAGAGTATTGTGTAGTATCATCTATGCTGAGTGTCCTGCAGAGCATTGTGTAGTATCATCTAGGCTGAGTGTCCTGCAGTACTACGGAGTCCTGTGGAGTATAGCACAGTATTATCCATATATATATATATATATATATATATATATATATATATATATATATATATATTATATATCCCAGATCAAAGTAATATTTGAGATACGAGTTTAAATAGTATTTGTGATGTGAAGACTGCAGTGTATGTCGTTATATTGTGTCACAGTTTGATGTACAAATTTGCCCACATACAATGTAAGGAAAGGTCTGTTATGTTTAGCGTAGGTATAAATGCTACCAAACCAGCAATAATTCTGTCTTAGCCTGTTACCTTTTCTATAAGAAGCTCCTCCCACTCTGCATTCATCAGCTGCAGCTCCTCCTACTCTGCACTCATCAGCTGCAGCTCCTCCTACTCTGCACTCATTACCTGTTGCCCCTCCGACTCTGCACTCATCAGTAACACATTTCTAACAATAGTAAGTAACAGGAGTCTTTGGGGTAAGTGCTGCATGATGCAGTCCCACGTGGGAGAGCCTGATATGACTTTGCTTTTTCTACACTATGCTGCCATGATCCCCCTGATAACACCAGCACACGTCCAGGCCTGTTATGAAGTTATGGAGTTATCTCCATTGGCCGTGTTTGGAGGAAGAAGAAGGATGAGCACAACCCCAAGAACATCGCCCCAACCATGAATCCTGAAGGAAGAAACATTGATGGCACTGAATCAAAGTATCAACATGTATCACAAGATATTGATGAACAAACATTGAAGGAGTTCTCCAGTGACATACAAGTGAGCCCCTATCCACAACTTGCTGATTGGCCTGGCCCCTGTTGTACCCCGAAATGCGTCCAGTCCCACATGCCGCGGCTGCTCTATGCATCTCCATGATGCCACTCAGCTTTCTCTGTCAGCCCCATAGAGACGAATCCAGTATCTGGCTCATGTTCCACGGCTGCTCTCTTCATCTCTGGGTACGACCGGGGTACAATGGACCCCCCCAATTTCGTGATCTTGTGGATAAGGGCTAACTTGTATGTCACTGGAAAACACCTTTAAACATGTGTCGTGGCTGGGTCTTCCAGTGTGAAAATGACTCGAAAAACACACAGTCTGGGCAACTAAGGAGCAGCTCCATAAGAAACATTGCAAGGTCCTGGAGGGGACCAGCCAGACCTAAACCCAATGCAAAATCATGGAAGAGCAGAAAATCAATGGGCCGCATGTATCATTGTTTTGTCTCTCTGAGGTGAATTTTAGAGACATTTGGCGGCTCTTTTGTGCACCTTATGTATGATCTTGTCTTTTTACTTGTGATACATGTTCAGTTTTTCCTATCCTGCCAGGCACAAAATTTGGCATATTTTTAAGACTTTTTGTTGCAAAAGTCTCAAATCCACATAGATACAATCCAAGTGACAGGGTTACATATAGGAGGGGACACAAGCCACGTGAGGGGTTTATATACAGGAGTGGACACTACTGTTAATTTGGGATTTGCATTTTTAATGCATTATGAAACCTATTACAACAGCTGAGGAGAGTTGATTTTCCTCATTACATTACTGTTAACATTTGATTGTACAAAACGCATAGTTAACACAATGTTAACATAGCATTTGTTTTGCGTTTTGTAAATGCAAATGTTAACAGTAATGAAATAAGGAAAATCACCTATCATCAGCTGTTGTAATTAGTTTCAAAATGCATTAAAAACGCAATTAAACAGCTATATGTGAACCTTAGAAGTACCTTATATACTCGAGTATAAGCCTAGTTTTTCCAGCACAAAAAAATGTGCTGAAAGCCCAAACTCGGCTTATACTTGGGTCGGCTTATACACGAGTATATACGGTAACACCACCCCCCCCCCCCCCCCAAAAAAAAAAAATTTAAGAATTTTGCCAAAAGAGGTTACTGTGCAAAATGTTAAACAGTTAAAGCATGTGAAATAATTCCAATTTACATGTTAAAAATCGGGTCCATGAAAAAAAAAAATTCCTTTGCACCTGCCCTGGACCAGGTGCAGAATTGCGTCAAAAATGGTGCACAAATGGCACAAAAATGGCAAAATGTCGCACAGAACATCTGGAAAACAATGTTGCATAAAGCACACTGCACAAAGGTGCAGACAAGGCATAATTGAAACAGAACAGAGTTAAAAGTTGCAAAAATGGCGCAAAAACGGCAAAACTCTCTGAAATTTTACAATTTGCCTAGCTGAAACTATGATACATGTGCCCCAATATTACCCAGCAACAGCCCCAAAAACAGGAAAAGATCTGTATGGAGGAGTGAGCCAGGATCCCAGCTGCAGTGCAAACTACAAGAACTACTCGAGATGCCCGAACTCTGGAACTGCAAACAAAGGTCTGGTCCAAATATTAAAAGAGTATTCTCATTTGGGTATTGACATTTAATTTAATTCATGACATATATATATATATATATACACACATTTCTTCAATTGGGTGTTAATTACATTTTTTTTTACCTGTGTGAAGAAGCAAGAATGTTGCCCTTGGATATGACCACCGCTGCAGGAGTGATTGCACAAAGAAACTCATTGGCCCACATTGATCAAAACCCGTGTAGTGTGTACTATGTGCAGTGTCGTGTGCAGTGTGCAGGGGGCGCCATATTCAGGATTCCTGGTGCACATTACTCAAGAATCTGGCACCCCGGCTCCGACAGAGTGCAGCACTTTTTTTTGACTGTTCATTGGAAGAACCCTTTATGTGCAGAATAATGCAGCACGGACACTTTATAAATACCTGTACCAACAGTTTACACTGAAAAGAACCTGCAAAGTCAGACAGAAAACTGGGGCAGGGGCTTTAGTAAATGAAGACCATTATTTCTGCATATGAAACCTTCAGGAGTTACTGCATTTCCCACAGCCGTCCTGTGGTAAAGAATGCTGAATCCAGGTGGTAGGGAGCCTCGATTGTGCATGTGTGGCCACCACAGCCAGGGTACAGGGGTGGTCATATCCAAGGACACCTTCTCGTTTCTAAGGGACAACATGGTTATATTCATAGGAAATAACATGCAATTAAAGAAATGTTATATATAACAGATTAATAAATGTGAATGCCCTGTTGGGAAAACCCCTTCTATTGTATCAAATACTTATTTCATGAAATAAATTTCTGTCTATCACAGTTTACAATAAAAATAAAGGAAAGGAAAATTTGTAAAGTATCAAATAATCAATTACCATGGTAAGCC